>NW_008824908.1:2920918-2928720 GCF_000699105.1 Pygoscelis adeliae | reverse complement strand
AAGCAATTTTAACCACAGGTGAATGTTACCTGGCTTACCACTGTACCAGTCCATTACATTAAGGTCTTTCCTAGTAACAGCCCAATGAAAATAGGTTTTCATATAAACGATTCAACATAAGGATAAAAGTAGAGTGCTCAAGTAAGTCCAAAAGTAGTGAAAGAAAGAGCGTGCAATTGCAACAGTTTGGTAGTAGTTACGTGTTTTGATAGATCCCAGTTCTTGAGCAGATTTTTTTTCTTCTCTGAGATGAAACCAAGCTCACATATATATATATATAAAAAAACATTAAAGTATTCTTAACGTGTACGTGTCCTACCTGAGACCAACTGCACATCAGAAAGTTTCAGCTTAGAAGGAGGTCTTGTTGGCTGATACACTTTGCCTTCCTGAGAACGTCCTTTAAGAAACAATATGAAATCTGTGTTTATTCATATGAAGATGCGGTTATGTATAGCTATAAACTATTTAACTAGGCTACAGCGTTATTTTATCCTGAAAATTATTCTCATTTACGATGAGGAAACTCATGAGACGTTCTATGACATAAAATTGTCATATGACAACTGAACTTTAACTAAAGTTAAAATACATCTTGCAGTTGCTATAAAAAAGGAGGAAAATAAAATTATTAGCTTGATTTATTTTTACTTATTTATTTACGTTATCCTTTTTGGCTATCTACAGAGCCATGATAGAAGTGACTTACCACCTGGTAAAGTACATACAGTTAGCACATCCTTACTCCATCAGTGATCCACACTGTAAAGGAACTCAAGGTTTAAAAGCAATGCTTTTCCTCTACCCTTTCTCCAAGATGCATTCCCTTGCACCGCGCACATTCAGGCGTAGTGCAAAGCAGTGCAGTGTTATCATACAAGATACTCTTGCTCTTCCAATAAAGACCAGCTGTCTTCAAACAAGAAAGTTAGTAACATGGAACAAGACCACATTCTTCAAATGGAAATATTTAAAAAAAATACAAACCCAAAAAAGTTTAAAACAAGCTTAAAAAAATTAAACCATGATCCAGATAGCCACTGTGCATCGATACAGCCAGCTATCCCCAGTTTAACTGCTCTATTCTCTTTCCACATTGATATATGTGAGCAGCTCTGGCAACAGAATTACTTGGTTGCTCAAGACCCTTGCTGGAATAATGCTACGTGGCAATTCAAACAGCTTTAGCAGCAGCCATTTTAAATCACAGAGGTATTTTTGGTTTCAACCTGAAACAGAAATACAATTACGCAGAACACCTGAGATTCAGACTAATTTTTATAAATAGTTGAAATCCCTAACAATTAGGTAAGAAGTGTACAGAAGAATCCAAAATACAGAGAACACTTATAAAAATAAAAGCGTAGCTATTTAAAATAAAGTATAGTGAAGACAAAATTACCATATATCTGCTTAAGGATGGACTGCTTGCTGGTTTTTATGGCTGGGCTGGTTTTGTTTATAGATTTCAGATTTTTACATGAAGGAACTGATTTCAGAGGGCTATGGTTCAGCTGTTTCTTCCAAGCAACCTGAATGAAGAAGGCAGCTGTCTCTTGTCTCCATTTGTCTTCATCTTCCTTGCACTGCCGCTTAGCACTAAGAAGCTGAAACAACTCCTGTCTTAGCTGGTAACTAGAGAGCAGAAAAGAGAAGAGCGCTTGTTTTAGGTGACCTGTTTTAACTTCAGTGCTTTCCACACATCAGTTCACACGGTGGATTACATGAGTAACTGGGAAAACAGAACTCCCACTGATGTGCTAACTCATTTAGATGAGAAATGTTTGCTCGGAAGAAAAAGTAGGAGCAGGGTTCACTTCTGGATGCGTCCATTATTTCACACAGCTAATGAAGATCTGGCATTACAGGTATCAAAAGTTACAGTACTGCAACATCAGCTTATCAACTGCTTTATAATATATAGAAAACCTGGAGAAGACAAAACCTATAAATATTTATGATATAACAGTAAAATCAATACTGTTTTCTCATTTTCACTATAGTCACAGCTTAATAACACCAGATCTTCTCGTGAGCCTTACCACTTTGTATTCTCAGTCCATCAGTGCAAGAGACGAGCCAAAGCTACCTCTTATGGGTTCAACTGCATGTTTTCTCTACAGAAAACCGAGCTGTTTTCCATCCCTTCTCTGAAGATGCTCCCCTCACCTTGTTTTCAGCAATCTGGTCTTGCTTTTTTCCCCTTCCCTTCAAAGGCTCCCCGTCTCCCGACCCAACCTTGCCACGGCTGCTTTGATCTTACACGCAGTCACAGCCCTGTTCCAAGCAGCAACAGTGGATTATCTGACCTTCTTCCCACTCCAGCGGCTAGTGGCACCAGCAACAAGGAGTTGTTCACTTTTTTCCTTGAATCAGATATAAGTATTCAATCAGATATTGGCATTTCACACTCACAAGTCAATTAACTGGCCTAGCAATTAACTCTGAATCTTCCCAGTACAAACCCGTCACAGATGAACACTGAGTAACACTTGTAAAAGATTAATTATAAGTGTTTGGTAACGGGCCAAAAACCATAGATCATCATCCCCTCCAGCATTCAGAAAGGCTTCTACTGGATGCTGCGGTGAAGGGAATGAGGAAGGAGGGAGAAAGAGGTGATTTTGTTCTGTTGCTCCATCTGCAACAAGTTCTAAATTAAAACAAAAGACAGCACAACCAGATACAAATTGATTAAATATGTTATAAGCCAATGAACGCTGTAATTCAAACAAAACAGCAGCCGTATATAGAAAATGAGTACATAAAAGCACAATAGAATGCCAAAGGGGGGTGCTATGCTCACTCACAGCCCCAATAATTTTAAACCTTCAATAAGCTTCGTAAATTACCTCTGTGAAATTTGCTGGGTGAGGCAAACGTATTTAATCTTAATTTAGTGAAGCTTCAGAATTCAGGCATGTACTGTTACACAGCTCATTAAAGTACATAACAAACGTGGGGAGCAACTGCATCTTACCAATAAATGTCCGTAATGCCTGCAAGTTGCAAAGCGCTGTATGGATTCAGAACAGGAGCATTATTAAGAGACAGGAGAAAAAGAATGATCCAGTTTCGTTAAGTAACATGTCACTTACTTAGAACTTTTCAATGGGGTAAGAGAGGAAGAGAGAGTAAAGGGTGGGGGCACAATTACAGTGACTTGCTAACATAACTTGAGCTAAGGATGGGTTATGTGAATACCGCTGCAGGAAAAACAATTGGGGGACTGTTTTATACTTGAGCAGGAAAGAATACTAAGCTATTCTCTTGGAATTCTGGCAATTACTGCCAGAAGCCTTTGCTGATATGTGAAATGACCCATTCACAGGCACTCCCCCTTTGCACGCAGCTGTGATTTCATGTTTGGAGAGAACTTCTGGTCGTTTTTAGCAACAAGAAAACGACCGTGAGGCTCTGACACTGAGAAGATGTAGGCAGTTATCTTTAAAGCGTGTGCACATTTTTTTAATTCAGCTCTCCTGTAACAGATCGTTCTGATCCTATTGAGAAAAAAGAAATGGGACCGAGTTTGATGCTCTATGAATCTGATGTGGTGCCTTAACAAAATAGCCAATGCTTAGTCCACAAAACTACCGCACATAAAAGAAACGTGGAATATATGTGCAGAATGACAAAGCTGGCAAGTGGTATTCAGATTCATTGTTACAGAGGCTCTAATCTTAAAAAATACTGCTGGTAAAGTGTGCGTATAGCAACAACATATAAAAAAATACAGCTTGACTCCAGCAGGAGAGCAACAGTGACAGCCACCAACTTATTTCCACCTTCTGTCGACTCACTGCGGACCCTGGAGAACGGTGCAGGTCTCAGTGCCCCCCCAGTTCTGCGCGCCCCCCCCCCCCCCGAGAGCAAGCCAGACACAGAATCTGTAAGCCTCAGCGAGCAGGATAAGCAATTAACCTTTGGCAAGCCACACACCTTAAAATACACTTTTGAGGACTACATTTATAAAGTTTGTGGACTGTGGGAATTGAAACATTTTCCTGAGAAAGGCAAGTTTAATATACTGAAGTAGACCAGTACCATTGCGTTGTAGGTCACAATAGCTCTCAATAAACTTTCAGTAAGTAAATAACAACTATAAAATTTGCAGAGTGAGACAAGTGTATTTAATCCTAATTTAGAGAAATGCCAGAACTCAAGCATGTACTTCTACCTGTTTCTAATGTAGAATTCTACATTAACGATGTATAATTCTACTGCTGGCTGCAAGTATATGCTGTTTACCAGTGCCAGCCTGAACCCAAAAGACAAACACAGGACTGAGGGGGACCCACAGCCACACAGTAGGTACCTGCTTATGAACTATAATTCGGTGTACAGTGGATGGGAAATGAGGTATTTCAGAGAGTGTCAGAAGAACTGACATAGTAGCAGTCAGCACATACACCTGCCTAGCGTGAGCTAGCTGGAAATGCTAACCGTGGCTTCCTGGCAGGCAGGTGCCACCATCTGACTTGGGATCCACATCCTAAAATACCCACACCACCTCTTTTTTTGAGATATATATGAACTCTGCTTCAAAGGAAGAGGAAGAACTGTCGTCTTTTTAAAAATAAACATTAATAGCATGGAAACTGGGAGGAGGAAATCTGGCCCAATTTCACAGCTCTCATCATCCATCTGACTTTCAAAACACTTGGACAATAAAGCTCACACTGAGCTTGAAGCGTAAGCAGAAGAGGCGGCAGAACTGGTGGGCCTGGGAGAGACAATGCAGGAGGGAAGCACGGCGCTTCGTAACAGTGTAGTGCTCTCACCTCAGCATCGCTGCCCAATGAACTGTTCTGTGTTCTGCATCAAAACATTCACTGAAATAAATGCATTATGATTTTGCTGCAAACTTTATGAACTCCATCAAAGCTCTAGCAACAGCAAACTGTCTGCAGACGTAATGGAATGACAGTGGAGGAACTGCCAAACTAATCTCTCCTGCAGCCTTGCAGAATTTATGATCCTTGTTAGTGTTCTATAAAATACGAGTTTTGCAAACAGAACAAATGTGTTTATTTTTCTTTATTAATTCTTTAAATAACAAATGTCATTTGAACAATCTTTAGTCCCCACAATTTCCAAAGTGTTGTAAGTAAGCGCATGCATTTCTTGCTGAGATAACACAATTGCTGTTTCAGCAGGTGGATAGTTTAGAAAGATCTATCCAAAATCTTTAGACAGTCAAAACTTTAAATGGAATGCAAAGACTTCTACACAGGTAAGCTAGCTCGACAGAAGGCTTTAGATCCCCGTTCTTGTGAGGAAATTTGCACAAGCACTCACTACCCATCTTTACGCTTTGACTGAAAGCTATGGCATGCAGCACCTCTGTAAGGATTTTCATTTGGTGTTAAGTGAAAACAGCACAGCCTTCAGAAGCAATAGTATCACTTACGGATATACTCTCCCAACCTACTCCTGACTTACCTTCGCTTTTGATATCGAAAAGGGTCTGAACACGTTAAGACAAGGATTTGGGATCTAAATTAGAAAAGAAAGGAGGCCAAGGAGGACATTGCCATCACTGAGCTGCTTACATAGCGTTTGGAAAAATGTGGGCCTCTAGCCTCTAGCAAGCAGCAGCGAGAGCTGATGGCAGAAGTGGTGCATCACTGGGAGAAGAAGTGGCTGCTTTGCTTTGCAGTTCAGCGTGGGTATGAGAAATACGGCACAGAATCACAGAACCACAGAA
Organism: Pygoscelis adeliae; assembly: GCF_000699105.1. Classification (NCBI taxonomy): domain Eukaryota; kingdom Metazoa; phylum Chordata; class Aves; order Sphenisciformes; family Spheniscidae; genus Pygoscelis; species Pygoscelis adeliae. The sequence continues at coordinate 2,923,010 of NW_008824908.1, read as the reverse complement.
TGGCTTGGCTTGGAAGAGACCTTCAGAGATCATCTAGTCCAACCCTCCTGCCGTGGGCAGGGACACCTTCCACTAGATCAGGTTGCTCAAAGCCCCATCCAACCTGGCCTTGAACATTCCAGGGATGGGGCATCCACCACCTCTCTGGGCAACCTGTTTCAGTGTCTCACCACCCCCAGCATAAAAAATTTCCTCTTTATGTCCAAGCTAACCCTACCCTCTTTCATTTTAAAACCATTGCCCCTTGTCCTGTCGCTACAGGCCTTGGTAAAAAGTCTCTCTCCGTCTTCCTTCTAAGCTCCCTTTATATATTGAAAGGCTGCAATCAGGTCTCCCCGGAGCCTTCTCTTCTCCAGGCTGAACAACCTTGAGTCTCTCAGCCTTGCCTCATAGGAGAGGTGTTCCAGCCCTCTGACTATTTTTGTGGCCCTCCTCTGGACCTGCTCCAACAGGTCCATGCCTTTCTTGTACTGGGAACCCCAGAGCTGGGTGCATAAATAGCAAAGGAGGGCAAATATGATAGAAGTACCAAAATAGGTGATACTGTACAAAAGAGTCAGAATTTTCACCAAAAAAGAGGCTTCAGAATGAATGAAAAATACCATGTTCCAAATTTTTAACTTTTCACTGCAATAGGAATGTATTCACAAAAGCCAGTGTAACTTTTATACTCCAACAACAGTGAAGAGATAACCTGGAATATTACTGGACTGCAAACCCAATCTCACGCTGAGAAGTATTTAGACTGATCAGTAAAAGAGCTGGAGCAAACAGAAGTATTTGCTGAGCCAACACAAATGTTTAAATGGCCACATTTCAGTTTAGGAACAAACGGACTGTCAGCTCGGACCATTGGGCGTCTGGTGTGGTGTCCCTTCACTAGTAATGGCCAGCGTCAGCTCTTTCTGAGAAAGAGAAGACACTTCCTAAGTTAACTGTAAAAAGCAATGGGAGAAATACCAGTTCTCAAAACTCCATGAATAAGCAGCTAGTAATACTTGTCTCTTAGCTCCCTGGTGTTTTGTGCAATAGGGAACACAAGTAACACTCCACCTTGCAAAATAAGAAACAGGATTTTTTAAGCCTGGAAGCATCACTGTAAGCAGGCAGCACAACCTCATGCCTCTTTACTGCCCTTCAGAGCTACGTGGTTCTTGGCCACAAGGTCTTTTCTTGTCAAAACAGCAGTCTTGTACAATAACCATTCAGAACTGCGCGCTCTTAACTTCTGGTCCTGGCCTTGCTTGATGCAGCCCAGAGGACGTTACTGGAGTGGCTGAACAGCCCAGGCTGGCTGCCTCCTGCGGCTGGATGTGGTGACAAAGAGAGCAGACCCTGATGCTCCAGCTGCTGAGTGCTTCCCTCTGCCCCACGCTGTGGCTGAGGCGGTTGGATGCAGACGCTGCCCTGCACTGGGAAGACAGCTAGTACTTTGCTCCTGGCACAGCAGAGGGGAGAAAGAGCCCCTCTGAATTTCTCCGCGAGGGAACCAAAGCTTCCAGCGTGACCCAGAAGAAGAGACGTCTACCAGCAACTCAGCATTTATTCTGCAGGCAGTTGGGCATTACGACCCGATTCTGCTGTTGCAGGCAGGTTTCCCAGAGATTAGTATAAAGGACGTTACTACCCTCTATACGCTCCCAGACATCTGCCAGCTGCTCCCTTTGGTACAGTTTCACTGGGGGAACAGTTTTTGCATCACTACTGAACTACACCATAGGGCGTGAGAGTTGAGTTCTCAAAGGAACTTCCTTGTTATCTTTTCTTTAATTGAAAACTAAGAAATATAAAAACACATATGAAATTGTTAAGCTAGTGAGAGACCTGGAAAGATCAGTTATTAGTAAAAATCAGCAATTTATAGTTTTCTGCACCCACATAAAAGCTGAAGAAAATTTCAATTAAAAATAGGAAACAAGAATTATGTACATATTATGTGCCTCGCCTACAACTGCCATACTCTTCCTGTCAATTTTGATAAGAAATGAAATATTAAAGAGCACGTATATCAAGAATGACTGTATTTCTGAGGTCAAAACTCATGCATTCATGAAAGCAGAACAATGCTGTGGAAAGCAAACACTAGGACATC
>NW_008824908.1:2879099-2920860 GCF_000699105.1 Pygoscelis adeliae | reverse complement strand
CTGAAGCAAGTTATTCCAGTTAGCTTCAAGTTTTGGCAACGAACTCCATCCGAGCTTCCAAACCTCCTGTGGTTTGGTTATCCAGTTAAAAGTCAGGTCAGAGTACAATATCAGGTGTGTCAGTAAATGGTGCTGAACGATCCGGTTACAAAAACCTTTTTCCAGAAAAAAACCCTATATCCCTACATGTGCAAGTTTGCTAATGCACACAACAGCAGTGAACTGTAGGCTTAGGCAAATCTTGATCGGCACTCCCTAAAGAAATATCAGTGCTTGAAACAGAAGTTTAGTAACTTCTCCAATTATTAAAAATCAACACTTACCTTGCACTTTTTATGAACTTACTAATGTAATTCTAGGTGGCTGGAACACACTTCCACTTGTTTGGTGAAAGATTATTAAATTCCTGATTTATCACTGGTAACGTTGTAAGCAAAAGGACCAAATAAAGCCCATTGCTGACAAGGCTAATGTAATTTACATGTACTTGTATGTCACTCTTCTGTAGCTACTGAAACAGTAGTCTTACCTTCTCCATGTCCTCTGTATGACTGTAGCAGCATAGTTCTTCTTCCGAAACAGCTCCTTTCTTTTTCTTTCTTTTTCTATTATCTGCATTCGAATCTCTAAAGGGATTAGTTCAATATTTGTACTTTGCCATGTGACAGAACATAACTGATCATCCGCATTCCTGGATCCAATTACGCCTGTTTTTTCCAAGTTCAAACTGTCATCAGGAGCAGAACACGCTGCTGGGTTTCTTGGCACAGTTCTGGTAGGTCCTGCCTCAGCAGACAATAAAGGGGAGGCCTTTTTTGCTAATTCGTTATTTCCCTCTTTGTTAGTTTGTTCTACAGCATGCACGCTGTCATTCCTGGTGTTTACAAATGCTGTTTTGGCACTTCCTGGTCTACTAGAGCCAGCTGGTGAACATCGCTCATCATTTACCTCTTTATTTCTGGGTTTCTGCTGATGCCTTTTGCCTTTGGAAGAAGCTTCACACTGCTTTGAGTTTCTTGCAATTCCACCAGTACAGCTGACGTTGCAGAAGAACACAGCTGTTCCTTCACAGTGGTCCCTGTTGCCAGATGAAGACTGACTTTGATCTCTTAATTTTTCCCCAACACTAGCAGTCCTACAAGCAGAAGTATGCCTTCTGCTCCTCCGAGCACAAGTACCCGTTGCCTCGACAGTGTGCTCCTTGTGCTTTTCTCCATCCAGTTCTGTAGCAGCTGCAACCTTATGTTTCACTTCAACTTTTGTTCCCTCTTTTGCCTTGCCACAATGGAAATGGACACAACTCGACTTGCTTTTGATGTGTTTCCTCAACGGATCTTTAGACAGAGAAATGGAAACCAACATTCAGTCTCTGATCCAGCAAAACATAGTTTATGTCTCCAATTTGTTTGCTCAGTTACCTTTGAGGCACATTAGGATTTACGGAAATGAAAAAAACGTATAAGCAGGAAGAATCAGAAGAGGACACGATTGCCTGTAACAGTACAGTCCCAAACTTCTTCATTTGCTTACTGTTCTACAAGTATTTTTCTTTCTCACGTTACCTTTGAGTTAGATGCCTAAAAAAGTCCACAGGGAGAAACTATTTCTTCACCTACCTGAATATACTGGTGTTCTCCAAAGAAACCAGCTCACCACGTGGCGCCAGAATGCAGCCCCACGAATACACCTGCTCGTTCCAGTGAAGACACTGTAACAGACCTTCACTGTTTCAAGCTTATTTGCTAAGCTTCTGCTCTAGCCACGCTGCATCCTGGCACACGATGACAGACAGGGTAACCCACGGACCCAGGAAACCCAGAGCACTTGGCTTCTCAGTACTTTCCTTGACATCTTAAATGAAACTATGAAGCCCTTCCCATTTTTCCCTTGCTGCAAGATTACTTTTCCAAGACTAGGGTGGGAAAACAAACCCTGTGTGGTAGCTGCTCCTAAACGCTCTCGTGAGGATGGCTCGGAAGCCAGACTGGAGTGCAAAACTGAAAATCTCCGTCTACCATCCACCTTCTATTTTGTTAGGAAACTAACAGGGGAATGAGAAAATAGACCAGACAGGACGAAATGTAACAGACAGGGTGTTAAAGGGTAGGTAAGAGGGGAAAAAGAAAAGAAAGATATCTTTAATATAATGGAATCACAGAAGATCTTCTGGATTATCCAAAACCTGGTAAAACCATGCTACATTTATCCTCACTGTAACACTTTTACAGGATACTCCCTTGACTGGATAACAGAATATGGCAGAGTAACAGATTATACAGAAGAAACTCAGGATTATCATCAATGATGTCTCCAACAGAGAAGATTTATCACAGTGACAGGCCAGTATGGGCTGAGAGGTTATTCTAACTTATACATGATTGTCATATGGGTAATTAGCCCTGTATGTTCTGGGACAAGGGAAGAAAGTCCATTATTTTAATCTATTCTAATATATTATTAATTTAATTAATTTTTAATCTATTTTAATCTATTATTTTAATCTCCCAGAACAAAGAAGGTAAGTCCCTCTCTCTCCCTCATTACCCCAGGGGAACAGGCAATTTAAAAAATGTGCCTTTTGAAGCACAGATTTCTGTGGGCATAATCCCACTCTTAATGAAGCCAAGTACAAAATTGCCAGTGCCATCAATAAAAACGGTATAGGGCTGACAGTCAATTCAAATGTATGAAATTTCCAGCACCGTCACAACACTATTTTGATGTCCCAACAAGTTAATTTTTACAGTTGCGAGGAAAAAGAACACAGCCTTTTAAAAATGGCCTTGTCATACTCAACTCACCAAAACCTGCTACCTGGTTTGTACGCATGGCATGTAGAACGCATTTACTGTAACACATTTAAGTCGTTAAAGTAGTATATGCAAAACTTCCCAATCTGAACAACTGGATAACTGGATAATGGAAAAAACCCATCATTTAAGTATTCTAGATCATCTTTGGAGGTTGAAATAAACCTTCTTAGATAGGAAGACCAAGCAATAACAAGTACAGAGCATAAAAAAAGAACTTACCTGTTACTCCTATAATTAAGGGAAATGAAATAACATACATAGGAAAGAGGATTTCTGAGTGGAGAAGAGATCAGAATAGACCCACCAACTAAATCACAGTTTTCCTATATTGTTAGCAGATCTATTTGCAATTGCTGAAAATCTTTCTAAGCGCCAGCCCACAGGATGAAAATTTATATTTAATTCCGATAAAACATCCAATTAAGTCCATTAAAGTTTTGGTCGCAAGAGGATTGATTAAAACACCTAATGAGAACTGATTAGACGACTTCATGATTTGATCCTTACTGCGCCAACTTTCCTGGCTTCATTCCGATAACAAAAAGAGAATGCTTATGTAAAAATGGCATAGCATTTTATTTCAAACACGGGCTTTTTGGATTGGGCAAGAGGGTGCTTTCTTTACAATCTCTGAAGGTAAACTGGTCTCACTGTAGAAGGAGTAGACATGTTACCATGTATTTTCAGAAGAACCTTGAGTAAAGAGTTTTGTTCTCTTCATTCTCAACACTCATGGTGAAGAAACATAATAAACAATTGTGAAGAATTTTCTATTTAAAATGCTATCTTTCACAGAAATTATATTCTGCTTTTAAAGATAAATTGAAAAGCAAAAAATGTCCAGGCAACAGCCCATATGATTTTAAAACCATCAACATGGAAAAATTATTCTGGCATAGCTACTTCAGGAAATCTCCAACTTCAGGGAAGCCTTCAATCAAAAGTCCAAGCTACATGCTGTTAGCATTTGCTGCCAGTTTGAATTCCCAAGGTTACTGTGAAGGGTAGTGTAGACAACTGAACGTTAATGCGGTTTTTCAAACGTAAGTATCAATATTAGAATCATCTGCAGAAAATTTGGCAAATTCAGTCCTGATCTCTGTAGTCAGTTTGACCCTTATCCATGTTTCCCATGGACTACCTACTACCTACTTCCTTAGGTCATTCTCTCAGTGCAAAACCATTGTATTTGTTCCAAGGAACAGTGGGAGTCTGACTGCAATGCAGTTTCCATTGGCATAACCAATGGAAGATTTTGGCAAAGAATGGATGGAGGAGTCGGTAAAAGAAAAGGCTGTTCATTCCTCCTTTATAATTTCTTTGTCCTTCTCTTCTCTCCCCTTCACTGTTCTAATCCTCCCCACATCCTCCTTTCTCCTTTCTGTTTTTTCCATACTTAGCAATTTCTCGTCATTGTGTTCATTACAACTATCCATTTTTCATTTGGCAACCACTGTTTGTGATTATTCTTATGGGTTTTACTTTGCCATCTGAATATTTTAATTAATATGACTATATGAAAATATAGTCAAGTATTCTGTTTACCAACACATTTCGATGTAAAAGCTAAAGAAATATAGGTAAAACGATTCAGTAGGAACAGGTCTTTGACTTTCTTTTTCTTTGGATTATTGTAATATTCTGATTAGCAGAATTTCCAGACGAATTAGCAATAATTTTACATTTGAGAAGGAGTTGTGCAACTTACCTTAAATAAACCACTAATCCAATTTTTGCTTCTAATGATAACAAAGATGATTTAACATGACCAGTTTTGAAAGATTTGAGCCATGGGCTCCTATAACTGGCTGAAGTCAGAACTGATTGAAATGTTATTAAAATGTATATCTTGCAAAAACTGACATAGGAGTGGTCAGGAAATGATGATAAACTGCTGATGCACTTACATATAGAACAAAGGAGTGGAGCAGGGCAAGAAAAGTAAAAGAAAGAGCTTCGACATACTGTTTCATAGTATAATTTCTAAAAACAGTCTCGTTTCTCAAAAAATATCCTAGAGTGTTCTCAGCAAGGGGACTTCGAAGACAAATCAGGGAGAACCCTGTCATGGAGAATGAAGCTGCCTGAACAGCTCCCTCTGTATGCTAGAGATGTCACTTAGAACAATTTTACCCTTATTTTAACCTTGTTTAAAAACAAGAGTTACAACTGATCCATTAATGTTCTTCAAGAATCCCACAGATATGCCAAATATCTTTAATCCCATTTTCTCCAAACAGTGCAATTAATAGAACAACTCCCAACAACCTGTTCTCACATATTTTAGGTATTTTTACAGACACTGTAGATGCTGGTGTTTTTGACTGCTTAAGTTGGCAGAACACACGCAGTAAAAGAATCTGTATCTAACTCTGTCCTTTATGAATTGCTTAAATAATGAAAGAACAAGAAATGATAGAAAGATAAAACAGGTCCTATATATAAATCACCTCCAGGTATGGACAAAAAAGATAATCAGGACGATTAAAAAAGATTACAAACCTTGCCTGATTTTATGACCTTCACTCTGAGGCTCTGCTGACAGGCAACTCTCCTTTGGTGTCCCTTTGTTGTGACAAGCTTTAGGTGAACCTCTACTGTTTCTCCCTGGTTGAATTTGTGAAGCATTGAGGGAGAGAGGTCTCTTATTCTGTATATCAATTGGTTTATTAGGTAACTGCGAGATGCTGGTAGTCTTCTCTCGATTTGCAGGATTCTGTTGCACTCGAAACCTATTTTGTTCCACGTTCTGCATCCCTTTCTGCAGCTTGGCTTCTTTTCTCTTACTTTCCTCTTCACGTTTCCTGTAATTATAGTCAATACCATAAGAATTCCAAAGACAAAATCTTGGGAGCATGTATCTAACTCAAACACATTCCTCTCTAGAAACCTGACACTGCCACAATAAAACCTTGACTATAACATCTTTTTTGTGAGAAAGGGACACCCATTGCATTGAAGTGTCTTAGCTTGATCCAAAATAACAACTGACTCACAGCTACAGCCTAACGAAGGTTAAGTCCTTATAAGCCAGATGCCCATTCAGTTTGCGGCGGTTTAAACTGATTTTAAAACACTCCCTTACTGAAAACAATGAAACTTAGTTTTTTTATAAATATGCAAAAATTAAAAGGAGGATTTTGAAGAACTGTCAGAAGACAAGAAATAGGATACTAATAACTGTTTTTAATTAGTAATGAACACTGCTTTAATATAAGTAGTAATGCAACGCACTGTATTTGAAAATCAGAAAACTTTAATAAAAGACGTCATCTCTTTGAAAATTATTTTTCATACTTACCTGTGTCATAATTGATACAGACAATTATAAACCAACTTCAAACTAGCTACTGGTACTAACTTGCTGCTATATATTTATCATTGGTAGATAATTAATTTATTTTACATGAACAGATTATACAATATACAAATGTTAAATACTGAAAATATACAAGATGTGAATTAAAAACTTGTGTGCACATAGTATGCCCTTACAATTATGACATTTGGTTTTCAAAAATGAAAGAAGTCATGCATCTCTTAAATAGTGTAGATATAAAAGAGAATTTTGGACAAGGTTAGGAAAGGCGCATCTGTTGAATAAAGTTTTGCAGCCTATTTCGAAATACAGTGGGATGTCATTGCACTTTAGCTTTTAGATTCTTTTTCCTACAAAGCAGAATAAACCCAATAGTACATAGCAAACATTACACACCTACCTACCATTGAATTTGTTTTTATAAATTTAGCACTGGTTGTAAGATGAAGTGACACTTTTCCTGTTGGAATGGACAGGTGGTAAATGTCGTATCATGTAGCTGCCTGGTATTTTAACTTGCTTCCAATGCTACAACATAGTTTGCAGACTGTTGACACATTAGCTCACAGCACAGCATATGACAGGTTAGTTATGCAGCATGCCATCCTCAGTTCCTGTGAGTCGTATCAATGCCAGTATATGTCATTTCAGTGTGAGCTGCCAGGGAGAAGCCTTAACTTTGTCTGTCAGTACTATCTTATCAAGTACGCTCTGCAGAAGAAGCTGATTGAACTTTGTACCTGAAAAGCTGCTAATTGATCTCAAAAATACACTCCCGGCAGCCTGAGGTTCAGTATTCCCTCTGGCACGGAAAAAAGTGGCTAGTTTCAAATAATATTGGCATTCCACAGGCAGACTATGTGGGGATGCGTCTCTCGTGTACAGTATGGATCTCACTGCCATTACTCTGCTGTTTGAGCTGATAAATCAGATTTTACTATTCACAGAATAGTCATTTTCTTTTCTTCACAAGAATCAAGCAGCCTATTACCAGTATCTTCCATTCAGGGTATTAGAAAAGCAAGTGTGAGAGAGGCTGTGTGATACACAATCAAGCCCAAGTAGCCTGCACTCTTTGGATGAGCAGGTTAACTCAAAACATTAACTTCAGCAACATGCTAATTGTAAAGTTATTGAAATGACACAGGACTAGAAGTTGACACGAAGTAAAAGGGGATTTTTTCTGAAAGGTCCTGTTTGTGTGTTAATATTTCAGCTGAAACTGATGAAATAATAAAAGGAAGGGATTTCAAAGCTCCCTATTCATAGACCATCATCCTAATTGTCACAGTAGAGCTTAATTGATTAACAGACTCCTGAAGAATACTTATGAACCTCCCCTTGTGGCTTGCTTTATTTAGTTAGAAATACAGTTTGTTTTACAATGAAGGATATCTTCAAAATTAAAATTTCCAAGTTTTACTGTTGTCTGAGTTGAGAGACTAGGTTTCATGAACAAGTAAAGCAAGTAGGTAAGTTCCTAACTTAAGGGCTCTCAGTCATTCTCAGGGGGTTCTGGCGACTCAGCAGGATCCAAGTTTTGGCTCTAAAGTTAGAAAACTACTCTGTGATAACAGAGCTGGCATGCCAAAATTTTCCACTTTAATTGCAACAGAATTTTGTCCTGAATGGTCATAAATTTGTATTTCATTACAGAAGTGAGAGAATGGAAACTGAGCCTTTAGCAGATGGAAAGGAACAGTTTCAGCCTTAAGCATTTGTGACGACACAGAGATGCTTTGAATTTTTGATCCTGCTAAAATGAAACCAACCTTTTCTATTCTGTTAAGAACACTTTGCTTTTTGTATCTACTCTGTGGAGGACGTTTTAAATTTAGAACATGTCCATGTGCCTGGAGAGCATTTCTAAAGTTATCCTTGCAAAAAAAAGTTACTTAAAAAATCATAACTGAAAACAGATCTCCAGGTATGATCCTACTGCTGCTGAAGCTTTATCTGGACCAAGAGGAGTTATATTTCGTGTTGTATAAATAGCCGTCTCCTGCTGTACAATCTAGCATGATGTTTGTTTTTGAAAGCATGACACTGTTGAATCACAACACGTTCAGCTTATGATCTACTACAACCTTTTAACAGAGAGTCCTTAACAAAAATGTTAAAAAGACAGTTAATTTCCATCCAGTACTCCTATGTTGATTGGTCTTGGACAAATGGTGTAGAGCTGTCCATTTGTCCCTACCTAACCACCTATTTTTTCCTCAACCATTTCTCATATGTATTAACACCATTCTGATTTCTGCTTTAGTCTTCAATGCGCTTACAAGTCTGATGCACCTTGGTGCCATTTGGAAATTTAACATTTTACTTCTTAAATGAAAACACTGCATAGTATCAGATTTGGGATGGATTTATGCAGAATTCTCATCAATACAGAATTCCAGTTTAAAGTTGAACCATTAAGCTACTCTTTGCGTATGTTCTTCCAAGCAATTCTCACCCATCTAATAGCAGTTTAATTCAAGCTACATTGCCCTACTTTGCTAATGAGAATGGCACATGAGAAAGTATGAAAACTTCAGGCAAGTCTGAATGACAGCTACTGTTTCTCCACGGCCACAAAACTTGCTACTTTGTCACAAAAGAAAATTGAGTTGGTTTGATACAATTTGTTCTTAGCAAATTCAGACCAGCCATTACTTCTTGCTTTGTTATGTTCCAGATACATAGAAGTTTGATTACTCATTCCAGGATAAGAAAGGTATGGAGTTACTGTAATGAGTCCAGTGAAAGGCCATGGAGAAGCTTAAGGGACTGGAGCATCCTTCATATGAGAAGAGGCTGAGCGAGCTGGGACTGACTATTCAGCTTGGACAAGAGAAGGCTCAGGGGGGAATCTCATCTATGTCTATAAATACCTGACGGGAAGGAATGAAGAAGATGGAGCCAGACTGTTCTCAGTAGCACCCATTGACAGGACAGCAGGCGATAAGCATGAATTAAAACTCATGAATTTCTATCTGAACACAAGAGAACACTTTCTTTACTGTGAGGGTGGTCAAACACTGGAACAGGTTGCCCAGAGAGGTTGTGGAGTCTCCATTAGCATAGATACTCAAAACCTGACTGGACATGGTCCTGGGCAAGCTGCTCTAGCTGACCCTGTTTGAGCAGGGGCAGGGGTGGACTAGATGGTCTCAGGAGGTCCTTTCCAACCTCAACAATTCTGTGGTTCTTGGGACTGAAGTTTGTATGTCTACAGACTCCTCTTCTTCCCCTTTGAGAAAGCAGACACTGCTCATTTCGTGAATTTTCCAGTCCCAGTGGTCCTCCTAAAGTTTTTAAGGGTAACCATTTTAAGATTGTATCAGTTTTCTAAACACCTCAGGATGAATTTTATCAGGCTAAACTGATCTGAAAGCATCTCACTCACCTGATTAGTCTCTAAACTGTTGTTTCAGTATTTTAGCCTGCATTGCTGCCCTTCATTACTAGTGTGAATTCCGTTTGCTAATGGACATCGTTTGACATTTAAGGAAGACTGAAGCAAAAAAAGACATAGAAACTTCAGCCTTCTTAGCATCACTTGTGGACCAACTCTTTCTTTGCTGTTCCTTTTACAATGTGTATGTTTACGATGATTTATTGTGATACCTCACATCCCTTGCTAGTTGTTCTTATTTTGCACCTCAGCATATTTAATTTTATCATTGTATGTTATTATTACCCTCAATTTTAGTAATTGTGCCAAATTTCCACTATGTGCTTTCCCTTTTCAGGTTGTGAAAGAGCTCACTATTTTCTCTCTTGCTACATTTCCTACCTTTTCTCAGCATGCAGGCCTTACTACCAGTTTTTTGAAGAACCTCATAATCTACTTGTACTCTCTCGCCGCTAGAACATTTTTGGGAATCTATTGAAGGCTGTTTAATGGAACTGTTTTATTTCCTTCCTGTTCTTCTCTTCCTAAATATCACGAGTTACTGACTCTTACTCACTTTCATCCACTTCCCTTTCATATCCATATTCTCAATCAGTTTCCTCCAACTGGTCAGAAGGAAATCCGGAAGACTTAGTAAAAACAAAAGTATGGATTCAGGAACTTATTCTGAGAAATTCAAAAGGAAGGTGAACAAGTGCTGAATGAGTTCTGCAGCCCTTTCAAAACCCAATATATTGGACATCAGTTTTCTCTGAATATGCTTTAAACCCTTAAATATTATTTTCCTAAAGACCTGGTTCTGTAAAAAGTAAAACAAAAGCCTCTTTGTAAAAAAGTTTTAGAAGTCCATCATTTTACCTGTATATAGTCTGACTGTTTTTTAAATGCCTCCTTCCCAGATTTCCTCTGTGCTACTCTCCTAAAGCACTGCTTCCCTCCTGCCAGGTTCTCCATCCCACCTATTAATAACCAGTTACTTTCATTCCCACTGAAGAAAAGTACCTATTATATTGACACATTTATGGCTGTTAAAATGTTTAGTGCTCATATATCCCATCAACATTGCCCTCTTCCAAAAGATCATAGGATGATAAGGTAACACATATTGGAAGGGATCTCAGGAAGTCATGAAGGCCAAAGTTCTGCTCAAAAAAAGGTCAACTATGAGGTCAGACTGGGTTGCTCAGGGTTTTATCCAGTTGGGTCTTGAAAACCTTTAAGGATGGAGACCGTACAAGCTCTTTGGGCAACCCGTCCCACCACTCGATTGTCCCAAGGGTGAAAAAAATTCTCTTTATTTCCAGTCAAAATCTCTCTTCTTTCAGCTTATGTCTGTTATAAGTTTCCCAGGGACCAAAGTGAGGCCAACCAGTCAGCAGTTCCCCAGATTGTTCTTTTGGCCCTTTTTGAAGTTGGGTACAACATTTGTTTTCCTCCAGTCATTGGGGACCTTCCCATTGGGTCACCATCTGTGACCTTTCAAAGATGTTGGAAAGTGGCCTTTTAAGGACATCAGTTAGTTAGTTTTCTCAGCATCCTTGGATGCAGCCTATCTGGTCCCATGGACTTGTCTGGGCTGAGTTCTCTCAAGCGATCCCTGACTTAATCCTCATTCACAGCTGGCAGTTCTCCTCCTCCTTGAACACTTCTCTAAGCACAGAGGCCTGGGAGACCTTCTTGGTGAAGACTGAGGAAAAGGCGGCATTGAGTACTTCTGCCACACCTGTGTCTGTTGTCACTAAATCACTCGCACCATTCAGCAACAGGCCCACATTTTCCTTGCTCAGCCTTTTCCTATTAATGTAGAGGCAGAAGCTCACCTTGTTACCTGTGGCATCCCTTGAAAGCCTCAACTCCATTTGAGTTTTGGCTTTCTGACACCATCCCTACATGCCCAAGCAATGTTTTTACACTCTTCCTTTGCAGCCCATCCCTGCTTCCACCTCCTGTATGCTGCCTTTTTGCATTTGAGCTCTGTCATGGCTTCCCCAAATTGGTCTCCTGATATGTCTCTTTGCTCAATGACATAATAGTGTGCATGTTGTTTTGGCCTGCATCAATCTTCATTTTATAAATTACCATTTCTTTGATATAGGGTTGTTCAACATGGGAGAATATGTTTGTACAGAAATATTTCACAGGCATTGAATACAGTGAATGTAACTTTACCAGAAAATAATACAGGTATGAGTTGTTAGTTGACTTTTTGTTAAGGAGAAAAAAATAAAAGAAAAGAAAAAGAACAGACTAATTAAGAACATGCAGAATTAGGAATGATTTATATTAGTGAGACTCTCTAAAATAACATATTACAAAGCAAGTTTTAAATACATACACTGAAATAATTGGGGGCGTGTGTTTCAATCTAGGAGTTCACCATCATTCTGGATTCCCACATAATGTCTACTTTTATCTGGAGAGCAGATTTTTAAACATCAGTAGGGATATTAGGTTTTTTGTATGTCGCAACACCCTGGCCAATTTTAGCTGTGGAATGCACAGATGGGTACCAGAATGATGACAACATAATGTCCCCTCCAGTTTATTACAGATCATAAAATTGCAATTAAATAAAATTTGTTATGTGACAACTTGATTCGCTTGTACACTCCAATTGTATTTTAATTCTGGTTTTATGGTATTTGGTATACAGACTTTGTTTCTATTGTTTTCAAACAAATCAACAACAGCTTAGTAAGTTTCAGGAAGTGTATCAGAAACTCACAAGGAAAACAATTATAAAAATACCCCCAAATTTCCATGAGGTAATGCTTTTTCATTTTATCTTCTAGATGGGCTATCACAGATTCTTCTAAAAATGACTGTCATCACAAAGAATAAAATTACCTCATTTGGTAAAGTCAGTTGTGACCACACAGCAAGAAGCAGAGTTCTCCAAATTAAAAAGAAATACATAAGATATTTGGCATCCCTGCAAAGGCAGCTTCTCCATGCATGGGTTTGACTTCCACTGACTTCAGCAGAAAAGGCAAATAGTAGGAGGGCTGCAAGTTACAACTTTAGGATCTAAAAATGTGAGCAAGAGATTAGCTATCTGATATTTCTAGCTTTGGCTCTTACTGGGCATTAACAATTATTAACCAGTATTAGCAGTAGCATTCAAACCCAGTGGAGGTCAGACTGGCCAGTTACATAGAATATCAAAATAGCAAATTTGAAATAGAGCAGAGTGCAGCTGACTTTGTCTATGATACACAGATGCAACAAGAACACCTCTACGTGCAATAATTATGTTGTATGTTTATTCATATGACCTCTCTTTACAGAAATAATACTACAAAATCATGCAGAAATCTTTTCAGATCGTTAAGTTTTTTCATTCCAGAATCGGATTTCTTCAAAAGAAATGAGGTGCTAATTTGTTGTTCTTCATATTATGAATCTTAAGGATAAAGTCCAAGCAAACAAAGTATTTTGATGATCATTTATGTACCTTCTGATTTTAGAATTTCACCACTTTGCTACCATTACCTCATTTAAATAGGTAGAAACTCAGTCAGAAACTACACATCTTACAAATAACTATTTGAATTGCATATGTTAGTTATCTATAATCTAATACAATGATTTCATGGTAACTCTCTAGTTGCAATTGAAATCCAGGAGTTCAGTTTGCTAGAAAAGCACAACCCCTCCTGTGAAACAGTAAGCTAAGCCTTATTAAACCAGGCTTTTCCTGTTTTTTTTTTTCTTCATCTACTTATTAATTTCTTTTCAAAATGGATATCAAAGACTTGATAGGTCAATAATTATTTCCATTACCTTAGAGTGATAAATGTTTTCCAAGCCTTTTTATCATAATACAGAATATCAGGCAAAGAGTCACAGATGCCAACATGCTAGTTTCTCAGCTTTTGGTATTTTGCCTTGTTCTTGTATATTAGATAAAGCTTGTTATTTAATTTGGGATTATCTGGAAAACAATTTCCATCTATAGGTGTATGGAAAAAAATCCATTATATGCTTCCTACAGTTTCATGAACTGTACTAAGAGGAACAATAAATGATGATGAATAACCGATAAAATCATACACTGTTATATACAAACTTATGACAAATGTCTATTTGCTGGAGTAGATTCCAAGTCTCAGACTTACTTGGCAGCAGCATCTTTTCTCAGCTGTTCATGTTTCATTAAAAGATTCTTCCTCTCTTGGAAAGCCTTTCTGACTTTGTATCCTTTGTAGACAGCCTGAATTTTGAAAGCAGCAATGTCCTGTATGGCAGCTATAGACAGAGCCCCATGTTCTAACATGAACTGAATCACTTCATGGTGTTCACCAAGCAAGGCATAATCAAGTGGAGTATATCTAAAAAAAACCAAAACCAAAACAAACCCACAACAATTATAATTGAACTAGAATTCTAACCATAATGTGCATTTACTTCATCCTCATTTCATGCTAAGGCAACTTCTAGTATGAAGACAGATTAAACACTGTTTTCAGTAGGCTGTTTTACTAATTTCTTAATATTATCTTCCTGTCTTACTCATTCTACACACCATGACTATACGAAGTATTGGATCAAAATCCTCAAAGCCTTATCCATAGGATCAACTGCTTTACGCAAGCAATCTTAAAAAGGTGTTATTGAGGTTCTCATACAGAAATATAATCTAAATAAAAAGCAAGTTAAAACATTTTTTGTGTTATTTCCATATGAATTTAAGTTCTAGAGATTTACTGTCAAATCTGGCTTAGCTTCTATGACAATGACTGAGGACAGTATGACTGACCAAGCAGCAGGATTACACCTGTATCAAGGGATATTATTTTTTTTTAAAGCACTAGTAAGACTTAAGTCTGTTTTCAAATGGTCACAGGTGCTAAAAATATTAAATGGCTTTGCTTTTCAATGGTGTCAAAGATGCCTAAGCCCTTTTAAAAATAATTCCCAAATTTCCCCTTGTCAAGACAGGACCAAAATTTACATACCTCCCTCACCAACACTGAAACATCAGGCAAAGACATTTAGTGACTGAAAATTATCAGTCACAACCCATAATCAAGACCATGTAATACAAGACTATCAAATAGCAAGTGTCAATGCATGCGACTGTGAAAATTAGGGCTCTTCTTGATGGTAACTTGCTAGGATGCAGTGCTGGTAAGCAAAGAAAGACAGAAAGCACAATTGGACTTGCCACGCAGCAATGATTTGATGGAAGGATTAACAGTATCTGAACTGAAGTGTCTGCAGGAATAAAGACAATGACATAACATGAAAATTTGTATGTCAAGGTGTGTTGCTGGTAGCATTTAAACAGGTACAGATTTTTGATAACCCAGGAATGGGAACTTCAGAAGGGACCTCATTTCAGAAAAACACATTTTTAAAGTATACCTAGTTTTGAATATTTTAATTAACAGGTACAAGACACTAAAAGTCAACTTTATACTACTAGCATGTATGTACCAAGACAATGTATTATATTAAGGATCCCAGTCATGAACACCTGTATTTTTAAACGTGGATTCTCTAACTCCATTAGAGGTACCTTTGAAAGTAAAAAATCACTCAAATCAAATCTAATAGGGGTTTGTGCAAGTGGACACTACCCATTCAAGGCTGCTCACATACAGTCCTCACAACCAGCCATTACTCTGTTGTGTCAGTTCAAAGCCTGTTATAAATTTTCTTTTCTGCTGGTTATCTCTAAAGCAGATAGCTTTTAAATCAAGCTGGCTTCACAGGAAAACACACAAAGAAGATATCAGCCGTCAGCTGTTACAGGTAATTTAGCATGAAGTTGGTCACGCAGCAGCTAACCTGGCATCACGGGGTGCACGCAGGACATCAAGTTGGATTACGAAATAAATTTGCAAAGAACAACAAACCTACCACCCTCCAAACTAGCACTTGATCACGTATCTGCAAGCAAGTGGGCAGCTTAAAATCCTAGATGCAATCTCAGCCCCATCTTTTCACAAACCTATTTAGTTTTAACCACTATGTTTGAATTTTGAACTGGTATCTCATATTGCACTCTGAGAAAGTGAAGAAGGGAAGCGTCTTTCTATAGCTATATTGGAAAAAAAATTACTATTTGGTGAAATTGTTACTGATTAAAAACCAATTTCATCCAATTACGGATTAACCATATCCATGAGCTTATTTTTACTCTCGCTTACAACAGTCGACTTGATTTTTCCACTTTCCAAACTTCCGATCTCTTAACAATAAAACAAAGTTTGTAGATGTTTATTAAGAGGCAATTGTGCAATTTTCACATACAATATATATATTTTTAGGATAATTATATTTAAAGACTGATTCATCTAGAAATATTGGGTATCATCTGTTTTGTTCTGCACATGGACTAGTGCTTAAGGGCTGACATTTAGAATACTGCTAGTTATATTTTGAGTAATCTAGGTTTACGCATAAGAACATATATTAACACCAGAAGGGAAACAAAAATAGATACTAACTGAATGACTATAGTAAAACCACAGCTAAGGTCTTTTCCTGACATTTAAGCATCATTAGCACATTTCTACAAAGTAAGGAAAATAGCAGCCTCCTTTCTGGCAAAATAGTGGCTTTCAATCTTACTTATTAAGAGTAATTTAATTACAACTGTTTATTTAATTTTCTATCAAAAATTACTAAAGAGAGCATTGGCACTACTTAATTAGGAACTACTTATACTTTCATTTGTGTTTCTCAATAAAAAATAAGAACAGAAAAGGAAGAGAGATCTGAGTGGTTTAGAGTAGAGAATGAAAGAGAAATGATGGGAGAAGAAAGAAATTAAAAACTGGGATAAGTATGGAAGACTCAAATTTAGCACTAAAATATGGGGTTTCAAAGTCCTTAAGTTATTTAAAATGTTGAAATATTCAAATTTATATGGCATACTGATGATAATTTTATTTATAATTATGAGGAGGTCATCTACTCTAAAAAAGGCATTATAAATTTCTGCTAATAGTAATTATCTTCACAGTCAGGTGACTAATTTGAACTCCACAACCCAAATCACTCTTAAAAAACTATTATTTATATGTCAATGAAAGACAAAGAAGAGAGATGCAAATGTACTGTCTCTTTATGATTATAGGAGGATTTTTTTTAAAAAACTAGGCCTTTAGAATACAGTTAACCACCAGGTAATTTGTAATCACTATTTTAAAACATAACATCCAATTTCTCCCGTTTTCTTTCTTCTCACCAAATAGAAAAGAAAAATTCCAGTCTACTCCAACAGCAGCAGAAGTGCCTTTTCATCCTTTGCTGTACAATTCCACTGTCAACTTCATATAAATGAAAAAGATCTTTAATATTTCAAGTGGCTAGAATGAGTAAGTACTTGCAGAAATCTCTGTAAGTTCAAGGTTCAAAAGTATAACCAGTTGAAGTTGCAATGTCTTACTTAAAGAAGAGATTTTTCATATTAGAAAAGCTGCTTACACTGAAGCCCAAGATTGCAACACTCCTTTTAGATACAAGATCACGATTCTCTGGCAATATCTGAACACTTAACATTTAAATCAGTAAGTAGCACTTTTGCTAAATTACAAAAGAATGCATTCAGACAAGCAATACCTCTCCTCGCTGTTCTCCATATGATTAGGGAAAGCATCAAAACCAAGCAGCAGCTTTATAGCATCAAGGTAGCCATTGTTACAGAGCCAGTGTAAAGCAGTTCTTCCCTGTAAACAACAGACCAGAACAAAAATAAATATTGTCCCCAAACTCTCTTCTGCCACAATAAAAGTTGTAAATCATACTGTAATTCAATGCTTTTCTGGACATGAAGGACAAACTAATTCTTCTAAATAAACTTCCTTGTTAAAATAAAAGAATACAGCACTTAAAAATGAAGTAACTTTTCTTTTTTTTAAACAAGATTACAACACTAGTGCTTTTTCACCTAAAGCAGCTGAAAAACAGCATTAGGAGACTAGCTCTAGAGTTGTGTTCTTTGCAGCTATGCTGCCCAGGTCTGAAGCAGCTCTCATCAACCTTTGTAGTTCAGACTGGTTTCCAGGCTGCTCCAAAACACTGTGACAAGACTGAAAGAATTACTACAGAATTCAAAATCAGATGAAGTTTGAGGAAAGCTTATCAGCCAGGCAAACAAAGAAAGACTCCAGCTGTGCTTTCAAAATGAGCTTGATTTCAGAAGTCTAGTTTCGCTCACATGAAGCAGAAGTCCAACTCCCAAGATGCACTCTATACACCCAGCTCATATATGACCACTCTTGGGACTGGGATCACAGAATCACAATGCGAATATCTCAAGCTCTGTTAATATCAACAGAACATAGATATTTCACTTCACTTCCAGGCCATGCCTCCTGTCTGCATCTTGCTTTTCTGAACTCCAAATGTAGGAAATACCTAGAAGGCTGGGTACCACAGAAAAACATGAAGACATTCTGAGTTCAGTGCTAGCAAGCCGCCCCCTGAACCCCAAGGGCTGAAGAGCATGCTGCAGTGTCTCTGTGCGAAATAGGTGGAGCCCATGTGTTCAGCTGTACTCAAGCTGATGCCATACAGGTAGCAGGTTGGAAAACCTCCCCAGCATGCTCTGTAGAACTCATAATAAAACCCACTTTTCCATTACCTGGAATTATCCATGCCCTACAGTGAATAGCTACAGAAAAGTTTAACAAATTGGGTGAAATTCTTTTGACTGATGAAGTTCTACTGACTTCTGAGAAATGATGTCATATAACAAAGAAATCTGTTACATATTGCACAATTATTCTGGCTCCTAATTTCACTTACTACTTGAATAATGGCACAAAAGAACATATAAACTAATCAGTGTTCTTTTTTTTTTTCCACCTGGAAGAGTGATACGTATGCGGATACTTATGTGAATAAGCAATTGAAGCAGTTCTTGTGCAATCTCACTTGCAGTATCTTACTTGCTCTATCTCTACACTGAAGAAACACATTACAGGCTATAAAATCACATTTCTATGTCAGCTGCTAATAAGGAACGATAGAAGTTAAGAAATCAGATGATTAATATGACTCCTCATAAGATCACACTTTGATAAGGAAAAGTCAAAAGTGATATAGAAAAATATGAATCTTCAATTCATGCTGCATATTAAAATACTACTTTTCATTCAAGATTTTAGAAGTGAAGCCATAGGCAAAATTATGTCAGGATGCATTTCCTTCCGTGATAAACAGCAGCAAAGATGCCTCTATATCCCAGAAAAGAGAATGACCTTGAAGAAAAGGAAAATGTTTTGATTTATGGTTATTCTAAAGTTGATTAAACAGCCCAGTGAAGAACAACATACCTCTTTATCCTGAATATTTGGATCTGCATTGTTTTCCAGTAACACTACCATGCAGTTAATGTAACCTCCATAAGCAGCACACTGCAGAGGTGTTCTACCTGCATAATCCTGCACATTAGGGTTGATTTTATTTTCTATCAAGATTTGGCACACATCGGCATTTCCTCCAAGGGCTGCCCAGTGAAGGGGTGAATGGCCATCTTGGTCAACCAAATCTACTCTTGCTCCTCCTGTAACAACAAATACATTTTTGAACATAAAAAGAAAATACTTGTGAATGCAAAGAAAAAATAAGTTTATGTTCAACTAGAACGTATTTGGTAAACTGACAATTCGGACAAATATTTCTGAAAGTAACTTCAACTTTGTTACTCAAATCCTAAACCCTAAATCAAAATTAATTGGGAATGAAATAGTTCCAGTGAGGGTCAGGCATCTTTTTTACAAGCTTCTGAGTATCCTCTCAGATGCTTTAGAATCTCCAGATTTGTCAAATGCCCTTGAAAAACCTAGCCTTTATTTGTTTCAGGCCTATTAATTTTCAGTGAAACTTTTATTTCTTAACAACAAAATCACTTTTGAAAATTAGACTTCAGATGAAATCTCTTTTTAAATCTCTAAAGCAGACAAAATAAAATATTCACAGGGTAAGAATGACTTTTGAAAAAAGCCTGATTTTTTTTAATTCAAGCATGCTAAGACTCTCTTATGCAGATAATGAATTTCTCTATGTGTTCTTGTAAGATGTAAAAACTCCATACAAAAATAAAACTCCACAAATATAAAAACTTGAACCAACCAGCAACGACTGTCTATATCATAAAATATTTAATTAAACATAACTCACATTCTGATAAACAAGCTTCTTGCACCTACAAAAGCTAAATGGCATAGGGGTGGGAGGAAGAGCTTAACAGGAGGTTAAAATATGCCCAGCAGATCACAGAGGGAAGCATGCTTTTCAGTAAGAAAGGTTGGTTGATGGAAAACTTGCAACTTGTTAGCCTGGATACTTCAACTGTCCATAAATGGGATAATATCTCAAGTAGGAGGGAGGCTGCTTCCAGCTACTTGGAACGTTTCTGCGAAGCTAAAATGACAGAATTTTGCATCTAAGATACCACTGTTCTTTCACCATACTTCTTACATTTCAGCAGTTTTTACAATTATCTAAAACTGTGTACATTGTTAAATCTTCTTTCTGTCTACAAATAAAATACTGCTTATAAAAACCAACCAGAGGAAAATATTAATGATTTAGGATTTTTGATAGCTACCTTCATTAAAAAATAAAGATTAATTTAAATAGTCAAAAAGCCTTCAAAGAAGCCTAAAAATGCTTTCTCACAAAAGAGAAGAAAGCTTAATTTGGTCTTATTTACTGGAGAAAAAAAAAGAAAGAAAAACAATGACTTGCTGGGTGAAGAGGCAGTTTGAGAGACTAGCACATACTCGAAAAGGCTTCAGCAGAAGAGAGCTGTGAAAAGAACTACCCCAATTTTCAAAGTTTTAGATTTAACTCTTCTAGCCATTTTGCACAACACTGATAATCTTTTACATGTACTACTGCTGTTCCACAAAGGGTACTTACAGACAAAACCTAGTCTAAGGAAGTAATTTTCTACCCCACCTCTCGCTCAGCTATGCTGTTTATTTCCCAGTCCCACAGAAAGCAGCACCAGAACTCTGAACAGGTTTGTAAATTCGTAACATCTGACCTTTAATGAGTGTTTGTATCACTTCTTTGTGTCCCATCTCACAGGCTCGGAAAAGCGGGGTATGTTTCATGACATCCAAAGCATCGACCTGTGCGTTATGTTCCAACAGCAATTTCACTGTGCTGACATGGCCAGAAAGGGCAGCAGCATGTAACGCTAAAAGAATAAAGTAGCAGGAAAAAGAAATCACAATACCATGAGCTTTGGAGGTTCACAATTACAACAGTCAAAATAAAAATTAATTTCAACCATTTTGGTGGAAAAGGTGCTTTTCAACCACAAGAAACTGAAGAATCATAGTAAGTGATCACTAACCACATTTTCTTGCCATACAAGCAATAAGCAGAAAAACTTTCACTCCTAAAACATGTTTCTAACTTGTACAAATAGGAATTTTAACCTTAGCACTGCCAAGAATGGCTTATACTGAGGATTTGTGGAAGGTTAGCAGCTTCTGATTAAGAGAACGTAACATGATCTACTTCTGCCTCTGTTTTGTGGCATTTCTTACATCACCCCAATGGAGATGAAACTGCCCATTGCCGGTGAAAGAAAGCTTTCACTATCTCTTCAATATTTTCCTGAAAATACCTTTTTTATTTCTTTCAAATAAGCAAAGCTGTCTCAATTAAAAATAACTCCAGATAACTACCCAGCTGTTCCTGCCCTTCCCCCCCCCCCCCCCCGAACCACTGTGGGAAATTATTTGGGAGAAAATTTACACAAAATTGTGTAGCAAGGCCACCACATCTCACACAGTATCTGCAGCTCCCTGTTTTCTTCAGGAAAAAGAAAAAGATGACGGAAAGACCAGATACTGCATTTTGTCTCATCCCCACAATTTATGAAGTTCAGTTGTATGAAAACTATGCAAGTTGATTCTGCAGATTCCTACTCTTCCATAGTTTTCTTTGCCCTCTCGTATTTGAACGTATGCAGACTTCACGGAGTCCAAACCAACAAATAACACAGAGCTACTTCAGATACTTTAGACCTCAGAGGTAAAGACATGGTGTCCTATAACTGAAGTTGCTATCGCCTAACACAGCATCCTGCAGGCACTGTCAGCTGGAGTTGAGGAAAATATTGAAATGCCAGTCCGACCAGTTCACGGTTCTTTTTGAAGGAAAGGAGAACTACACACGGCAATGAGATTTCAAACCAATGGAGGACACATATACTGCTGATTTCACTTACAATTTGATTTCAAAATGCTTTGGATTATTTCCTATAGTCAGCAGTCGAATCAGATAATCTACATTCTCATACTGCCTTAAATGTAGAATATTTCACACATGACAAATATTTCACAGACGACAAAATCAAAAGAATTTGAATGAAAATACAAAACAGTGCAATTCATAAATGTGCATTTAGTAAAGTGAATCCATATTTCCCCATGAAGTTTCACAAATATTCATCCTTGGTGAGAATTCAGTCTGCTCAAGCAAATGAAAAGTGGGGCTGTAAACAGTACCTACATGTCTCTACTTGTTTAATGTTAAAACAGGCAGGGTCAGGATCCAGCAGAGGCATTATATAGAAAGGCACACCACGAAGGCCAACGTTAGGAGGATGCTTCTTGAACCATAGCCAGAATATCAAAACAGTCAGGCTTTTTGTGTTTGCCTGCTACTGTTTACCACTGGTACCAGCTTCACACAGCTTATGAAACAGTAACCCAGCATAACCTGTTACACACAGGTTGTTCATACTGTCCGTGAATCAAATCCAGCTGAAGTGTGTTGCCTTAAAACACACATTCTCAAAATTAGTGAGAGTAACTGGAATTGTGATACAGAAAAATGAGGCACTTCCTACAAGAACTGGGGTCGCAGCCAGAGGCTGTATGAGAAGTGCTGCCTTAGTAATTGAAATCATGCCTTTAAGATGACACTGATGTTTAACCGTTGCAGCTAAAAAGCATAGGGGCACTCATTGCACTCATGAGAAATACCTGTAAGCAGCAAGATCTGCAGTAGCTATGCGAGTGGGTGGCTATCAGTAGAAAACTGACAAGAATGAGATCCCTGCCGCTTCATACATTTGGCCAGGCCTGGTTTTCATGGTCTGACCTCACAGTAAACTCTAGGTTCTGGTTTTTGTACTGCATTTCTTATGAAACCAAAGGCAGTAAACCACTCCATCAGATGACACATGGGGTGTATAACAATACAATAGAAAAAGAGCTGCTGTGTCAGCTTGGCCAGTTCTGCCCCCCTATCACTCATTCTGACGCAGGCATCTTGTTTTGCACTTTGTGCTCAATATTTTCTTGTAAGCCAAATTTTCTGTGATGGAGTCACGGTGACTGAAGAGATTCTTCGGCCAGCTGGTCACAATAGGCCCTTTGTTCAGCCGACAGACAGAGCCCTCTCCATTGTACGCAGTGACGGCAGAGCTATAAAGCTGCCCCTGTAATGCTCCTGCAGCGCTGAGCTCTGAGAAGAGGGAAATTCCTTTCCCTTGGTGTCATTCTCCTACACAATACGGAGAGTCTCGATGTTCTCGCAAAGCTGAATGGAGAGCTTGCTCTTTTTAAGTAAATGCAAAAGGCTGCGTTAACGCAACATTATAACTGAGCTTAACTGAGTCGGCACACAAAAGTCAGAAAAACACAACCTTGAACTCTCCTCAGCAACTGTATCCCGGGCACGGTGGCATGTACGCTATTTTCTATTAGTGCATAGTTTCCCGTCAGAATACAACGCTACTTTTCCCTCACCAAAACTTGGGAATGATTAAGAACCTTCGGAAAAAAACCCAGGTCTGAAATCAGAGAGTGATTTACTGGTGGGCTTCCTTCTAAGTTTACAGCTCACTATAATAAAGCCCATGCTACTGCACATGCTTGCACAATGGTAAAGTTCAGATTGCTCGACAGCAAGCGACGAACGGCATAGTTCCCCACTTTAAGACTATTAGTGTATTCTACACAACGGCAGTTTCAAGTAAATGGAAAATCCATTAATTTCCTTGGATTAAAAGCCCTACAACAAAATCAAGATTAAAAGGTGATTATACAGCACTGCTATGAAAGGTTTAAGACTGAAAGATAATAAACCCAACCACCTGAATTATTCAAGCATGAAATCCACACCTGGGTAATTTCAGAAACACAGTATGTGATTGCTGTCTGCAAAGAAGAAAACCCTTTGTAAGGAGGTTTGCACAGTGACTACAATATTACTGCACCTTAAGGTCTGAAACAAATACTGTGAGGTATTTAAAAGGGAACTGTCAGGAAGGAGCAAATATAGGTGAGACTGATAAAAGATGAAACAAGACTATAATTGTAGAGTATATAGTTTGTAAAGTCATCAGACTGAAGACTGAGATTTTATTTGTTGCACTGTTTCTTAAACTCAGAAATTACCAACTATCCTGACTTGGAAAGACTGATTTTTTGGTGTGTTAATTTGTAAGGAAAGCAAGAATTTAGATATTTAAATAGAATTTTATGGTAACTGTATTTGGCTTTTTGTGTAAAGACCCACCATACCACCAAAGGAAATAAAAAAATTCATTTTTTGAATATGAAAGTAATATTCATACATGCTATCTTTCAAATCCTGAACGACGCAACCCTGACATTGCATTTATTTACCATTTGTATGTTATTCGAAGTGTGATCCGAAAAGATAAAAGCTGTTAAACTCGTATCTTTGTTTCTCGGTTGGGAGAGATCTACACTGCAAATTCCCTAAACCTAAGCATGCAGCTTAGGCTAGTTTGTGTGTGTACAATGAAAAGATAATGCTCGAGTATACTTTAAAACAACTATATTAAAATTTACATAGACAAACATTGCAATATACATTCTTGTTTGTTTAAAATAACATAGTTTTCTATTCGGGAGAAATGACCTTTACTGTATTATTCACAGGTGTGTGCTCTGACTATCAGCTTGGCTATCCCTTTACAACTCATTATACATAGGTATACATTTTTGCACTTAACTTCTAAATTTGTGACCTGGCTGTGACTGGCACAGGGTGGTTCATGACCTCCTCGGTAGTTCATGACCTCCTCCCATATAGCTTACCTCTGCAGCCCCCGGCTACCAACCCCCTCTGATTTATGCCCAATATATCCACGTTCTCCTCTTTTTTTTTTTCAGATGTCATCAGCACACTTATACAGCTCCACTACTTTTACCTGTATTTCCAACACTGTTGAATACATATACCTTTCAACACCTGTCTCTCTGTCAGAAATGTTATTCAATTTTTCTTGAAAGACTACATAGGTACAATATTTCTACCACAAATTCTTATAATTTTTCATTAAAGGAGATAAATTCATAGTTGCTACAGGAAATTTTGAATTTCATGACTTGCATGCTTGAATTCTGAAACACTGTGTTGCATACCTATCTTCTGCTTCGGGTAGATAATGGGATGATAAACTTGGGGGATATAAAGTTTAACCTCTTGTTTGGACAACAGAAGTGCAATAGCTCTAATCTTTATTACGCTATCTTTACAAGTAACTATGGTACTTAGGATTTTCACGATGATAATTTAGCCACTTCACCGGTTAGTTTCCTCTATATTCTTTCAAAGTATTTATTTACTGACAAATTTTTTAACAGGCATTTTCAGGGAGGGCTTTTTATGCAATTATATTTCATTTTATTCTTCAAAATACAGAACAGCTCCTCCTTTCCCAGGATTACAGACCTAACTAAATAGCAGCATAGCAGTACATTTCTTCTTGCTATGTTTCAAATGAACTGGTCTGATCTGCGCAGAAGAGATCTGTTTCTTTCCCACAATAAGGCAAAGAAGTGACCCACACATATAATTAAACTAATGAAGAAATATTTTCAGGATTAAGGTATACATCCAGGAAAAGATTATAGCTTCTAACAATGTTCTTTATTTGGTGGAAATCACACTAACTGGAAACATCCAGTGGCTCTTTACTGTAAAGCATCTTACCTGTGCCAGCGTATTTGTCTGTCATATTGATATCAATATCCAATTTTAAAGTCAGCATAGTCCTAATGACATCGTCACTGCCTTTGCCAGCTGCCCACATGAAGGATGTTCTTCCCTCAAGATCTGAGTCGTCTTTTACAGAAGGATGTTTCAAAAATACTTCAACTGTTTCCTGAAAAGACATATTATTGAAATTAACATTAAAAGGAATCTGTAACAACAAGAAACTATTCTGTCTCATTTAGCTGTTTATGAAGCAAATCAAAGCTTCATTTTTCCTTTTTACGTCTCTATAGATTAATAGCTCAACAGGAGCACTGTATTTTCTGCAATGGCCTTTTCCTCATCAATGTTCATAGTGCATCCTTAACTATGAGTTTAACGCTGTCATTGATTTCATACTTTTTTCTTTTTAGTGTCAAACATCATGCGTTCATCATAAGGAAGTAAAAGACACTGCAGTCACTGTGAAGAAAGCAATGGGAAAAATATTATCGGCTTATCAAAACATTACTGTAATACTATAATGCTAAAATAATGTTCCTTCAAAACATTCTCCTGACATATTTTTTTGCTCCAATTCTAAATATGACTGTACATGCAAATATTTTAATTTGCCAAACTAATAATTTAACTATTAAAAAAAAAGGACTTTTGGAGCAATATAGACATATTTCCTAATATTTAATAATATCAACAGGTTACTAATTACTGAAATATTACAAATCAAAAAAGATTAAGAAAATCTTTACACCTGAGTCCAGGCTTTCCACTGTAACTGTTGCACTAAAATCTCTATTTAAATCAAAGCAAAAAGAATTCTTTCTTCAAATGCTGTGTTTGTGTTAAGCTCTCAGCAAACAAGTCCACTTGTTTAACCTGCTGCTAAATTCTTAATAAGCCATAAAGGAAAAGAAGGGAGAGGAAATCACAACTGCTAGAAGAACAGTTAGGGGAAGATTTTCCCTTTTCTATCTAATGCCTTACAAAGGCTATGTATTTAACATCTCTTAAGAGCCACTGATAGGCTAGCCAATAAAAACTGAAAATTGGGTTTCATTATTTTATTATATTTTTATATTTTAGTATTAACACTATTTTATCTTTTCCCCCATGTGACTGCAAAATAGCTCCATCACTGCTCCAGGTAGGATGAGAATTCCTTGGCTAGAAGGAATCAAATGCTTATAATCACAAAGGTGTTTAAATGCCTAAGTCCTATTGCTTAGTTTGGATTTTTTTTTAACTTCTACTTACTATTTCATCCCTCTAAAGAAATAGGAAATTTCTCATTTATCTTATGTTAATGTGATCCAAGATCCTAACAGCTTCGTGGATTTGGGTCCATATCTGAACCATCCATTTACTGTAAAAAGGTCCAGCCAGAAATAACAAGGAATGGAAGCATTAAGCCTTCCACACAAACCAGCATGTGTTTATAGCTTTGTGTACTCACACTGACCACCACTACACCTCAGACACAAACGGCTACTCATTAGGCCAGCCACTCAGCACCCTACCAGTACTCTGCACTGCTTGAAATCCTGCCAAGTGAAAAGCAGTATGAAGGCTGGACCTTTTCAATACTAGGGCACACATCCTACAAACATAAATAAGTAATTTTATTTTTCCATTAAGTTTTAGCAAAGCAACGTTTCTTTCAACCACTCTTTTTTTTCCTAGAGTTTTTAATGGGAAAAAAAGTGGAAGAAAGTCCCACAGTGCTTTAAGAGTTATTTTCCAAAATGAAGTTATCATAATGTGAAAACAAAATGAAATTAAATTAGAACAGGATGGTTAAAAATTGGAAAACAGAAGTATTAATCAGCTTAATTCTACATGTATTTTGTAATGAAAAATCACATGTATTTTATCTCTGTTAAAAAAAGTAGAGAAAACAAAATAAAAAACAACAAAGCTGAAAAAAACAGTAAAGGATAGAAGTAAACCCAGATCATTTCATTCTGTGCTATCAAGAAACTCTGAAAAATACTGAATATTATTTCTGAACATTCAAAAATAAGACAGGGGTATCCACATTTCATTTACTAGCTCAATCTATGTAAGTATGTGAAAGGGAAGTACATTGTCTTGGACATCTCTGGAAAAATGCAGAAAAAAATAATATATATTTAGTCCTGCATACTAAAATCAATACTAATAGAGCATCTGCCTTCATGCATGAAGTTCAAAAATTTAAAAACAATGTTTATTTGGACCTTCTGTGGGATACATAGGCCATCTAAATTGCAGGCAACCTATTTGGGTGGTTATATTAGGTAACTTTTCTTCTAGAACTTCTCCTTCTATAATAAATGGGGATAAGTTAGTCTTAGAGAACAAATTCTTCACATAAATTAAGTGCTGGCTAAGTGACTTCAGTCTTTAAAAAACAAAAATGTCACGTTAGAGTAAGTAACCCGCAGAAAAACAGAGCAAAGAACAAGATAGCGAGTTAAGTAAAACTGAAAGCAATGCAAATACTTATAATAAACACAAAAGAACAAACTTTCTTCTTGTTAGGGACTAAGAAACATTGCATTCTAACTAAGAAACATACCACGCCTATCCAAACTTGGGCAGACTGAACAGAACAACAATGTGGCTCTCAAACCATATATATATAGATGCTACTGCCAAAACAAACACGGATGTGTCTCCACTCAGTTGTTTGACTATGTATATGGAATGCAGTGGTGGGAATTACTCAAGGATTTGTATGTAATCGAGAAAAAAAGCAAATAGTGGTGCTCAGAGTGTTAAAAAAAGAGAGAAGCTCCAGACATAATTTAGGCATGCATAAACAGGGGCTCTTGGATACATCACCAGCTAAAAGAGGCTTGCAGATCTGAATGAGACTCTCCTGTTCGATTCTTCATATAAGATGGGAAACAGTACATTCATTGTAAGTACACAAGATTACAAAAGAATGCCTGATGCCATCACCTACTCTATTTCCCCATAAAAACCTAAACGATATCATAGTTTGGCTGGCTGGTGGGATCAAAAGGCAGCAACATAAGGAAGATGTTTCATACAACTGAATGAAACCCAGAGAAAGCAAGCCAGTATGAAAAATCATCTTTTAGGAATGTATCAATACAGAAAGGAAAAAAAAGATAAAAACATGTGGAGATAATCACCAGATTGTAAATAAAAACATTCTCTCTTTCCCATGAGTCGGACTCAAGCTAGAAAGAAAGGCTTTTACAACATGCATATTTTAGGCGTGTGAGTGAGACCCAAATTGTACATGCCACATAATGGACAATAATCAGCATCAATAAAAGATCTCTAAAAAGGTATAAATTATACACAAGAGATATGCTCCACTGTAAGTCTGAATTTAAAAAATATCTGTATGGTCTTACTAAGACCACCTCCAAAAAACCCCACCAAACCCCCAAAACTCACTCCCACAAGGAAACAGAAGGTGACAGCTGTGGTATTAATATACATTGGCCAGTTTCCTCTTTCAGTAGTACTTCTGGATTTGTTAACTTGAATGGTTCTGAAGGGCGTTAAAATTTTACTTGTTTTATGAAAATTGACATATGGGTAGGCAAGAAAGACCCAAATTAGTATCCCTGTTAAGAAAATGCTGCAATATGCCCTACGTAACTACATCAATTAAGGCACTAAATAACCCTTTTTGTAAAGGGAGGTTATGAATAATACAACTAAAGAAAACTTAGATGGGAGCTCTCAGCTTACTATGCATGGCATAATTCAACTATGACAGACAGAGAAGCATAAAAAAGCCTTCTTAAGTTCCAGTGCTTGAGAACTACTTCCATAATAACATCTATGACCAGCAATTGTTAAACTGCTGAGTTTTATACTTAGCTCTACCGTATCTGATCTTGCTCTGGAAAAAAATTATCTACCCTACCAAAATATAAGAATTAGGCTGTCTGAGAAACCAATTTTCTTTGTCTGGATTAAAGAAATATTTTAAAATACTAAAAACGTCAAGAAATTTTTAAAAATATAGTGTTCATGGAGAATTGTGACAAAAGGTACTCCCTCTTTAGCCATGCTTTATGAGACAACGGCTCATTCATAATAGCAAATATTCATAAGTTAATCACCTTCTTGAAGGCAAGGACCGGTTTGACTGGTACTGAAGCAGCTGTGCAAATACTCACACAGGTGATCTTACTCTAGATACCTTATAACTGCTTAGATCTTGCTATAATGAGCCTTAAAAAGTGAAAGCACTGTAAAATAGCAGGTGCCATTCTGCTTTCTATTGAAGTACCTAAATGACTATTGTGTGTTCTGATGCAAACATATAGATCAAAGGGCCTTTCTTTGTACAGCAATTTAGTTTTTTAAAATCTATTTTTAATAGTTTGAAATTAACCACATTTATATCACATAACAGAGGAAAACTCTGAATTAAGCTTGTGCAGACAACACTGTGTTTATATGAAACACTTGGTTACATTATAAATATTTCAGCAAAATATATTTACTTCACATTTAGGGTACGTGCTACTTACAGCAAAGTTGCTCTGCGCTGCATAATGTAGGGGTGTTGCACCTTGACTATCAGATGGGATAGTTCCAAACTTATTTCTTTCTAATAAGAGATGGACAATCTGTGCATGACCTGAGAAAAATAATATAATAAAACCAGATATGTATCGAATCCTAAAGTTAAACATTTCCCTATAAAAAACAACCAGACAAAAATGAACAGACTTCAATAAATAATAGTATGTTTGTGTTGTAGCCATTACAGTCTAAATATAAGAGAGAAACATAAGACTTGATATTTGAACTATTAAGCCTGGCATGCACTTTCTTCCCAATAGTGTTCCAGTTCCACACTCTGTATCCTCATTTTTGAGGGGCATCTGTAAATCAGAATGACCTATGAATAGGAACATGTGGAAAGATTTTCTATTTCTTTCAAAAGAAATCACTAGAGCATTTCCCTAAACAAAGAAACCAGCAGTAGCTGGTCAGACAACTATGATATTAACATTGCAATGAATGAGTTGAATATTTCCAGAAAAAGCTTCTGATAATTCAGCTGAGATGCTGCATCTGAGCGAGAGGTCAGTCAGAAGCAGTAAAGTGAGCACAGACTGATGATGATGAGCATTTGTCCATCTACATTAAAAGGTAGGCTAAATCAACATTGATAATTTCATCCTACATCACATTGTTTTACAGAAATTAAGTGTAAATTCTTTACTTAGGTTTTATTCGATCAAAATTTCAACTGAAGATGTATAGCAGAATCTGGAGGCTAGTCTACTACCAGCTGCCATAGCTGCAATAAACAACAAACTGACACATACAACTCGTTCCATCAAAATAGATTAGAATGTTTTTAGATTAAAATCACAACATTTTGGGGGGGATGGGTAAACTTTATATCCACCTCACAGACAGGAAAACAAAGAACAATATCATATATTGCCACTGAAGTCAACTGATCCTTTCATATGCTTTCTTTTGTAGGCATATGCAGCTCACAGCTCACAGAATATCTTAATGATTTGGTATTTTAAGAGATACTATAAGGCATAAATCACATAAAAATACTCTGATTTTACAGGAGAAAAATCTCCCAGTATCTTGCCTGTGGGGAAAACAATCAATTTTGCAGCCTGCTACTTTTGCACAGTTGACTTGAATTACTTTAGAATAAATGAAAAAAGTAGGTAAACCTTTCTACTAGCAGTAGACTTCTATTAATGAAAACACCGACAATTACAGAATAAAGCTGTGTAACACTTGTGGTCTGTAGCTTTTAAAAACCTAAGAGATGGAGGACTAGGCAAGCCTTCTTTTGTGGAATGGCACTTTCAGACTTTATATGTATAGAAGTATCGGAAACGAGAGAAAATGGTCAACTTGGGTCAAAAAGGATGAACCAAATGTGGGGATTATTTTTTTTCTAGGGGCTTTAGGGTGTACAGAAAGGCTCCTCTTTCCTTTCAGCCATTATAGACAAGCCTGGACCCAGAACATCACAACATCCTGTCCCTTCCAACCAGAAAAATACTGAAAAGAAGAGATGCAATGTTGCTATGCTCTTCCCATCTCAAGACTATAAGAAGTGAATTGAGGTGCACTGGAAGAAGCTGGTTCTGAGTGCAATCCTAGCAGGAAAAACATAGGAGTACTGAGCCTGGAAAAAAGGTTGCCTGAACTTTCAGGACACACAACTAGAAAAAGGGTAACTGAACTCTGTATTCAGGACAGGAGGTCTGTCTAAATTATCTACAAGAGAAGGCTTGAGGGAGTTGAAAAAAAATTTTGTATTGGGTACAACAGTAAATAAATTGGTGCAAAGATGGATCTCACTTGGACATTAATGTAAACATTAGAACTCAATTCTTGAGGTCAAGAACTGTCATTTCTGTAGTACTTTCATTTAGAAGAGATGTAACTTGGCTGAGACTTTTACCTACACAAAAGAAAAGGTAACAGGAGCAACAATGCCCTAAGATGCAGTCACATGCAACCCATCACCTTTAACAGATCATTTGTGGCTGTATCCATGCACTACTTAAAACCTCCTACTGTTAACCCATTTAGGAACATTTTAGACTCTTTGAGATCTATATACAGCATCCAGTATCTAACTTAAAAACAGAACCCTAAAAATTAATCATGATTTACCATTCAGAAGTTGCCCATGGGCATATGCCACCTAGAGACCTCACCAAGTTCACAAAGGACTCTGGAGGTCTTGGCACATCTTCCCCTTTTATTCCACATTGATTAGACAAACCATTTTTCCAAAAGACAAAACTTCTCCCTTAAATACAATCAATTTCAAAACACAATAAATTTTGCTTCTTGGACAGAACCAAGTGATAATGACTAATTCTTTGGGAGACAGATCCTATGACACTTAAAATGTTTCACAATTTCTCTGTAAAAATTCACTATCCCTACTTGAATGCAAATGCAAATCTGAGAACACACTTTTTTTTTTTTTTAAATAAATGTAATCAAACTACATGTATATTGTCACTGGAGTTGCAGTAACTCGCTCCACTGAGCAGTCTGATTCTTTTATTGGCATTCTTTGTCTGCAGTGTCCCAGAGGGTCGTGGGGATGAAGCCTGTTAAAAGGGGAGAGAGAGTGTTTGAAGATTCTTTCCTTTTATCCGGTACATGGTGTTTATTTTTTCCTTCTGCATATAGGAGAATGGAAAATAGGAGGTCAATTTTCTAAATCATATTATTTTTGTGCCTGTCATTTTATGAGTTGCATTTCCCTGTATTTAGACTATTTCTATTTAATCAGGTTTTTACCTGTTTTGCAAAGATCCAGTTTTGTAACTTGTAAAACCAAACTGTGCAGAATTCACATATGCAAAGTTACAATTTACAGAGCATCTGAGTCTCAGGGTAGCAATCTGAACAGAAAAAAAACTTCATCTGAATAAAACTTCTTGTCAGATCTGATTAGATTGTCATAATGTGTCTGATGAAGAGCTTGTACTAGGAGTAGGAGAAGCGTCAGCTCTGCCATTTTCTTGTTGTTCATTTGTGCTGGCATTATCAGATTATCTGTGGTTTCTTTGTGGGAATCTTTTTAAGTCACTTGTTTATTTTGTGAGGGGTAGTTTAGTAAAAACTAGATAATATAATCCATAAATCCACTTAACCGGGCACACGTAGACTGCAATACATTGCAATAAGCTGAAAGTAAACAAATGAGTGATGACACCACTGTCAACCCCTCCGCGTTGTGGAGCACTCACTTCCCTCAGGCACCTCACAAACCCTATATGACTGTCTTACATATGGACCAAGTGAGGGTGCTAGCATCAATCCGTATAGTAAATATTAGTAGAGTTTTCTTATTTTTTCAGATAAAAAATAAATATGAACAGAAGTTCTGGTATTTTCTTCATGCACTGCATACACGCTGGGGTGTGCACACCCCGCTTTGGACACCACTGCTCTAGAGTACCAGTGGTTTTTTTAACCTATGAACAAAGCTACATATACAAGAACATCTCAATATGCTCTAATTGTTCTTAAATCATGAGCATATATAGCCTGCCGAAGTAATATATTTTAC
Source organism: Pygoscelis adeliae (assembly GCF_000699105.1). NCBI lineage: Eukaryota > Metazoa > Chordata > Aves > Sphenisciformes > Spheniscidae > Pygoscelis > Pygoscelis adeliae. Next base: position 2,887,318 of record NW_008824908.1, on the reverse strand, counting down.
AATGCTGTGGAGAATCTGAAGCTAAGAAAAAAGTCTACAAACTTCTAGTCCTGGTCTAGCAGAAACTATTATTGTTCTAAGAGCTTAGTTAGTGTAATACCAGGCTGGAATTAAATAAAAAACATAGACAAAGATTAAACACCACAGTCAATTAATTACTAAATGACTTCAGCATTGTCCAGTTTACCAAGTAAGGCTGCCCAGTGAAGGGGAGTTCGAAACAAGTTGTCGTAAGATGTCACATTGCAGCCTTCATAGGAAGTCAGGACATCAACAACTGCTACATTCCCATCAGCAACAGCAAAATGAAGGGGAGTTCGTCCTTCGTAGTCTTGCCAGTTAAGCAGAGATTCTGTAGGTGCAGCTTCCTTTAAAAAAAAAATAAATACAAAACTAAAAAAAAGTTGAAGAGAAAAACTATATATTCTTTACAGATTTTTTTTTGGGAGTCTTATAATAAGGAGATAAACTGTCCTTGTTCAGTAGAATATAGCTCTACAACTAAATACTTTTGTTACAGTATAGGCTATTTTCAAGTATTTCTATGGAATTTTTTTTTTTTACTTACTCAATTATTGCACAAGACCTGATTTTCGATACATACCCTGTAGTTTACCAGTCTGTTGTGCAAGTGGCTCCCTACACAGATCTTTAAAAGATTAACTCAGGCTCTTGTAAAAATAACTAGATCTTCTTACTTGATTTTCTAAGTTGAACGTGACATATATATATCTTCATATTTTTCTCATAGGAGAGAAAATATCCCCCCTTTTTGCACAAATTAATCTTATGGCTTTCATTATAATACTTTTCTAGCATTTGAAAACCACATGACTATCAGAGTATTTCTAAAGGAGATGTCAAGGTCTGTAGCTGACAGAAGTAAGATAGAGAGTACTTCTAATGAATGCATCTATTTGTAATGGGCTTAATTTTGAATAAAAAATCTTTTAAAGTATTGTGATGTCATTTGATCACATAACATAGGCATTAATAGATAGAACTTGAGTTTTCATCACATTTTCTTAGAAAACATGCTAAATTACTTTCACATAAGGCCCCTAGCTATATAGTTTCATATTATGATAATTTCCTCTCTCATCAACTTTTTTCTAGACAGATTTCTCTTCATGACTTTCCTTCTCAGGCGAAAGAACAGAACAGGTACAAATGGACATCATCTTAGCGTTGCAGAGATCTCCAAATGGCAAACATCATAAACGCCCATGAAATGCAAACTTTAAACTTCACTTTCCTGGAAAAAGAGGTATCTCTAAAGAAAATGGTAAACAACAAAACAATAGAAACTCATGATGCAGGACACCAAATATCTAGAACAGGAGCAGAATGTCAAAACAAGAGCTTAAATAAACTATACGGAGTAAGTCTGCTGTTCTATCTCCAACAATTCAGAACAATTCACTGAAGTCATGGGAACCCTGTGCAAAAGAAAAAAAGAATGTAGTCCTGAGATTTTTAACTTCCGACACTAGAGTGGATTTTAACCCATGATAACTGACTAAAACAATCCTCCTGAAAATACAGAGCCACACTGTATCTTACAATATACTTATGAAAGAGGAGGGAGAGACTGTGATCAGTGCAGCTTGTTAACAGTTAAAGCAAGTTCCTGATCCCTTTCTCACTAAACTAATTGCAATTTTTCCTATTGACTTCACTAGGTACACAAGTAGGCCATAAAATCACTTGTATTTGCATTATTTGAAATGCAGTAACTATTACATAGTTAACGAACATCTAACATCGAGAACGATAAATTGAGAAGCAGAAAAAGTCAGGAAATTCTAGAGTTACGGTTTCTATCCAAATATTAATTGACTGAGGTTGCACATTCTATATGTTCTATTTAATAGATTTTAAAAAAGTACATTTAGAGTAATATTTAACCATATTTCCTAAGTGCAAGCTGGCTAAACTAATACTGCAGTAGTAACCTCAACTCTGCAATGCCCTGATTCTTTGTTTCTTATTGTCATACTTTCTAACAGTGCCAACTTAAACCTCCTAATATTTGATTAATATGTTTTCTAAAGTTAAACATTTACATACTTTGCATACTGTATGTAAATGCTAATTAAGTTGCCTGTCTCACATGTAAAACTGCATCAGAGTTTCAGATATCAGTAGTGTTAGCCATGTTTTGCTAGAGAAAAAAATTAACATACTTGAAACACCCTGTAGTTTATTACTATATCTAGCCACTAGTACAATAACAGATAATCTATTAAAAACATAAAAAATTGATAAATGTGAATCTCAACTAAAAATACAATCAAAATAAACATTGTTACATGTACAAACCACAATAATCGAAGCATGGATAACACTTCTTTTAATAAGCATTCAAAAGCATTTATCTGAGCCATTACAGTGAAAAGTGAAGTTTCATGTTCTTCCCTACCTTTAATAATTCTCAAGAGAAAGCTAACTGATAATATGCTTACTTTCTGTCTATTCAAAGAGCTCAGCAGGGGGAGTATAGAGCCCTATGCAAAAATTCAGAAATTATCTTTATGAGAATCACTTTTAAGAATGACTAAAAATGAATGATGATATGCACAGAAGTTATTACTGAAATTCTAACTCCATCAGCGGAAAACCTGTTTGAACAAAATGGACAAACAAGAAAACAAATGCTTCTTCGCTTTACCTATGATTTATTGATGTCATCCGGAAAGCTAATTTTCAAGCCTTCTAAAAGCACAACGACATATTAAATAAATGACTCCTAAAACTCCTGGCTCAAAGTCACTGATGTTACCCAGAACATATCCCCATAATCAAAAGTGTTACTTTTGCAAAATGGTGCAGAACCTTTTAATGACAAAGCCACTACTTATATTCTAGTCTAAAAGTACTCATGTGTTTTGAAATTTTTGGCCACTTAAACTAAAATTTCCTAGGCTTCTTTCTGTCTACATTCAAGAGTATAATTTCTATGGATTTTAAGTGGGTTTGGTGTAAAACTAGCTATAATTAAACTGTCATACTATGTTAATATTTTAAGCACAATACACAGAAGAAACAGAAGCTATGCGTTTTTCTGCAGCAATTAGAACAACGGAATTGTAGGCAATAATGGAAAGTGTTGTATAAATAAATGTCATGTCTCTTACCATGAAGAATAAATAAAGAGAAGAGATACAAAATAGACAGAGAGTACTAAGCAGTTGCTTCCATCATATTAATGGAACCTTATTCTGTTCTTTTCTCCTTAAATCTTCCCAACGTTTTTCATGTAACCAAGCACTGCTGAATCTGGAAAGATGGAAAAGGAAGTTGACCATGAGAGGATCTCCAGATTAGAGTTTCTCTCTACTTCACGTTTACTTTCTAAATATGTAATGAGTTCCATTTTCGCTGTATTTCATGGATTTCAATATTAGATATAACCAATTTGTGCATAACTGTCACCCCTGCAAACCCAACCTACTTCTTCAGCATTCAGTTGAGCTCTTTTCATTGTTGTTTATTTTGACAATCCCAACGGGCTAAGTACTATACAAACATCAAACACACCCTTAATTTTATGAATTTATAAACAGGAGACAACAAATGGATACATCCAGATGGCAGAGCACATAAAAACAAGACAGTATTTTTCAGTATCATAGACTGTGGTCTCAATAAAATCAGCAGCTTAACTTTTGTCAAGTTTTTGTAAAGCAGCACTGGAGAATTCTGAGTAGGACACTAGAGAAAAATAATTTTCTGGGGAATTCTTCCAGAGTGTTAAAGATAACATAACATGAGAGAAACAACAGCAGTGTTGTTTTTCATAACTTAGTCAGCAGGCAACAAAGGCTGCCAATGCAGATTGACCAGCGGTAGATATCAATATCTGACTGCTATCTGAGCAATGGCACATAGCTTGCAGCTTATAGCACTCTATCATGAAAGCAAAGAAAATGGTTTGTGTTGGACATGATTAAAAAAAATGGAGAGGCAACAGTGACACAGAGTTGTAGGCCTTTTGCACTGCTATTACTACAAGACAATATTTTCTCGTGAACTTAGAAATGCAATTATGCAAGTTAAGACAAAAGTTGACAGCAATTCTAACTGTATGGGTACATACATTAGAAATATCATGCAGAAAGAACGTGAAAAACTATAAAGTTAAGCTGGATGTGAAGACCTAGAGAGGAATGAGAATCAAAGGTGATGCTTGGGCAATAGATCTGGAACTGGGTAATATGGCAAAAAGTAGCTAAGAAAGGAGGGAAGATTGTGAGCTCTGCTGGGTAGATATCTATCAAGACAAGTAAGAAAAACACTTCAGTTTGGAGAGAAGACAAGATCTTACTAAAGGACTAAACTCAGAGGCACCACCAACAACAAAAAAAGTTATTTATACTTAACAGATTCAATCAACAGATTGATTACCTAGTAACAATGTTTCTGTATCATGAACTTTTACAGCATATTCTGAAAGCTAAATTACTTTTTCATTTAAACTTGTTATTATCTTACTCCATCAATAAGCATATATAGGTATAACTATTTGGAATATAAATAATTTAGATGATGCATGAAAAAACCTAGATGAAATCAAGAATACACTCTTTTAACTGTCAGAGTAAAAAAAAAAAGAACCAAAAAACCTGGGCATGATCAGAATTCTGTATTACCTAAAGAGAATCTTTGAGAACACCTTCAGTAAGGAGACAGGTATTTTTGACCTTTTGCAGTGCATCTGGCTGGGATGGAGTTAATTTTCCTCGCAGCAGCAGGTATGGTGCGGGACTTTGTGATTAAAACTGTTGATACACCGATGTTTTGGCTGTCACCGAATAGTGCTTGCACAGCATCAAGGATTTCTCTTTTTCATGCCCTGCCCTGTCCTGCTCCCCTGTGCCACCCAGGGAGTGGGCTGGGGGTGGGCAAGAGACTGGGAGGGGACACAGCTGGGACAGCTGACCCAAATTGGCCCAAGCCATATTCCATACCATATAACATCATGCTCAGCAAAAAAAACTCAGGGAAAGGAGGAGGCAGGGGGGATGCTCATAGCTACACTGTTTCTCTTCCCAAGCAACAATTAAGTGTGCTGAAGCTCTTTTTCCACTTTCCTGCAGTGGCTAACATCTGCCTGCTGATGGGAAGTAGTGAACAAATTCCCTTTTTTGCACACAGCTTTTGCTTTCCATACTAAACTGTCATTACCTTCATCCATGAGTCATCTTGCCTTCCTTCTGTTTTCTCCCAGTCTCGCACGAGGGGAGTGAGCGAGTGGCTGCGTGGGTGTTAGGCTGTTGGCTGGGGCCAATCCACCACAACTTTTAAAAACATTTACCTTGACTATCTTTGAAAAAGATATTCAGAGATTTATTTGAAAAAGTCTGTATTTGAATACAGCAATCCTTACCTACTTTTCAGCAAATTTATTTCCCTAGCATGGCAGAAAAGTAGATGGTATATACAAACTAACACTTTGTGACAAAATTTTGTTTGTGACAAATTATTTCACAACTGAGTCCAAATTATAAATATCTCGAATAAATAGAAGTAATACAGAAATAAAATCACATTAGTTTAACACTGTAAACTTCTCAAAAACTGTTTTTATAGTAAAAAAAAGTATCAGTAACTGTAAGATTATCAATGTGATTTGGAGAAAAGCAAAGCAAATTTTCATATGCCACACATAAGCTCTCAACCTGCAAGCTAATCAGGCAAACAGACATAGAAGTCATTGTAGTTAGATTACAATCAATACGTGTCTTGTTCTGAAAGACCTTTGAAAGACAAAGATATAGAGACATTGTTGTAACATGAGAGAAAAATTCAACTGAGACTTCTGTGTCTTTCCATGTTAGTGAAATTCAGAGATTTCCACAGAATAAAAATTAAGGTAAAAATCAAGCTGAGCACGTGCTTCCATTGTACTCATTATAACTGTCAGTGTAGAAAATGAAACTGAAATACTGCAGAAAGAGAAAATATGCCATCAAGGAAAAATTACTAAATCCATATACAAGAATATTTGGAAAGTCTCTCAATAAACTGATTGTGGGCTGACTGATAATTGATCAAATATTTCCCAGAATTCTGACTCAAAAGACCAAATTAAATTAGACTTTTCAGTACAGTTAACTAGAAATAAACTTTTAAATAATGAAGAAAAGACACACAACAAAGAAATCAGTGTGCAAGATGCAACTGAAATGAGTAATGTGACTGGCCATTTTAACTAGGAGAACTTGCCACCCCTTCCTCTCTCCCTTACCCCCCCAAATGAATAGTTACACACATCAAACTAATTAAGAGAATATATATAGTCCATGAGTTAGAGCAAAGACATTCACCCATAGAACTCAGAAGAAACTCTTTCAAGAGAGCAAAAATATTTAAGATGCTTCCTTACAAAATTCTGGACATTAGGAAAAGCAAATTATTTCATTCTCAAAGGGTCGGTGGACTAAAATGAAAAATTTCAAGGGAATAAAAAATATTTCTATCAGAGTAAAGTAATAAATACAGAAAGTGTTATATATATAATAGACTTTCTTACCAGAATACATTTCACTGTGTGAATTGCACTAGGGTCCTTGTTGTTAGCTGCCCAGTGAAGTGGGATTTTTCCTTCAATATCAGGGATTCCAATATTCGAATCGTGTTTTATGAGAAGTTTCACATGCTCTGGGTTATTGTAGTAGGCACTCCAATGCAGTGCAGTTTGCTGGAACACAATATTCACAAGTTTTACAAACATGTTGAAAAATGAATATAAGATGAAAATTGAAGTCGGTTAGAACCCGAAATATGATTTAACTATATTTTCACAGAATGAAAGAGATCACCTAGTCCAACTCCTCTGCTCAAAGCAGGGTCAACTAGAATGGGTTGATAAGGACACTGTCCAGTCGGATTTTTAGTTATCTCCACAGAGACTCCACAACCTCTCTGGACAACCTGTTCCAGTGTTTGACCTCCCTCACAGTAAAAAATATTTTCTCAAGTTTAAACAGAATTTATTATATTTCAATTTGTGCCCATTGCCTCTTTTCTGTTCACTGGAGACCATTCAGAAAAGTCTGGCTCCATCTTCTTTACTGCCTCCCATCAGGTATTTATACACATTGGTAAAATCACCCCTGAACTGTCTCTTCTTCAGGCTAAACATTCGCAGGTCTCTCAGCTTCTCCTTGATGTCACATGCTCCAATCTGTTAATCATCTTTGTGGCTCTCCACTGGACTCGCTCCTGTATGTCTATGCTCTTACTGTACTGGAGAACCCAGAAGTAGACACAGCATTCCATTTGTGCTGCCACCAGTGCTGAGCAGAGGGGAGGGACCACAGGTAAAACCAGCTTAAAACAACGGGTAAATGAGCAATCTTTTCTAGCACATCAATAAAGAGGACTGATAGAAAATGGAGCATATGTACCTAGGGTGGGTGACAACTCAAAATGAGTGGAAAACAGGCTTTAAACAAAACTGAACAAGAGGCCCATCTACCTGAGTAAGAGTAGATACTCACACATCTTTGCTACTGAAGTCTGAATTAGGTCTAAGCTACACCATCTTACATGAGACCCACACTGAGAAGCCTGCTTGGAATCTAAGTGTTTCTGGTGGGAGACTAATTGCTTCGTATGAGGATTTCTGGGACTATGGCAGGATAACACTGTCCATGCTACTTAGCCAGCCAAGAGGGCAATGCCATCGGGTGCAGCAATTTCAGGCCTGAAGAAAATATCTGAGCTTGGTATTAAGCAATCCTGTCCAAGTTAGAATGATCATCTGAAGCAGGCCTCAGCACCAGAGCTGCACTATAGAACAACTGCAGTAATTAGTTTGGTCCCTCTTGAATTTGGAAATCTCTTGGAATAACACAAATTGATGGAGAAGCATATAACAAGATTACTCTCCACTAGAGGAAGATGGCACTGAATACTGACACTGGACTTGGTTCCATCTTAGAATCATAGAATCATTAAGGTTGGAAAAGACCTCTAAGATCATCGAGTCCAACCGTCAACCCAACACCACCATGTCCACTAAACCATGTCCCTAAGTGCCGCACCTACACGTCTTTTAAATACTTCCAGGGATGGTGACTCAACCACTTCCCTGGGCAGCCTGGTCCAATGCTTGACAACCCTTTTGGTGAAGAGATTTTTCCTCATGTCCAATCTAAACCTCCCCTGGCACAACTTGAGGTCATTTCCTCTCGTCCTATCACTACTTACTT
>NW_008824908.1:2878406-2878932 GCF_000699105.1 Pygoscelis adeliae | reverse complement strand
CGACGTCCTTCTTGTAGTGAGGGGCCCAAAACTGAACACAGTATTCGAGGTGCGGCCTCACCAGTGCTGAGTACAAGGGCACGATCACTTCCCTGCTCCTGCTGGCCACACTATTTCTGATACAGGCCAGGATGCCATTGACCTCTTGGCCACCTGGGCACACTGCCAGATCATGTTCAGCTGGCTGTCAACCAGCACCCCCAGGTCCTTTTCAAACAGGAAAGGGACAAGCTGGAGCTGCAAAGCTCCAAAGGACTTTGCTGTCTACGTAAGTGGTTTCTCTAGAGTGGGGGGCGGGGGGTTGCATAGCATTCGTAAGCGGGGGGTGAATACGGGTCAAAGAGTCCAGCGGCCTGCGGCTTCCTCCTGGCTCACGGAAGAAACAAGCTCCTTGGAGTTGTATCCCTCTTTTATCCAATGTACCGCTCGAAAGGCAGCTTCTGGGGCAAGATGGAACTCCAGGAGCCACAGGGAAAAGGAGCTGGCACAGTGCGCGGTCCTAGACCTTCTTGGCTTCCAATCCCAG
>NW_008824908.1:2870110-2877012 GCF_000699105.1 Pygoscelis adeliae | reverse complement strand
CTTACCAGCTGTGTCAGGAAGTTGTCTTCCACACACTCCAGGAAAGTGTGCATCTTGAGCAAAGGTTTTGACTTTCTGCACTGTCCTTGATCACTCAGAATTCTGAGGTTGAGTATTACTGAATCTAATGCCCACTGACCCATGGCAGTCCAATAAAACATCAAAAGGCAATCCATGCTCCTCTTGCCAATTCCTGACTGCCAGTGGCTTTTTATGGCATTATCGATGTTCCTGATTACATAAGCAAACCAAAGTGTGGGGTTTTTTTAAATGGCAAAATGTTGGTATATTAACAAATATTTTATTTATCAGACACATCTCTCCCAACTGCCAAGTAGCAGAAGGTTGTAAGATACAGAACAAATTTTATTTCCTATCTCTCTTCCCCCCTCACCCGTGCAAAATATTAAATGGCACTTTGATTTGAAAAATGAGAGAAATAACTGCTGCAGGACATTTGTGTATAAGCCTATGATAACCTGGATTAACATCCTTGAACAGTGAGATAGAATGTATGAATTCACTATCATATCGTTAACATCTCTGTAAAGGAGGAAGGCAAAAAGGAACCTATTTCTTGTGTTTGTTGCTTTAAGCTGTTAGTTTAGTACCATGGTAACATAATATGATAGCACAACCTTTTTGTCTACTTGGTAGTTCACTGAAAAAGAGCTCATTCTAAGACATAACTGGAGGGGCTGCAAGGGAAGGTCTGATAACTGACACCGCATACAATGACATACAGCCTAGCACCATAAAGCGTGTTCAAACCATAACAGCTTGTCAGGATTTGAATTGAAAAAACTTCTAGCAGTAGAAATTTGTAATAAGTTAACAAATGTTATTTCTTAAGCAAAGCTGACCAGTATCCCTAGAAACTGACAGATGCAATGAAAGCAAAAACTTTTGATTACCAGGAGGCCAATGTAGCCTTGGTACAGGCCTGGGCATTGTACATTTGTACATTGTACATTTCTCACCTACAACCTGCTTTTCAGTCAGTTGCCTACATAGAAGTAGATGTAAAAGACAGTTGTTCTCTCTCATGTTCAGGAATTTTTGACGATCTTGATGCGCACAGTTGCAGTAAGGGAAACGGATAAGCTATGTGCCCAACAGGGTCAGACATGTTGGACTCTGTCCCTGAGACCGCCTTTCATCAACCTGAATTCCATCTTTGCTACTGTGACTACTCATAAAATGAACTGGAATAAAAGTGCTCTACATTTTGTGGGAAATCTGGCAATGCTTTAATACTGCCTTGGAAATTTGCTAAACAACAGGCAAGGTTCCTAAAAGGTTTTGGCTGGTTTCCATATACCTTTGTTAATTAATTAACATGGTCAGGAAGTCAGCATGACCTCTCCAGAATGACTGCTGTAATTATAGCCAGGGTTTCCACGGTACATGTTAGAATATCCTGGAAGGCAAACAGCTGATTGCTAGGGCACAGGCTGGTTCAACTCCATTGTCCAGAGGGGACAGATGATTCATTTGTTCAAAACTGGGCTTTCCACTGTCTTATCCTGCTTCCTAAATGATAAAATCAGATAAGGATTTCAGAGTTGAAGCAGTTACATCACTAGAAAGTCCAGTCCCCTTCTCTTACTGTGTCCTCTTGCGGTAGAATGAAAACCCACTACATGAGATATGGAATGATGATTTCCACTAAGATCAGCCTTGCCAAGCTGGTACATTGGTTATCAGCTGATCCAAATACATTTGATCAGGGCATTCACATTTGAATCAGTGGTAGATTAGTGCCTGGTGGGGAGAGTTTTTGCACCAGTTTCAAGATCACTTACAAATTGTAAGAAAGAGACCTTCCTGCTCAATGCTTAAAAAGCCTCCATCATCAGTAACAGTTCCAGTTGTATTCAATCCCATGCCTACCTTGCCAATGGTAGTTACATAATTGTTTTTTGGTCTTCCTTTTGCTATCTACATTCACAGTGTCTCACTTTTTGTTACTATACCCTTGCAGAAAAAATTGGGCTTAGGGAACATTCCTATCTCTGGGTTCTCTGAAAGAAGTCTCTTTCTGATTTCAGGATACACAAACTGCTCAAGCACATGAGGTTTAAATCAGATATTCCCAGATTAACAGGTCCACAATAATTACTAGAAATCTGTCTACTAAAGGCAATGTGATCGTCTCCCAAACAGAACATGCATCAAGCATGCCAACAAGAGGGATGAATCTGTTTTGTTCAAAACGTATGTGGAAACACAAGAAATCCTTTACCTAGAATGTCTGTCAGGACTGTGTGAAAGTCCTGTGCCTCCTCATACCCTACTATTAATGCTAATGGAGGCAACCGTTTCACATCAGTTTTAAATCAAGCATTGCTAAGCACTCAAGAGCCACATTAATATGAGCACCTCAAAAAAATAGTTACTATATGCTAAATAACTATTCCTTCCTTTAAAATGGGTTAGTGTGCTATTACTGTGGACTGGCAGTACCTCTCTGTATGAAGAGTAATAGTAAATCAGTTGTTTTAAGAACTGTACCACTTCTCCTGTCATCTCTTCTGGCTGGTCATTTCAATGATAGTCCTTTTTAACAAATGTCAGTAGATTATTTCCTGAGGCTCTTAGAAGTCAGTGTGCTTCTGAAGCAGGCTGGTAATTTTATCGATGTGGTAGAGGATGACTTGACTTTGCAAAGGGACATGAGAAAACTCATGATGATATATGCACTATTTGATATACCTGGAAAGTCACCTGGAGCTTTCCTGGCCTTTCAAGCAACTGTTGCCACTACAGATAGAGAAAATTAGTCTGAATGACTTTACTCTAAGAAGGTAGTAACGTAAAGCTCTGAAGATGTTAAGATTACATTTTCTCCCGAGGAAGTCTGCAGTTTCACAAAACAAATGTCATAGTGACTAACTGGTGCTCTGCTTCAAATGAAAGTCTCATGTCAGAATGTCAATCAACTTCATCATCACATCCCTCTCACTAAATGATGCACTCACAGAAGCAACAGTGCATGTGCATTGATAGCAGACCTTCTGCTACCAATTGGTCCATTTTATAATAATAATAATAACAACAACAACTTGATACTTTTTATTGTCCCTGTTAGAAAATCTTCTTGACAAATAGCATCACATTCTATCCCAGGCCAAAAAATCATGTATGACTAGGAGAGACTAAAAATTGTCCATTTCTACTTACAGAGATATAGAAAAAAAGGACAGCTGACCAGATAAATTTAGTCTATGGATATTTTTACCCTTGGACCATCTTTGTGGGTGGAAGTGAAGGAGTAAAGTTGAGTCGGGAAAAAAGGGGCGGTGGTGGTAGTGGTTTGAAGGTGGTGGTCTAATTTTTGTCTCTGCTTCTCACTATACAAAACTACTTTAATTGGCAACAAATGAAACTCATTTTCTTTAAGTTGAGTCTGTTTTGCCCATGACAATAACTGGTGATCAATCTTCCTGTCTTTATCTCAACCCATGAGCTTTTTCAACCTACTTTCTCCATCTGTCCCATTGAGGAGGGGGAGTGAGAGAGCGGCTAGGTGGGCATTTGGCTGCTTGCCAAAGCTAACCCACCACACATTTCTAAAAGGTAGCACACCTATGGACAGCTGTGTCAGTATCACCTCCATTTTAGTGGCCCCAGTGCAGGGCGAAATCAATCACCCAGTGTTAGGAAGGATGTCTGCCAACAACAAACCTGCATTCAGCTCAGCACCGAAGGAATTTCCTTTTTTTTTCTTTTTTAAACTCACCTTTGGTATTGACAAATACTTTGAAGGCCTTTTGCACAAAGTTTTCTAGTGACTCTTATCATGAAATGATTCTGAATGTAGGGTTTTTCCAAGGAAGAAAAGCAAGATAAGCACATGCTATCCAGATTCTAACAAGGATCACAATGTTACAGAAAGACTTAGACCTTAAAACCAGTGGTTTTTGAATCCTCTATTATTCTGTGTACTCTCAACAAGAATGTCAATGAACTCAGTGCAATGAACTTTTACATCATTATCATCAGGAAAATATTAATATTTCTAAAGGTGATCATTATAATACCAGTGTTAGCCACCATTTTGAAGACTCAGAAAAATTTTGTTATGACTGAAATAATTTTTCACACACAACTGTTTGATGTAACACCAATTTCTAAAGATGCTACAAGTGTTGTCTTAAAATAAGCAGTATTTTTACCTTGTTTCTGTCCTGGGTATCCACTTCTCCAGGTGCCATATGTTTTAGCAACAAAGCTAAACATTTTGGGCTTTTGTGACGTGTAGTTAAATGTAATGGTGTCATATCCTCTAAGTCCTTCTGCATCCAGTTCCCTCTACGAGCCAGTAAAAGTTTCATGAAGCGGTAATTTCCCTGGGTAAAGAAAAATATCAGAAATTTATTCCAGTTTATCAAACCAAATGATGATACTGTTTAGATATATTTACTGTTGTATTACAGTGCCTAAAAAAATGCACCAAAACAGCTCTAAGCTTTGGAAACATCTAATGAAGATTTTTATTAAAAAACATTAACTCTTGATTTTTAAGTCTGTTTTGCTACTTGGTATTAGATACATATCTTCCAGTAGCAGAGCGTGTAAGACAGGGTTCAGTAATACCGAAAATTCTGCAATATTGTCAGTGTTTCTTGACAGTTTAAACTCAAGAAACATTGTGTAAAAACTGAAATAAGATCATTACATGCTGGTTTCACAAGGCAGATAGTTACCAGACGAAGAATAAAACTAAACATGAAGAAAGATTACAATTTTCAAAATGAAAGTAAGAAAAATAACAGGGAATGATTCAGAGAGATAAAATGAACTCATCTGCATAACATATACAGAAAAGTGATTGTCTCTTACATTTTTAAATTGGGAACTGTATATGAGTTTTGATCTACTGTATGCATGATAAATGGATGGGACAGCTAGCTTTGTAACACATTTAAAACACTTACCACTCTGGACTTACTAGGTTTTCAAAAGAAATAATGTAGAAATGCTCCTGTGACTAATAACTGAGGGTGGACCCCGAACAAAACAATCCAGTTTTATTTCTCAAATCATTGAAGAAGCCAGTCAAAAATTAAAGGTATAATCATGCAATCATGAAGAAGCTGTAGTGATTTAACGTATAGGCAGCCTTGACTTGCTACTGCCCCTTGCTTGGAGGTTATCTTCCCTATAACAGAGATGCTACATACAACATTTTGATGCTTCCACTTCGCTTCAATACAAAGTCTACTGGGTTTTTCAAACCACCTTCAGCAGTTAAGTTTCAGTTGAGGACCAGTAACAGCTGGAGCAATAACTCATTAAAGCAAAACATCTGGATCTAGCTTGTGTGATCATGTTTTAAACATCCCTATTCTTTCCCCACTCGAACTTTTAACCTTTCCTAAAGTGAAAGGCATGTGCTATCTCCCAATTTTGCTCACTGTCTCCCAATGTTTCCCAAAATATTAGTTTTTGCCAATTTCACATATTGACAGTTTAAGTAAAAGTATCAATTACCCATAAATATAATGAAAATAGAAAGCTCAGAAAAGAAGATAAATGGTATTAATTCCCCCCACCCAGGGAAAAGCTGCAGCATTTGATGAAGCTTTATTAGACAATGTACACAGGAAAGGTGACACTCAAATCAATAGAAGTCATGTCTTTGGATTCTTCTGCTTATGGAACTACCTTAACATATTTCAGTCTGCTACAATTCTTTTACAAATCCTGTACCTTAACTTGGTCCTTTTAGGCTGTCTTTGGAAAAACAATGAAAAAAAGGTAACCATGTAGACAAGTGCAAGCAGTGCTAATAAATGGGGGCACTTCTGTATATCATAAGACTCAGAATTGCGAATCACTTTGTCAGCAGAATGGTAGGGTGGAGATGGGCCAAAGGATTCCAGAGGCCCCCACAGTATCCAGCGCCAGGGCATAAAAATATTCTAGTTTCCTTTTTCATAGCAGCCATAAAGATTGGAAGGGCAGATTTTACATATATTACTGTTCTGTTCTTTGTCTAATAAAAATGGAAGAGTTGAGCTTTATGTGGGAAGAATGGATTTCACCAAGTACACCTAAAATAAATGAATGTGATTCTTTTTTCCCTGCTACACTATTTTATTTTACAATACAAAACAGGGAAAGCAAATCATGAATGAGCTCAGACAAAATAACCTCTTTCTGCTTCTACAGTTTATTGTCATCGGTCCTTGCTCTTCAGTGAAAGCCTACAAGAAAAGTCTGCCAAAAACCTTACCACAAACCTGCCCGAAAATGCAAATTTCTCTTGCCAGAGACAGCATGGCTACTGTACTCTTCAACAGCATTCACAGCAGTAGTGACTGACTAATTCTCTTTCTTCTGCTGGGTGTCAAGGAAAGCATTACCTTAGGATTTTGTCCCTTTAATGCACACAAGGCAAGTAGAGAGGCAGAACAGCATCATGTCTGCCCAGCTACTAATCCACGCAGAACACACTCAAAATGAATCCATGACAAATTTGGGAATGACTTAGGGATGAGAAAACTCCTCATTATTGCCATTATATTTTACAGGTAAATATAAGAAAAATTTGCAAAACTCATTAAAAAAGAAAAAAAAACTAGCAAAAAATTGCAATTTATCATGATGTGGTTAGGAATTAGACTGGGGGAAGACAACATTAAATAACTTGAGAGAATATTAGTCGTGGAAGAAATATAGCTGCTTTTCTCCATCACAGAGGATAATGCATTTGGCTTGTTTTCAGTATTTCCTGCTCAATGTGCATGCATACACATAAAAGAAAAAATATTTATTTTCTTTTGTTGATGGATACTTATTGGAAGATTTACAAGTATATTGTGCTTTTTGAATGAATTCAGCTGAAAAGTCAAAGTTAAAATAATACATAAACCTAAAGAAACGTGCATTTTTAT
>NW_008824908.1:2868429-2870067 GCF_000699105.1 Pygoscelis adeliae | reverse complement strand
TATACTGTATTTTATTTTTGCTGTTACACATTTTTCCACCAGTTACTACTATATTATTCTGTTGCATGCTTAGCCACCAACAAATCCCTCTCCTTTAGGAAATGAATCTGTAATAAATCCCCTCATTCCGAAACACAAAAGATTCTGTTTCTTCCAAATGATTTAAGATTTTTTTTTAAAACACCACCACAGAAAACACGTGTACTTACATTACTTATTTGCAATGATCTTATTCATGCTCTTACTTCTGACTGCTGTTCTTTAGTAAAACCATGAATGTTGCTGTGTTCCTTTCACTTGTTAGAAAATAATACCATCCCTATTAATGACAAAGGAAAAATTCCCCACCTTCAATTGATTATTGCTTAAGTTTGTAAATATGCAATGTATCAACATGTCTCGAAGGCAGATTTAATTTAGGTCTTACTAGGTGGAGGGGGAAAAAAAGTATGCTTAATCTGAAAAGCAGTTACTAGCCAAATTCCTCCATTGTTACAAAATTTCTGTGTATAACAAGTCTTTAAGCTTGCTAGTTTTTACTCATAGAAAATGCACTTGATTGGCCTAAAGATTCCTGGGCAGCATGAAGCACTTTGGGTCAGTCCATGGTCTCTTAATGATGATAGTGTCTCTAAAATGATTCTGTTATACTGTAAAAACATTATGAGCAAACAGGATTAAATACTGGTACAGAAAACTCAGTTCCTAGTAGCCAAAATTTAGTATTCCAATTCTGATTCTTAAAATTCCTTTATATTTGTTAAAATTATTTTTAGCCAAAAGATTCAATGCTGTATGCAAACTACAGCAGTTTCAGAGAACAGCTAACAACTAGCTTCAGCATATTCAGAAGAAATACTTCTGCTATTTCAAAATTTCAGGCACATATACTAACTGCAATGGAGTATAACACATTTTTTGGTAGACAGATAGTTCAATAAGCAATCATTGCTCTGCCATCAAGTAGTGACTTTGAAGAAAGTTCTGGACCCCAAGCTTAACTGCTAAGCAGTCAGAAAAACTTTCCTTTCTTGAATGTTTCAACGGAGAAAACACTGATGGGAGAAACACCTTAGTTGGAATCAATAAATTTTCCAGAATTCAGGTTACCCCTGAAATTGAAAAGGTTATCCTCAAAATTGCAAATTCACTCAGAAAAAAAAAAAAAAATTAGGTATTTTCAATATGACTCTATTGGCAGGAACAGTTTCCAGCGGAAAATTGCTAATAAACTTTTTCCTAGCGACTTTTCCGGGCCTACAAGATAACGTGTTTCTTTCTTCATCCATCTAAAGCAGCTTTTTCAACCTATTTTCTCTCCCTGGCCTGTTGAGGAGGGAGAGTAAGAGAGCAGCTGGGTGGGCATCTGGCAACCAGCCGAAGTCAATCCACCCCATATGGTCACCTAAGTGAAGGACTAAAGAAAAAACGAGCTCTGTACTGATAACAGTGTTGTTATGATTCTAATCGTAGGTTGATACTGAAATTACTGATGGTTGTGTTACCAATGCGCTAAAAACATTAGCCTCACACTTCACATCATGCCACTCTGTACAGCCCGGCACAGTCCTGCTCTAAGACGCCCAGTCCCTCTGTTTCAAACACTTCCTCAGAACTTGGCCCATGGTACCTTCACTC
>NW_008824908.1:2865636-2868412 GCF_000699105.1 Pygoscelis adeliae | reverse complement strand
TTTTGCCTTTCATTGGATCAGTGGCAGTCCTCTTCTTCCCTGGCAAACTAATGGAGAACAGGAGATCTAGTATGTGACTGAACCTAACGTGGGCATATGGGTATAGGGAAAGGGAGGGATTCCAGCATTACTGTGAAGCCACTCTAACATGTAAAGCCCTTCTGGGCCAGGTTTCAGCCTTTCCCCAAACAAATAGCCAGACACAGGTTCCTACTGGTCCATTGTCCAAAACAGTTCAATTGTACTGCGATATTTAGAGCTATCATATTTTCGTATTACTGTTGGGAAGGTTTAAATAATGTTACCCACCTCTACTAGCTGGCTCTCTGGTAATAGGTAGCACAATAGACCAACAAACCTACCATAGAAAACACTATCATAAAAATACAGCTCTGCAAATATTCCAGCACCCAAAATGAAAAAGAGGTTTTGGCAGACATTTTGGTTCCCCACATGATATCCAGCAGTGTAAGAAAGATTCAGAGTTGTTAATGGATTTTTTTCATTTACCTTTTCAATACATGTAGATAACTTAATACACTCCAAGACACGTTGTTAAAGCCTGAATATTAGTCTACCACAGAGCTAACAACAAATCGCTGTACTTAATCCTGTTTCTTGTGAAAGGTTTTATTCTTCATGTAAGCAAAATTCTTCCAGAAATTTCTTGGCATACATGAGTGTTAACCTCCTTAACAGGTGACAGGATATTCTCCTCCTCAACTGTGAGATATCATGCATGTTTCCTCTGAGACCCAGACAGCTTAACTTGCCAGCAGAAAGGTCATGTACAGTGCTCTGCTACATTTGGTAGAAGCCTGGCAATGCCAGCAATGGCAGTTTGCATCGCTGCTCAGCTATCAGGATATAAAAGAAGAACAACAACTGCAATTAATACTTACTAGGAACATCTTACTTCCTCTCCTCTTAGCTGGCTAAAATCTGATGCTTTTCTGATTCAGAATTGAAAAGAAACTGAGTACAGTTCCTGTAAAATGTGTAAAATTTTCTTTCTGTGAACTAAAAGTCAAAGTCCGTAACAGAAATGGGGATATTTAAAGTAACATCATATGAAATAAATAAATGTAAAAACTTGGATTGCTGACTGTTGTTATGTAAAATAAAACACCATCTCAAATGGAGGAGTCATCATCTTAATACCACCTGTGCATATATTGAAACTAAGTTTCATCACGGATGTCGCCTGGATAGTCATTAAGTAGATAAGAGTCCAAACACTTTTCCAAACTACGGATAACACCAAAAGACAGTAGACAAGTACACTTATTAATAGAACAGGAACAACCCTATTAATCTATTAAAATTCTTTCTCCTCATATTACTTCCATTTTATACGGCTAAAGCATCAGTAAATCAATATACCTCTCCTGTACCAGAGGTGGTTCTAGAAGAAATGGGAAGGATAAAGGGAAGGGGGAAATAGAACTATTTCATCTAAATCCTAAATGAATGACAGCCTATCAGTTTCACTGTAGTCCAGATTGTCATTTATTATGCACCAACAATCAGGAAGATTTTGCAGAATCACAAATAAAATTCTCCTGGGCACATAATGATGAATGACACTTAAGTATTTTGCATAGCAGACTTTTAAGTATTTCAGAGACATGCAAGCTTGCTTTAAAGAGTTCACCTGGGTTCTAGAAACATTCTGCTGATGTGCAACAGAGCTCTGTGAAAATTTATTTCCCTTCTCATCCCACTGTTTCTTGGTGAGTTAACTTGGTCATTATATAACCACGTGCTTCTACGCTCTGACTAACCACTCCTCCTACCCTGTAGTGTGGATATATCTCTGAGGTTGCACTTTTCATCTTTGGATTTTAAAAACGTACTACATAGGTAGATAAACATAGCACCATTTTATAAAGGGAGAAACTGAGCTGTACAAGACAAGGCTAAGAGTCAGAGGAATATGTGCACCTCTCCAAGCATCAAAAGCTTGGATGTCCATAGATAGGCTACCATCACCTTGTCATCAGTGGGTTAAAAGGGGCCAATACATACAGAAAAATTGCTTATTTCCCTATTCATTGCTGAGACTGCATTTTCAAAAAGCATAACAATTCTAATCCATGTGAAATATTTAACATGACTTGAAAGACTGATTTGTAATAATTTATAATGTAGCGCACATGAGCTGACTACTGACTGTTACAGCACAGCTGCACTTGGTTTTCAGAATACCTACAATAGGCTTGTGAAGATTTATTTGACTGTAAGGGTTGCTACAGAACTAGGAAAAAGGCAGCCCAGCATCTCTATATAACCTCCTGGTAAACACGGCAGGGGTCACTAAAAAGAATGTCAAGCTGTTAAACCGTGAAGATGTTACTTTGGCTCCAATTCAAAATTACATACCTGCTTTCCCAGTACTGGGAACAGACAGACCAAAGGAACATAAAACAATTTAAAAGTGATCCTTACAAAGGAGGTGGTTTTTAAGGGCTCTTCATTGCCGACAGCCATAAATGCAGCTGAAGATGCAGTCAGGGCGTATACTTTCAGCAGAATAGAAAGCCTTAGAAATAGTTACAGATAAACCACAAATTAGAACTGAAGGCTAAAAATGACCCTCTAGGTTACCAAATCAAATCCTCCAGCACCATAGGGAGTAAGGACATCTAATAATTTTCAAAAAATTCCTAGAAATTTCTTTTAAATGGAATTACAGTGTTTTGGATTTCTTTTCCCCATTTCTCTCAGTTTTGGGCTGGGTTTCTTAGGTTTTGTTTGTTGGTTTTTTTAAGACGCC
>NW_008824908.1:2852499-2865591 GCF_000699105.1 Pygoscelis adeliae | reverse complement strand
AAAGCAGTTTTTAAAACCTAAACAAGCATTGATCTTTTTATCTCGGTAACAAAGGATAAACCCTACATTCCCCCCAAAATATTGTCAGCTCTCTGCACTCATTCTAGTTTGAACTCATTTGCTTTGAACACAAGCAAGCAGAGATTACAGAGTGTACCAGAAGAGGTCCCACTAAGTAGCCTACTGAATGGCAATGATACTTGTCTATTGCTAGTACAAGTATCTCATCAGATATACCAAAACCTGCATTTCTCTCATCAGTTAAGTACATTCTCTGATCAATTATCACATTGACATCCTTCTCGGTCATTTTCAAGTAATAAATTCATAATACATAGAATAAATTGTTCTGCTCCCCCACCCTCGCACACAGACTTGCATTTTGGACTATCATATTTCCAACCATTTCAATTACTTTCAGTATTGTCGTACTTCTCGTATCCCAGACACTCCAATCCTGTCTGACTAATAATAACGCCTAATCTTGTGTCACTCTGAAGTATCCTTAGAAAAAATACTACTTGTGATGCTGTTTCTTAATGAAAAATATTGACTAATACTAGATTCAATTGCAACTGTTGAGGAATTCTAATATACTCCTTCTGATCTTACAGTTCATATTTCAACTGTATTTGTTTTCAGTTCATTATCAAATTCTTTACCATACCCCTACACTTTGTGTCCTAATGTCCCATTTAACTTGCAATTTTCTATCTAGTACTACGGTAAATATTTTCGTACAGGTCTAAAAAGGCAATCTATTGAATTTATTTCTAGAAAATCAGCTAGCAAAATATGCTAGTCTTGAAGAACCTACTGCTGACAGCGTGGTGCACATTTTACCCAATTTTCTATTTATGTTTACATATTTATCCCTTAGAAACTGATTTTAAATTCTTGCATGATACTGAGGTCAAATAGGCTACTTCTCTCAGCTACTTTTCTTCCTATTTAAAACAGTATTTAAAAATGTAATTGAATACCCCAAATTCTGCAATGTTACAGTTCCCAAAGAACGTTTCATTGATTAAAACTCTTTTGTCCCTTGCTGTTTCTGTACTGTTAAGAGGAGATTTATCAAAATCAGGTGTTAACCGTTGACCACAGCCCCTGACAGAGAGAACCACAGTAACTAAGCCTGGTCAGCAAGTGCACAGAAGACTGCAGGCAAGTCTTTACGGCAAATATTTACCATAGTGCTAGACAGAAAATTGCAAGTTAAATGGGAAATTAGGACACAATTGGTAAAATAAAAGGCCCCACAAAGCAGAAGCGCAAAGGTCGACCTGTTTAAAGGGGTGCGTTCGAAGACAACAGAGAAGGAGTAACAGTGCAGCAAGTTCACCATCCATGACAGTAGGGATTTCAGAGATCTGATAATTATACATCCCACCATAGTTTAATAATTTATTAGCTTATTAAATTTTGATTTTTGAAATATATTCATTATTAATTAAGCAGCACTTATGTAAGATGTTTTAGCACAATTTTTCTCAGTATTCTTTTGTGAAAAGAGAGACTATTTAACAATCAATAGCTCATCTTCAGAGGAATATAATATATAATTCAGTTACTTTTACTCTCTCACAAACAGAACACCACAAAATTATTACAGTTGAATTAATTGCAAAGATAAAACAGGTCTGCTTTTCTAATACTACATCAATCGTAGTATGGGCAGTGATTATACTTTTACTGTCTTTAAATATTAGTCATGTTTTAATTTTCCTTTTTAAACTCATAAATCATATTTAAGAAAGTATAGCTGGACACATAACAACAGCTTGAGAGCAGGAAAACAAATTGTATTATAGGTTATTACCTCCATATTCACTCATGTACACTGTTCCTTTGGTTTAGACCCAGTTTGGGGCAGAACGAGAACTGGCAAAGTGCATGAAAATTTAGCATACCAGGCCACTGATCTCCTTTTCCAGAGAAGCACATTCTGTCCCAAACATGCTAGTTCTTATTTTAAGATAACAAAAAAAGTGAAATAGATTGCTACGATTTTTTAACAGTCAGATTAGATATTAAACGTTTTAAACACAGGACTCCTTAAAAGTTGGAGTTAAGATTTAATTGTTGCTCACGTCTGAAACAAAATTGCCTATACTTTTTAATAGTCACATGTGAGTTTCTAAAGTCAGTATAAATCTATACATTGACAAATAATAAATTGTATTGTGCACTCAGACACTCGCTGGGGTAAAACACGAACAACATGAAAGTCATTTAGATTTTAGCTTAAAACCCAAGCAGAATATAGCAGCCAGTTTGCACTACATTAGTACGCTTTGCCAGTAGATTAGCACAGATGCTACAGTTGAAGTTGAGAACAGCTCTTTGCTGTCAGACGCTTTCAAGAAGCAGTGGAAGTCAAAAAACTTGAACTCCTTAATTACTAGCTAAGCCTTTAAAAGATAAACATATCCCTGAGCTTTCCCTTTAAAACAAAAATCGCAACTGAATTTAACCTGCTTATGTTCACAGCGTAGAAACTGCTGTCTTTGACCTACTCAACCTTACAGGAGATAATCTTACTATATCCACAAACATACATACTCACTCTCTTGTCTTTCCAGCGAGTAGATGCTGAAGAGAGGATGCTTCACCCCACAGATCAACTCAGTCACAAATTTCCAAAACCCCAGAATTTTAATAACTTTGGATGGAAAAGGGCCTGTGCATGTGGTTTCTTTAAAGGTTGTTTCATCTATTAGTATCCCTTTGAGAAGAAGCACGTTCTCAGAACATCAGAAACAACTTAGAATGACATGGAGCATATGAAGGACTTTCTGTCACCAACACCTGCCAGTTTTAGCAGCTTTTCAGGGAACAAACTAAGCACTTACAAAAGCAGAAGCTGTGACTATCATAGTTCTAATTTGATATATAGAGAGGAACAGAAAACCATTCCAAAAGCAAATGAAATCCATACATCAAAAGGAGCATTTTGATATGCTTATATTATCAGCTAACTGCCAGAAATCTGACAAGGATTCTTCAGAAGAAAAGTTATTAAAATAGAGACTAGCAAGTAGATATATTAATTAAATTGCAAATAAGAATTATTTAGATTTATAAATTAACAACACTTGTGTTTTGAAAAATTATCTATGCATGAAATAGTGAAACTTCTTGGTTTCTAATACACTGAAACTGAATTAATATTGCCTGGTTACAACAGCTATAAGCCCTGTAAGAGCTACCCTCTAAACGTATATGACTGCACTGTTCTTACATTCCTTGAAGATCAGGAATTTTTTTTTTTAACAGTTTCTGAAAAAAAAGAAATAAAATCAATATAGCTACTTAGAACCTCAATTTCTAGTTAAAATGAGTAAAGTCGCCATCAAAATAGCAGGCTGCCTCTCTGGTTATCACATGCTATATTGCCATACAAGTTCAACAAACAGAATATTCTTATTTGAGCAAATAAGCTCACGACAAAGTTTATATAAAATTTTGAATATGTTTAAATGTTAATACATTTTAATATATTCTAAATTTCAAATGCTATATCAAGAATCCACAAAAATTGAATCACAGTCAAGCTCCCAATAACTGTTTCCCCATTTCTGCCATAATAAATATGATTTTGATACATAAACCGTGAATAGAGAAGGAAATTCTATTTTATCCATAAATCTTAACATTTGGATTAATCATTCTTCAGTAAAACATAGCAGATACAAAAATATTGTCACTGTTGAATGAAAACACACCAAAAGAGAGGGTGAATAAAATTACTTCAAAAATTTAAAGTAAGATGATCGTATTCATCCATCTGATTGCAAAGTCCTACAGAACGAATACACTGAAGTGTTTCTATTAAACATTACAGTTATAAGGACATTCTCAATCCTTTCAAATACTCCCCTCAACCTTTGGGACATACACTTGGTACACTGAGCAAGAATTAGACACTGAAGACAATAATTCTTAGCTCATTTTTGCTGCATACTGTCTATTCACCATGGTAGACCATACTAACTACATTATAAACAAAGTGAGCAGAGGTAGTAGAGAAACAACTCCTTCCTGCTCTCTGCACTCCCTAGTCAGCTGGCAGACGATAGTCAGAAGACTTGATTTCCACATGCATCTTCAGTATAGCTGCTGCAGAGTGAATGGAAACAACCCATCTCTGAACAGACAGATAAAATATAATAATGTAAATTTTATTAATTATAGGGATTTAAACCAGTATTTCTTCTAGCTCTGGAACAACTTCCGTCACAGCTGGACCAGTTTAATTCAAGAAAACTTCAAATCAAGTGTTTAGGTAGTTTTAACTTGAGCAAAACTAAGCAGTTAATTCCTTGATTAAAAATGTAACTGAAAAATAAAAGTAAGTAAAAGAAAATATTTAGGATTGCTGTTTTAGACATAACCCTTAACAGTCATCCATTGAACTACAGCTTTGAAAAAAAATTCTGTAAGCGATTTATTACCTCTGCGTGGACAAGGATGATGCCATGTCTTCTATCTAACAAACCACTGGCGGATTTAAATATGTGATGTTTTGCTAATCCTTTCAAGTCAACCATGGCAAAAACGTCACTGATTTTGACATTGGGTTAATCTCACAAAGTACCCTTTTAGCAACTTTGTTAGCAGCATCCTAGACTCAAAAGTGAAACACTCAACTGGAGAGAACCTCTCAGACAGCTGAATAGAAACCTTATTTACCAGTTTCCAAGCTGAACATGTTCATCTGTCTGGCAAAGCATCTTAGCCAATACATCAGCCAAGAACATCAGTACGACTGGAGGCCAGTTCTGACTATCAGACATTTTGACTGAAAGCAAGGCACTGTCTGAACTTAGAGCACTTCCCCCTAAAGCCTCTTGCAAGATTGGCTTCAGTATCTTGGTTTCCATAGGAATAGACAGAACTATCAACTGACACGCAGTCAAAGAATACAATAGAGAAGACAACTGACCAGTGCTGCAAGAGCCAAGGTAAAACTGTTTCCCAGCATAAGTTGAAGGGAAATAGGTGTTTGTATCTTACAGACTTTGACCTCATTTATCCATGGTCTGTATATGCTGTTTCTGTGTAGTGTTCTTGGCTCTTCAGCTCTAAATTTTATGGTCTACCTATAGAAATTAGTGGCTTTCATGTAAAAAACACTTCAAGGATGAAAATGCAATTAGCATTCTCATTTCCAGTTGATCTCTTCTACTGTCACTGAACTTGTTTTCCTGTAGTGTTCTTTTGAAGTCATTCAGGCAGAAGTACCCACAACACACAATCTCTGGGGATTTACGAGAAAACCTGAGACACATCATCCATATTGACAGGATCACTGCCTACCTCTTCATAAAGAATCAAAGACTAAGTTTTCAAAAAATGTTGTATTTCAAAAAATACTGTGATTTGAAAGATTTGACAGCAAGTACTGACCACCTCCTCCCCAAAAATACAAGTACTCGAAAATATTTATGACATTTATTTTCTTCATCTTAATGGCTTTAAGTTGAGCACTCTTGAACTAATAGTGTTAAAAAACTAAGAAAATATATCCCTGAAATATTTTTTAAAATGGCATTTTCATATGTTCACATTTTTCTCAAATCCTACTAAAGTTTTCATTTATGTCCATATTTATAATGTTCTTCCCATTTTTAGTAATTATCTGTATACCTCACGTAACTGATGTTTTCCAGATGTCCAAGTCTCTTATTGTTTAGTTATACATACATTACCTAATGCCTCCTAAACTTCCCACCTCTCTTCCAGAAACATAAGACAAGTAGGATGGTTGCTCAAAAGCATTTTAGCAAGATAAAAAAATCCTCCATAATCTGCTTACACACAGAAATTTTTAAATTGTATAAGCTCATACTTTAAGAGGACAAACCTACATTTAGACAGACTTCAAATGATTTTCCATTCTTCTAGACTTGTTTCTATGCTATGTCCAGATTTCTATTTAAAATCTCATAAAAATGTTATGAAGAACAGTATTATCCATGACAGAATTCTACCTGAAAAACAAGTCTGAATGGCAGCCATCAGTCCAGTCAAAGTCCTCCCTTTTTATCCTAACTTCCTGCGGTACTGTTTCATTCTGGAAGCAAACTAATCGCCATTGCTACTCAGTATCGCTCTCACCAGTACTGTGTCACTACTGCCTTGTACTTCTTAATTGCACCCCTCTAAGGGCTTGTGCATGTGATGTCCCTATAGACTCCTGGAAGCATCAATGCTTGCAAAATGAAAACTTTGTATATCTACTCATTTTTCAGCATACCTTCCCAGAATTTTTGTTATGATTTTAGCTGCTGTTTTATCTGAAAATAAATCCATGTCTTTTAATTGATTTAAATATATTTCAAACATCTTAAGTCCTATAAAAAACCACTCTGTGAAATAATTACAAAACAACATACCAAATTCTATTTTATGACAGAAGTTCTCCAGCCACAGTGAAATTTCCAGAACTATTACAGAAGTAGACAGACAACCCATAATGAAAATAACCTGCAATAAAGGTAGGTTTACCCTTACTTTAAATTATTATTGAGACACTTGAAGCTACTTTTATATATGGCAATATTTTATAGCTTCTACAGACACTACAGTGACGTTTGAGATTTAAAACGAAGTCAGAATTTACTTACAGTACTGGTAAATAAACCAAAGCCTTAGTTAAGCTACTCAAACTACATCCTAGCAATAAAAGTACTGGATTTATTTCTCTTTGTTCAGCCTATAGGCAGTTAAAATAACAATATACAGATGATATTCATAACGTAAATCACTTAATATTTCAGTAGAAATCATTCCTCATTAATAAAAATTGGTAGCATTCTTCATTAATGCCTCATTCTTCATTAATAAAAAAAATGTGTAACAAAAAAGGGTTTCAGCTGCTCTACAAAAAGACAAAAAAATTATAATTTTAATAGGTAAGATAAACTAATTTTGCATTTTATGAAATGCTGACAGCTGTTGCTTTCCAGGAAACAACAGAATTTGCTCATATAGTTTATACATATCCATTTTGACTTGAGTGTGATTCACCTAATTCTCTTTAATCAACAATTTAACCAACTGTTTACAGACAAAAAGAAAGACAAATGAAAAACTAGTGCTCCTGGAGTTTGTGGCTGGCCATAAGATCTGAATTTATTTTTCAAATACCTTCTATAGCAATAGCCTTGCATGCTGAAGATGTCCTATCTAGTATACTATTGATTCAAATGACAAGCCTGAGCATCAGATTAAGAACGTGTCATACACCTGATAGAAGATTCCTGGAGAATTCAGCAGAAAGGTGATCTATTGCTGGTACTACATTTATTGAAGCGTACGTGGAAACATTTAACATAAAACTAATTCACTTAAAATTAGAAAAACATTTATAATTAGTGAAAACAAATACCTTCACTTTTTACTACAGAATACCCGTGAAAAGTCACCTCATTCAAACAGAAATCACCGAACAGCTCACAAAACTGAACTAAACCAAACTGATGAGCTAATACTAGCAACAGTTCTGTTTTAATTTGTCAGTGCCAAATCTGGACACAAACAAGTAAGCGGTTTCTCAGTCCCAACAACAATATTTCTTCTTGTAACCATTAAAGATCAGTCGTGAGGTCAGCTGCGGAGGGGCAATTAATGCAAGAACGATGTTTTATAAAGGACACTCAAAGGGGGAGATGCCTTTGCCTGTAAAGCTGTTTTTTAAGATACAGACTTGGCAGCAGACATCAATGTCCTAGGAGAAGAGCTGGGCAAGTCTCTTGCACACCGAGGGATGCCACAATGCTAAACATGCTAAAGGAACAGCAATAAGTAAAACAAAATGAAATCTATTCAGATATGAACCATAACACTCCCAGTATAGTACCATGTTTAGAAAGAATCGCATTTTTAAGATGCGACCATTAATTTTCAAGTTCAAATGCTAGAGAAATTTTCTAGGTCTAGAGACCTAGCAGTTGAAAACCAGGATAATTTAAGTCAACTCAAAACAGCCAAACATCAAGCAGCACGAAATAACGTTCTATAGAAAAAGCACTGCTCATGCCTGCACAAAGTATTTGCCTTTGCTGGGCAAAATTTTGCCTGTCTTAAAAAGTGTCTGCATCCTGTTCAGTTCTAGTCCGTCTTCCCAACAAAATCTCTGAGTTTAAGTTAGGTACCAGTTTGGGTTTTTTTAGCCTTACGAGGTCACTTAAAATGTTTTTTTTCAGGATGGGATCACTTTACTTTCTCATTCTTTAACTGACTTTCTTCATAAACTAGTATGAATTATTTTATTCATTGATATCAGCCTGAAAAATGATCACTACAAAAGAGGACTTAGAAAAGATCTGAAAAAATAACAATGAGCAAGTCATCAGCCCAGATGCTCTTCTACATTTAGTCACAAAAGTATGACCGTGAATTTGATAAATGAAAATAAAGTAACTCTACCAGCTGGCTGTACAGATATTTAAGATATCATTCCATATGCTACGCAGAATTAGTTCCTTTTCACTGGGAAACACAACACAAGCAGGGCTGCTCTATGTTCTGCTACCATGGCTTGCACTTCATTCATATTTTCAAAATCTTTTAGAAAATCACTGCAGTTGGAGACATTTCTTATTATTTTTAATGAAATCTGAAATGCTTGAGATCAAGACAGCTCAACAGAGGCACTAGTATGATAATACAATATATGTTTTGGGCCTGACAATATCCTCTTTGGCAGTCTGGATCACGAAAGCTTATTTCAAGCACAGGAAACCTGGTAAAAGGAGATATAAAGCCAAACGGTGGGAAGGAGGAGAGTTAACAGAGCAAGAAGCAGAGCAGAGATGCAGAGAAGTGAAATTACATTGTGCTTGAAAATGAGAGAGAATAGTTTGTATAATGAAAATAAGTCAATTAGGTTAATAAAAATAGCTGTGACATTGCTGGAGGAGAAGAGAAAGAAAACACCACCAATAGTGATGTTCTAGATAGGTTAAGAAGGGGAGAAAATGGAGAAACCACAGATCATTGCCATGGCAAGGAAACTGTCTGGGGGAAAAAAAAAGGGGGCAAGGATTTTGGTAGCAAGTATTAGGTAAAGCTCTAGAAATTAAGATACTGAATTATGACACACTTCTTATCACAATGAATAAAAACAAAGCAGGAACTTGACAAAAAGGTAATTTTTCAGAAGAATGGACAGATTTTTAATAAGCTAAAAATATAATTTAAAAATCTTCTAGTAATAAATGAGCTAGGGCTTATTTCACTATCAGGCAAAAGCCTGTTTTATCACAGTACTTCTATAGTGTAGACTACAACAGAGTATAGAAACACTGGGTCAGCATCGTGGATATTGTGGATACTGGAGCCAACCTGGCCGCAGCAGCATAATATTTCTCTTGCACCTCAGCAATCTCAGCTATCTTCACCACAATTAAATCTGCAAGAGCAGGCCGTTATCTCAATTCTTCATCTGTCTTCCTATAGCTTACACCAGAAGGTTAAATGTGATTAAGTCAGATTATACAGACTCAAAACTAAATACCAAGATCATAAAGTGAGAGTTGGGGAAGCAATGAAACAAAACAGAGAGGGAAAGATGAGGCAGAGAACTGGATTATGAGAAAAGTTAGAAGTTTAGTTCTGATAAAGCCTAGACTAGAAATGACAGAGGTACAATACCTGTCAGATAACTAATTGCAAAAGCAAAAATGATCCAAGACCCGTGAATCCAGACTCTCACACAAAGATGGGTCTTTGGGAGCATGGCAGTCAATCTGAAAGGGGAAAAAAGCCACCATTTCTGACAGATTAGCCACTGAACCATGATAACAGATAATACGTTCAAGATTTCTGCTTCTAAAACACTCAGAGCATTGTACTAACCTACAAGATAAACCTGAGGTTTAAGCATGGGTTTGCCAGCACTTACAGCAGACCACCAGTAAATACTGTCATGAGTCCAAATGGCCATCAATAAAGTGGTGTAGAAGAGAGGGGAGCAGCAGGAGAATCAATCCAAACTGAAACACCAATAGTAAAACCACTACTATAGAATAAATGACCAAAACCAGAAAAAAAATCTATGAAACTTTAAAAAATCTCCAAGCTTATAAAAAAGAAGAAAAATATAAAATTGTCTTTTTTTTATTAGCCAATACAAAATAAAGGGCTTTTTTTCCCCCTTGTTTGAAAACTGCTATTTCAAGGTCATCAGCAGTTAAGGATGCTATCTCCTTGTAAAAGATAGCCAGTTATATGAAGGATAACTTTGGCCAAGTAGTATAGATCTCAGGAAAAGTGTGTTACACAGAGAAAGGAGATACTGGTATGGTTACAGTTAAGACTTGCTTTGAAAAGAGTGACAAAGATGACAAAGAAAGAAACCACTATTTTAGTAATTTTATAAACAAGCGAATCCTCCTTTAAAATCTAGTCTTATAATTTATTCTGGTAAGGTAAATATTAGTACCGTAAACCTTCTGAGACATTAATCTGAAAAAAATTATTTGTTCTACTAGCATAATGGCTCTTTCATTGGATTTATCTTCTTTAGAACAATTCAGATCTTTCTCCAAGAAACAGGCAGAGAGCAAGGGATCAAACGCAACAACTGCAAGAAAATACAGACAAAATTAAACTGACAATTTTACCATCCAATGCAGGACTGGATCATAGTACTTACTCTACTTCCAGCAACATTGAAACAACTGCTTATATCTCAAAAACCATACTGGTACTATCAGACTGCCAAATCTTTAAACAAAATATTAAAACAAAGTATTCGGTTTCTTTGTAGTTTCTGCTAAGTGATTCCCTGCATTGGTGGATGTTTTCCTCTCCTATGTTATAATCTTTTGCGTTTATATTCCCCATCTGAGTAGTTAACTGGCTTTTTCTCAAGACATAGAGCCAGTCCGATTTGGTATCACACTGCCAAATCTATTTCACACAAATTCTGTCTGTCCCTGTGTGTGCGTGCGCGCGTGTGCGTGTGTGTGAGAGAGAGAGCGCCAGATACAGAGGGAGCACACACCATGCATCCTCATTAACTGGAGATATATAATTAAACAAGAAGGGGTTAAAGCATACGTTAGCCTATTCTACTTTTCTATCTATTACTTTTTAAAAAGCTTTCATATGTCTTCTTCCTTGCTTCTGAAAGCTAACCATCCCTTCTTCCTTTCAGGAAAGCTGACATTTGACAGCTTAACATAGCTGACAGGGTTACCCAACAGCCCACCCTCCCTATTCTCAATCCAATTAGACCTCTAATCCTCCAGATGAAAGGCCCAGCTACTCACGTTCCTCATGACAACGACAGCTATTGATTATTTGTCACTACAGCTAACACCTTCTCTGTCGAGGCCACTCTGACAGAAGCAAACCTACCAAATTAGACAGCACTTTATCTGCCCTGGAGGCCAAATGGCACAACAAGTAAAGGCTAATAAATGGTATAAAAATGAACAAATCATAACATTATGACAGGTTGATCGTTGCCAGCAGCTTCACAGCTCAAGCTTGATGCTCCGTTAGACCTGTTCCTTCTCTTTTCTCTTCCACTCGTGCTCCAACTTTGACTGAATTAAAGGCCAGAACAATTAAGGCATTTGACCAGCAAAGATAAGCTAGGATAGAAGTATCATCAAGGGACACAAATGTCAATAGCAGACTACCGTTTGTCAATAAAAACATTCCAGAGATGCAAATGCTTATGACTCTGCTCTCCACTAGGCTGTACTGACTGCCTTTGTACAGAGCTCTTCTCAATCCCAGGCAGAAACTCCGGGAAAATTAACCCCAGAAAACCAAGCTTGAGCTGGGAAGTGTTATCAGGCAAGGATTTGCATCATTAAAAAAGGAATCCCAATACTGAGCTACATGACAGAGAGATGTTACGGTAGTTACTCCATTTAATATCCACGAAATTTTCCTTGCTTTTTAGTGGAGTGATATAAGCCAGGAATACATCATTTGAATTTATCATTATAAATTTTCTTCAATTGTTTCTCAAGAAAAAAAAGTCTGTTTCTAGGACAATATGCTGTATCTAGTAACACAGGACCTCACAAGTCACATCTCTCTAAGGCAAACTGAAAAGCAGCGACAACATTTATTATTTTTACAGCGGTACTATCCAAAAACATTAACAGTGAGATCAGAGACACAGTCCCTGAACTGAGGCTGTTTGATGCAACAAAGGGCAGGAAGAGAACATTAAAAAAAAAACCAAAATAAAACACCACAACCACGGGAACATTGTTAAGATCACGCAATCATGAGAATAATGTGAGTAAAAATACACAAGTTCTTGAAACAGTTAAAAAGCAATTAGTACTGCCCTGCCATAATCAATTAGTTGATTTCTCAACTACGCCAAAAAGAATGTATTTTCCAGCAAGGGATTCCTACGCTTCTGAAATTGCTTGCTAACAATAAAGTGATATTAGATCAAATTACATTAAAACTTAAATAAAAGCTTCTTTAGCTAAAGAAGACATAAGGCATTAATACCTGCTATTCTACTTTGGAAAAATCCAGTTTAACTAAGGAAAATGTTACTGTGTATCATCTAGATCGTACAGATATACGAAACTACATGCAAGTGCAACGTAACGCTATTTAAAAAAAAAATCTAAACACTGTAAAAAGATTTATTCAGTAAAAAAAGTAATCAAATTATGCAGTATTTGTCCTCAGACTGTTTTAACTTCTTAGGTTTACAAACTACTCTTGTGGATGAACACATATTTATTAACCATCTCACTCAAGACACAGATGATTAAACTCTTTAACGGATGTGCATTTCAGTACGGCAGTGTCACAGAACGTAGATATTAGAAGGAACAGTTTGGCAAACAGATCCCTTCAGATTACTATTGCCTTTAGAAAAAAGGAACCTACAGGACATCGAGGTAAGTTGGCTCTCACAAAGCTCAAGCAAACCGGTAAAAATGCTGAAAAGTTGAAATCGCATGTAATACGTCTAGGAACAAATCTAAATCATTACCACACTGCTCTCAAGCGTACTCCAAACGTGACAGATCACCCCAAAGCGGAACCAAGTATTTTAATTGTCAAATAACGTTGTGTACCGCTGGAAAGCAG
>NW_008824908.1:2828104-2852303 GCF_000699105.1 Pygoscelis adeliae | reverse complement strand
GCCCGCCCGGGCGGGAGCGGGTCCGCGGCCGGCGGCCTCGGGAGCCCCGCGGCTCTTCCGGCGCGAACGACTCCCTTCTTGTCCGTATCGTGAACCGCCTACTTATCCTAGGTCGCAGTCACTGCGGTGGTCTGTTCCTACGTAGCAGATTCTCATTCTTCTCAAGGCGTACCCTGTTTACAGAGGAACGGGACGCCCATCATTCTCCCAGTTTCATTTTACCTAGTTCATTAAAAGTATTCTCATTTGGGCTTTTCCCCCCTCTTATTGTTTTAAGACCTTTTCTTTTCTTTTTTTTTTAATCTTTAACTATGATGGCTAAAAAACCAATGTTATACGAGAGGACTAGCTGGTGCCAAGCTGTGAAGAAAAATTACTGTTCTTCTTCATTTCTCATCGTACCAGCAAAATCTGTAAATGTCTTTGTGTGTTAGACTTATTAACCCGATGAGTTGTCTCCTCCATTATTATTCCTGAGTCTTCTTCTGCGAGACTTATTTATAGTATACGGTTTACAATCACTGTTCTTGGTAAGTGTGAATCTTTTCCACCGTTACAGGTCAGAATCAGAAACGATACACCGCTATGCTTTCCAAGTCGTGTTCCAGGAGACGCGCCTCCCTGAGAATCATATGGGAACATCCTTTACACATAGCAAGAGCGAATCCATTCATCGTCACAAAAACCTTAGATATAGTTATTGTTTGTTCTACTTTTAAATTTGGTTTGCAACCCTCACAATTAAAACAAATTCCTTCCAAATATGGATGCTACAATGACGGCTGCCAGTCGTCAACTGCCCCGGGCAACTGGAGATCACCATGTCATCTGCACGTCAAAGGGAAGGCACTACCCTTGGACCATCCCTTTCCACACAAATATACTCTGCTACGTAGCATTTGTCTAAATACGCCGCAAGTGCTCCTGCTGCAAACCCTCTCTCTGAACCTCCCCCACCCACCTTCAGCTTTTGCTGCTGCTGCTCTAAGTGGGGAAAAATAGTATTTTGCTATTACGAGTGGAAGCAGATAGAAGCATTCTGCCTACAGCAAGCTACAGGGCAAACCCGTCAGGTATTTACAGTGTAATGCATTTTACTGCCTCAGCCAGCTTTACTTGTTCTCTTTCACAGTTCAATCCTACCCAAAGACAGTAACAGACACTATGTTTTTTCTTTAGCCATGCTGTAATTCCTTCGATGCTCAAAATGACTGCTGGAAAAGTCAGTATATTCAGGGAGGTAGCCACAAATTGCAAGCAATGTTTTCAAACATGTTCTATTAGAATAAGTAAGCGTAGTAACTAACAGTTAATAAAATAACTTAAAAGTCTATTTTACATGTGCCGTAGCCTACAGACATTCATACCATATTTATCAGTGCAGTCTCTATAGAGACAGAGTCTGATCTTTAGCTACTCTGAAATTCTGATCTTGATGTCAAAAGAGCTACTCTGGCATGTCAATTTTTGCATAACCTTGTCTTAAAATGTGATTTCATACTAGCATAAAACCAGTGAGAAATCAGATTCAGATGCCTTAGTATCTGCTGTGCAACTGAAACCTGACTTGTAGGACAGTACTTCTACAGTTTTATCTTCTGCAGACGAGAGAGCTGTCTGGATTTTAACCCACAGTTTGACAGTAGAGACAGATGATTGCTGGATACCAAATGACTATAGTGACTTAACACTTAACAAGCAACCAACAATGTGCACGTTCTTGCCTTGTTACGAGGCATGACAAAGTGGGTAACCTGAAAACGTATTGCCTGAAAACACAAGAATCACATATTGATCTTGCAAAGTAGTGCCCAAAGCAAGCTCTCCACACCAGCAGAACTGATGTCAAGCTTCCTGTTTCAATTATGCTGCTCTATAATGTTTACTATAACCGACTTGGAAAGCCTTCCCTCTCCTTCACATCTGTGATGCACTAATGAATCAAGATACAGAATTTCTGAAAGTTGAAGAATATACAAGACAGTGTCCTGACGATTCTCATAATATCTAGCATTGCTTGATTTCCCAGAACCTTTTCAGACCAACCATTTCTCTCTCTAGCTACATGCAAAAGAGCTTACCTAACACTGGTCTCCACAAGATGCTTGTGTCTTGTATTATTTTTTGTGTACGAACATGTTCCAAGCCGCCCTGCACATTTCAGTGGAGAAATAGTGAAATTTAAGATGCCCTGGAGCTATGTTGGAATGCTGAGTTTCGCCTAAGAGGAGACCAATACGTTGATTTCAAGATCACCATTTCGTACTTTAATATTTTGCTCACTGATCACTAAAGCAAGACCGGTTAATGCAGAGGCAAATAGAAGTATTAATGAAACCTAAAGAACAGTCTGTAGCAGAATTAGAGAGACACACAAGATCCTAAAAGAAACAAACAGCTGCTATTTATCACACAAAAACCCCTTCAACTCAGATGGAACACTGCTAAATTCTCATCTAAGGTTTTAAGAATATTTTTTCATGATGTCAAGGTTCATTTAGGAAGTTTCAGCCCTGCACCGTCTCTGGCTGCTTTATTATTCTTCCTCAGTGGTGACACCACAACTTTCTGGGGGACCATATTGTAAATCAGTTCCCTGTAACAATGTGAGGTTTTTCTTCCTGAACTTTTCCTGTAGTTATTTTTAACCATTTCAATTAGGCTTACAGCACAGATCAACAGTAGCATCAGCACAACCACTAGTGAAAAGCATTTGGGAGCACGAGGACTTGTGCAGAGTTCATTCTCTGTCGGCTCACTGAACAGCGAGCAGTTCTGCAGCTGTGAAAAGGGGTCAGGGGAAGGCCATGGGCGGGACCAACCCTTTGGTAGCTAGATCAGCTTATCTGTAATACAACACACACAAATCACATACAAGGAACTGTGCCTTCTGCCCTTGAGCATCTTCAGGCTGTGTTCACTAGAGAGAACCCTTTGTTTGGGAAAGTAAAGACAACATTTGTATCACAGTTATTATCTGTGGCTTAATTAAACACAGAGGAAACTATAGTCCTGCATGTAAAAAAATCACCTCTTGTGGCTGGTTGGCCAACATTCCTGTTTCACACCTTGGTTTGTTCAGATTTTTCACATTTAGTTAAATCGTATGTTCATATGAAAGTATGACAACATGAATGTAAAGCTCATTCCTACTTCATGAACCCATACGCACAGAATTAATATTACTCATTATAAGCTCTCACTTAAGAGGGAACATAACAACAGATTACCAGCCTAGGAAAAAAAGAACATGAACTGACCACCATCATCTCTGGAAGGCACCGTGATTATTTATTTTCATGATATAGATTGGGAAAGAAAGTTAGAAGTGCATGTGCTCTTTTATACAGTTCAAATAATGCCTTCTGAATGATTTGAGAGACTATAGCTCTAGGAAATGCATCCTGAAAAAGGTAGTGAGGGAAAAATGTGTACGCTTGCTCCCAGGCAAGTTTTATTCAGGAGCTTTTGATACAAACATCTTTTACTTGGACAAGAAAAGGGAAATAACATTCTGTTTTGGGGGGCTCTTGGACTACCCTGACTGTACTCATTAGATAAGACTTGGGAATAAGCTTTCATAAAATAAGTGAACTAAAGACTACCTTCTGTTTCTAATTTTCTGCCATGTCTTATCCTTCCACGGGCTGTCTTTTCTTACTTCCTTCTCTACCTGTATGGTTACCAGTGAGTGTACAGAAACAACCATTTTTTCTGGTTTAAGAAAATTTACAATTAAAGATCATTAAAATACACCCTCCTACTTTACACAGAATTCCTAACTGCATCCTGGATGTACTGTTATTTATCAATAACTGTGTCAGCAAAGAATTAATATAACCTACAGAATATTTAATGCTTCTAGATAATGAAAGCCACATTTTCCCACTGGGCTGGTATTAATCTTCCTGAAACCAAAATTAATATCCTCCTGACAGTTAAGCATCCTGATAGATTATTCTAAGTGCATATTATTAGTATCCAACAACAAAACTATTGAATTTTTTCTCTACCCTTGTTAACACAAAAGGCTGTGCTTGGGGAATTCATAGAGATTGTTACTTCCCCAGAGTAAACAGACTGCTAGTAAGTGAGCATCCTCTGTGAGAAATTCTGAAAGAAGCAGGCCTGGTTTTTTCCTTACGTTAAACTGGAATTACTTAATGAAAAGTAAATGAAAAAAATCATATACAGGTAATTTGGGTATGTAGAAACACTTCTGTTCAGAAGTATCACATGTGGGTGTTTAGGCAAGTTGCAGTTTAAGACTAGAAGCAAATTGCTACCAGAATGCTTACAAGTGAAAATGAATGTCTGTAGTTAAACTGCAATCCCAGTACTTGTATCTGTCTCCACAGCATGTTTATT
Source organism: Pygoscelis adeliae (assembly GCF_000699105.1). Taxonomy (NCBI): domain Eukaryota; kingdom Metazoa; phylum Chordata; class Aves; order Sphenisciformes; family Spheniscidae; genus Pygoscelis; species Pygoscelis adeliae. Next base: position 2,847,935 of record NW_008824908.1, on the reverse strand, counting down.
TCATAATAATCTAAGTTCTACCAGCTTAAATGATCTGTACCCATGTAATAACACAATTCCTCAGTGTGAAATCACTGGCAACTTATGTTAATGATTTAACTTCTGTTGCAATCAGTCACTGTTTCAGCTCCCAGTAAATTACATCCATGTTCATGAAGTCACAACTGTCCTCTGAAACTCTTACGGCAATCTTCACAGGTGCACTCCTGCAATAATTTTTATCATTTTCTGATGGGTTTGTGTTTTTGGGCCTTTTTTGCTCGATTGTTTTTTAATTTAATGATTCTGAAGTTAATGAATTGACCTCTTCTTTTTTTTTTTTTTTTAAGGGTGTGCACCCTTTCAAAATTGCTTGGGAGACCTGTCCATTTAACAAGAGAGACCAAAACATTCTACCTTTATAGTGGAACAGAAGAAAACCCAGGAAGAAAAACCAAGTAACTTCATTTACATGGCTTCCTGCCTACAAAGACTGAAACATCTCCGTCATAAGGATGATGAAGAAAAGACAGATACTACAAAAGATCATGTCAATGAAGATTCAAAAAAGATGACTTGCTAAAAAATGTATGCCTTGTGTGAGATTCATTTGGCACAATTTACATTGACATTTGCTGACATTAACAGCATCAAAACCTACATCAGTCAGATGCCTAAAAGGATGACTGAGCTAGTCAGTGTGTCCTAAGGTACCCATCTATACTTTAGGGTGAATGAACTGCACCCTAAAGTGCACTAACTTTAAAAGTGATCTAGATGACTAGCTCAGATGTAGATGTCTGCAATGTAATTTTCTACAGTTACGTGAGATTATTCTCACCCTATCGTCTCACATTGCATTGCAGTATATTTTGAATATTTTCCATCAAGAGAAGAGATATATTTGTTACATTTATGCAAAAAGTTTAACTTTCTAGCTCCTTATTCATGCTAAGAATCTTTTTTAGACCAACAGATGTGTAAAGCTTAAAAGCTGCAATAAAAAGGATGTCTATCACCAAACGGAAGACTTATCATTAAGAACATAGTTATTATCATTAAGCAACCACTCATCAAAGGTTATCATATCAAAGTATAACCACGGTTCTTTTAAAAAACCACTGCTATTTCAAGTAGTATTAGCAGCTGAAATTTCTGACCCTACCTTATTACTTCAGGAACTTTCTGCAAAGAAAGGTGTGAGAACACTTTACGCTTAATCTGCTATCAAAGAAAGGTGGCTAGGTGGACCAATAAGCAAGGGAATATCCTAACTCTTACTTCTTGCAAATAGTCCAGAATGACATTAATGAAGTCCAAGACAGAGAGGTTACAAGAACCCTTTGTGGAGAACCTGATACATCTTTCCAGGTCACTGTTGCTTTGTAGACATGCTGCAGTGACAAAAGCCATTTGGACGAAGCATGGCAAGACAAGGATGACACAGCGACTCATTAACTGGTAAAGATGACCTAGATATTAAAACCGCATTAGATAGGGTTACTGAAATCATCAGATTGCCTTCACTTTTTACCTGTGTTGAAACCCTTGGATCTGAAAGAACATGGAATCGCATAGGTCAGTCTGCCTAGCTATGCTATCAAATATTTTTGACAGAGACTATGAACAGCATTTATATCAAGTGCAGAAATCTTGATACTGTTTACTGATATCCAAAGCAAAATAGAGCTATTTTGACAACTCTCAGTTCTGAAAGATGGCTTCTAGGATGCTTGTGGGACAACAAGCAAAAGCACTTGAGTGCACCAAAATACCTGGGAGGAGATCAGCTACACAACTGCAAGTAACAAAGTAACTGCTTGAAAAGGAGTTAGAGGTGCCATTAGGAAAAGATGAAGGATTAAGGAACTGCTGTGAGACACTCTATCCCATCAGATAATGTTTTATACGACCATATGGGTAATGCTGTAATCTTTACCTGTAATTTGAGAACTCTGTATTATCAACAAATGAGAATTTGAATTCTGAACACTGGCTGTGATTGTTAGCATTTTGAAGGACTGCAAGAGATGCTTTTACGAAATAGAATCCTTACGCAACAGTAATAACAAACATGATGGGAGCAAAAGTTGTCTGTTCTTCTGCAGACAATAGTTGGAAATATAAAACTTGCAGAGAAGTTAAAAATAAAAATAAAATATAATAGGGAGCTGGTATGTACATATGTGTATGTATACACACACTCACCAATTATAGCCAGGTTTGTAAATCACATAGGTGCAGTAAGAAGCTAGTCATGCAAATGTTAATGGAATGACATTACGACTGTTCATTTAAGTCCTATCCAACCAGAAATCCATCGTAGAGAAGAAAGGCAATTAGAGTCCTAACTAATTTTACTTAATACTGATGATTTATGGCTGAATTCAGGGCTATGCCACATTTCTGAATGTTTGTTCTGTAACAGGGATTAAAAAAAAAAAAACAAAAAACAAAAACCAACCATACAAGCTATTTTACTAGGACTGAAAGACATGAACTGGCAGTCCCTTTATCACTGAAGTCTCCAGACAGGAAAATGGGAATAGCTTCATCTCAAGTGAGCAGGCATTTCTACCAACACCTTACACAGTTACTTCATGCTGGAGAAAAAACAAAGGAAAGAACCTTACATGGGCTGTAGTTTTAGCTGATACTGAGGGAACGGAGTATTGCAAGATTTTCTGACAGACAAATTGCAAAAAGCATCCTGCAGAGAATGAAACCAATTTTTCTCTCGATAACCAGGATTACTAATGGGAGAGTCACCATCTTGAATCTAAACACATGAAGGAAGACATTCAGCTTCCTTCTGTCCAAGACGGCTAAATCATTCTTTCTGTTCGGCATTAGAAGAGTATCTTCTCACAAACTCTTTGCCTCTGAGACAGTTCTGCGGCTCCCAAATACAGCAGAGACCATTTTTTGTCAAATCAATTTCAAGACTGTTTCGGAGGAACACCTGTAAAGGGACATGTAAAGGAAGCCTGCAGAATGATAACCTAAAGAGACTCAAATATTCTGGCAACAAACTCTAGCCCTCAGGATGTCTGCTGCGATCTGATGAGTAAGGTGTTCCAAAAGCACTCCCAAGAGACAGCAAAAAATGGCAAAAGTAATTCTAGTACCTAGAGAGGAAGGTTCCTACTCAGGAAACCTAACTGCATTTTACATCCATCTGCTTTAGTTGAGAACGTATGTGTGGAAAAGTGTCTTCTCTTTCCTGTCTCCTCACTGGTTGCATGTAAAGGTCTGTGCATTAATCTTAACATCTCTCTCCAAAGAAAATGAAAAATCAGGATGCAACTCAAGTGCAATTCAGGAATCTGAAAATTCCAAGCACTGTCACAGCATTTTTTTTCTGTCTGAAAGTCAACTTTCAGTATTGGTTTCCGAGGAAAATTTTTTTTTACTTTGGCAAAAAAAAAAAAAAATTAGCCCTTATGTTAGAGGAGAACATAAACCAAAAGTATTACAGAGGAATAAGAAGAATGCAAAACATTATTTAAACAGCCAAAACGGCATGGAACATGAAGCTGCTTTGAATTTTAATTTTATATATTTTGCCGAAGGCATTCATGATAGAAATGCAGATCTTAAAATGTTAATAAGGAAAGACTGAAGACAAAATTTTGCACACATGAATTGTTAATTTCGTAAGCTGACATCAATAATGAGTAACTGCTCAGAAGGCACAGAATGCAGTTTTACAGGACAGCTAACCAGTCAGCCAAATGCAAAGCAGCTGCAAGGGCTGTCTCCTGACCACTTTTTGCCACCCCAGCACTATGATGGCACAAGCACTTACGTGGCTACGGGATGAATCACATCTATCTAGTACATTACACAAGCGGGTGACTGCATAAAATCTTCTGCTAAAACAGCATGAGGTAAAGACAGTACCTTTTTTTTCAGCTGCACTGTCAACTGAAAACACATCTAAGGTGGTCCAAATATCATATGGTACAAACTGCCCTTTCATGATTGCAGCACAACATAAAAGAAATGGAGAGCACATGCAGTTAATGGATATTTTGCCAAGGAAAAATATCTCCTGCCTTGAATAGCTGCAGTACAAATATCCACAATATGAACATACAGACAAAGATTAAACTAGAACTTACATTGTTTTATTATGCTAAAATGTATTCTAAAAGCCTGGGGAAAATGTAATTTTTAAAATTAAGTTTTTAATACAATTAAAATGTTCATGTGACTATCAGGTCATAAAATCTAAAGCCTGTATGAAGACCAGGCAAGTATAGTATCTCACAGCAATTTTTTAAGTCTGATATTGTTATGTTTATAAAATACCTGTCTTTGAAACAACAACATTCACAGCAAGCTGGTCACTTAGAAATACGAAGTTAACTCTGGTACACTAGAGACAAGGTTATGATGATGACTGAAATATCTCATCAGAGTATTGTGATATGTAACCAAATAGATGAATTAGCCTATTTCAACTCAACTATAACCTACTGTAACTAACTATGATGGTAGTCAAGTAATATAGCGCATTACTGTATGCATTTCAAGAATGCATTCATATTAAATGTTTTTAATAGTTAACATTTTTACCTAAGGAATTTGTAAATTTAAAATATTAAGTGAAGACTTAATTCCCCATAAGGGATGCAGTAACACAGACCACACAGTCCTTATGGACTCCCACGCAAGTGTAACTGAACAATGTCATGTTATAATCTTCCCAAATGGTTCTCTATTCAATTGCATATGTCCCTCCTTACTAAATACTGTGACCATACTATAGCGACCTTTATGTAAAACTAACTAAAATAAAACAAAATAAAATGCAGAGTATATTAAAAAGTATATAAAACATCTGAACAATGTGAATGATTATGAACAGGGGACAAGTTATTATAAGTAGAAATGGTTTGCTACAAAAATCATGGCAGGCACTCTAACTGGTACCAAAAGACACAGCTTACATAGCCAAAACAACTTTAACTTTTGAGCAGTTACAGTTTTAAACATACCATAAAAGGTAAAATAGTAGATAAAAAGCTGTTCTTTTCAGTTTGAGCTTTTAATCTTCTCTGTAGTCTTTTTCATAGTTTATGAACTCAACCTTCTTGGCTAGCTAGCCAACCCACCTTCTCCTGTCAGCAGTTTGTTCATTCTCCTGTAACTGTGGACACTTCCCCCAGCTCTAAACACACTCAAAATTTATTTCAGCTCTGCAGTTACACTTTAAATTACCTTTTATTTTATTGTTGAATACTTCCTTTAGCACCTCTTCAGTGGGACAATATAATTGGACAATATTATAGACTGAAATTGTAGAAGGAAAAACAGACTAATGCATTTCCCTCCTAGTCCTAGAAATGATTTGGTATTCCCTATCCTTGAAATTCCCAGACATGGCATTAATAATTAACAGTATATGGCCTTATATACACTGAAATTAATGGTAACATCCTAAGGAGTATCAGAGTGTACAAAATTTAGTCTTTACTTAGAACTGGCTATCCCAAAATAGACAAGGACTATTTTTCCTAGAAAGTACAAGTTCTTAAAGCAGCAATGAATTACAAATACACTGAGTAAAAACATTAAAAAATGAAAAGTAACCCTCCAAAGATTTACTTTGGGATGAGCCAAGTTTTTAAAAAAACTCGTAGCATTATTTGCCTCTAAAATAATGAAAGCCTCTAAAGGTACAACATGCTTACTCAATACAAGAAAATCTCCTTTATACCTGTTGAGAATGCCACAAGTTTAAACAATGGCAGAGCACTTTTAATGTAATTACCTTTTGTGCAGCAAGATGGAGAGCAGTTCTTCGGCTACGATCAGCTCTATTAACGTCGGCTCCAGCCTTCAGCAATGCCTCTGCACAGTCCAGCCTGTCAGCCAATACACAGTACATAAGTGGAGTTCTTCCAAACTGGTCCTCTTTATCTTTCAGCTCAGAGTTTCCTAAAAAAAAAACCAAAAAATGAACAAAAAAACACATGAAACAATTAAGTCTATGAGTATCTAAGAGTAGTACTTTTTTATTAAAAGGGTACTTTAATTAAAAGTAGTACTTTCTTATTATAAATGGAGTGATCAAAATAAAGAAGTATAAGATAAACCCAAAGTTACTACTTTTTACCCTGTTTCTACTGACACTTATAGGACATTTCAAAATATATTTACAGAAAAAAGCACATTCAGAAAGCATTAGTTCCACAAATACATCTACCGCCAGTAACATTCTGCAGCGGCATAATTATAAATAATTTTTAAACAGTTACGCAGGTCTTGGCTGCAAAGATTACTTTAAAAAATATCAACAGCAAGTAAATCAAATAGTCCTTCTGAAACCTGTAAACAGTGTAACTAAAACAAGCTTTGAAGCTTACTCATAGCAATGTTTATTTAAAAAGCATAAACAAGTCAATATTACATCAATACCATTATTTATTTCATAGTGTTTTACAATATGGAAACTACTCAAATACTTCTCAAGCTTTCTTGAATTGATACCGTTAATAAGGCAGCAATTAAGCTAAATGAGAAGTTTGAGGTCCTATAAAAAAATCAAAACATTGTATTCCTATTCACAGTAAAAAAAAAAAAACCACAAACCAAAACCTGAACGAGTATGCATCCTCCACTAAAGTTTCGTATTTCTGTTATGTCACCACATAGAAACTGGCACCTATAAATTCATGGGTATCGACCATCCTACACATCCCAACTCTAAATACATCTCCCATGTAGCAACATCGTCTACAATTATTCAAGGAACACTGAATTTTAACAGGTAAGTTAATTTTTCTTTTAAAATATTCCCTTGTTTGCATGATTGTTGATGCTTCAAAAGAACTCCAGCAGAGGCATGCTTCTCCTTTACAAACACAATCTTCACTCTCCCCCAGCATATTATACTTATCTACATATCCAGTGATTGTATTCTCAGTTATAATTTCTATTCATTCACCCAGCAGAAGAGTCAAGCAGATTAAATGTGAATCAGGGAGAATATCAAGGATTAAAATTCGTTCCCTACCAACCAAGCCTCTGACAAAAAACACTTTTAAGCAGGATATTGCCAGTTAGAGCAATCATTTGCTCACTCACTTAATTTCCAAGTTCCTTTGTAACTGTTGAGTGAATACCATGTTGTTCTCATTATTCATTCTGTAACACCTTCTCTTGCTCAGAAATTGTGATTTGCACTGAGAAAACTTTTTCTGCTCTGTAAAAAAACAGTTTAGGAACCTTTCCAAGCTCTTCTGTGAATGCAGATATGGAAATTTTTTTTTTGTTCTTCACCCATGGCCTTGTCTTCTCTGACCGCCCCTTCACCTTGACAATCCACTAGTTTTGTAATTAATTTTTATGGCTCTAGCAAATTATTAAAAAAAAATAAAAATCTTTTACTGACCTGCATCTACCGTCCTCAGACACAGGTTATGTTTTTTGAAGAACACCTTCTTGCTTTTAATACCCACTGTTACACTGCTGTTTAGCCATGCTCACTTCCCTTTGACCTTCTTAAACTTTTTCTTTTGTAAGTGCTTTTGCATTCACTTCACACTGCAAGCAAGGAGTTTACTCTTTAGACTAATCTTTAGATTCTTCTTAGCAAACATTTTCATTTTAGTGTCCTTTGCCATTTTTAGAGTACACAACTATAGTGGGCTGCTGTTGCTTATCTGTGTATACTCTGATCAAGAGTTAAAAAAATCTCGCTTAGTAACACTGATTCAGGTCCTACACAGCAGTCAAGAGCAACTCAGGAGCTGGCTCTGTTCTGGGTTCACCGAAAATTCTGTTGCCAATCCACTAATGATTTCTAACAATTTAGTTTTAGGATCATATCCTCAATAGCCATTTACCCAAAACATATGAAAGTAACCTTCATTACTATTATGTTTCCTGTCAATTCAGACTCGCTGTTCTCCTTTAGTATGTCACACATATCACCATCTGGTCAGACGGACAGTGATAAAATGTTAGTACTATAGTTTCTTATTTAGACCTGTAAATGCAATGATTAAGTGGGTTTTTTTGGTGTTTAAGCTTGATTTATACGGTCATTTGTTAATCTCATTTGAACCCAAGACTTCCTTCATTACTATTATGTTTCCTGTCAATTCAGACTCGCTGTTCTCCTTTAGTATGTCACACATATCACCATCTGGTCAGACGGACAGTGATAAAATGTTAGTACTATAGTTTCTTATTTAGATCTGCAAATGCAATGATTAAGCGGGTTTTTTTTGGTGTTTAAGCTTGATTTATATGGTCATTTGTTAATCTCATTTGAATCCAAGACTTGTTTTCTGCTTCGGTTTTTAAAAGTGTATCACCACTCCTCCACCTACATGGCTTCCATGGATATATCAGAATACAAAGTACACAGAAAAAACACTGTCCACACTGATGCCTTCCCTTCCACAGATTTTACATTCTCACCATATTATCAACAGCCTCATTTAAAGCACGACATCCTAGTTCTCCCATCAAATTTTTTTAGACTCACATGTACGTAGAAAAACATACATTTGTTTTGGATTTCTGTGCAACTTCAACCGGTTTGAACAGGATGCTATCTTTTCCTACTGTATTACCACATAAATGAAGATACAGAATAGCTGTGATTCCACCCTCTGTAGATAAGCCACTGGGAACTGCACATACCCTCATCAGCGTTTCCTCATTTTTACCTTTAGAAACCTTCTCATAATGAGCGTAACAGCTGAGTCTTGGATTTTTTCAATAAATAACTGACCAAAGTACATTTTTATACTGAATAAAAATCAAATAATGAATCGAATAATAGAAAATTACATTTGTAAATTTATACAGGTGATTTTTTTCCTGTGGGACCTCGTATAAAAGCTGAATAAGGATCTGGTCTGAACTTTGCTTAGAATTAGTGAAGATAAAGTATTGGATATGTCTTATTCATTACTCTTCACATCTACACAAAAGATATCAAAAAAGCCTAATTTTATGGTAGCATATTTAAAAGTAATTTTTAAGACTTTAAAAAAATAATTTGCAATATGTTTCTAAAGGGCAGTTAAAAGCTGTGTAAGTTGAAAGGTATTTGGATTATTATTTATGTCCTGTTATATGTAACTACATTTTGACATGAAAAAATAAATAGGTAATACAATTTTTACTAATACTATATACACATTTGATACTGTTAAAATTTTAATTTTTATCAACATTTTCTGAGAAAAAAGCTCATGTATTGTCTTTAAATATCCACTTAAGTGTCATCTCATTTTCATTACTGAAGCCTATAGTTCTTTACTTCTACTCAAAATGAAAAGTTCTAATATTTACTAAATGTGTTAGAAAGCGGCATGTAGAAAAAAAAAGGTCACTTTTTTAATTAATTACATGGCCATTAGGAAATAATTCAAAATGTAACATAGGAGTTACACAGGGGAATTCCTTTTTTTTTTTTATTTTCCTCAACTTGTAAAAACATTTGCTAGACTTTCATTTCACAGTATTACAATTCCATTGCAAACTGGATGCAGTTTCAAGATAATTCTTTCCTCCACTATTACAAAGAAGTATTTTAAAAGTTATACATACATACTGTGAAACCGTCGATGTCTTACATCTCAATATTTTAGCTAACAATAAATGCTTTTTCCATTCAACAGAGCATAGTACAGAAACATCAAAGCCACTTATGACCAACCATGCAGCCCTGTGCAGCAACATATAGATACTGAGGTCCAAAGCGTAATTTAACATGGCACTGCTCTCACGTCAACAAGCCAGTTTCTTTAATTAGCTGAGTATAGTCAGGTGCTCTCCCAGTATTAGTTCAGTCTGGTAATTTAGATATCACTAAACCATATCCCACTGCTCAGTGTTAACACAGACTCAATAGTGTCTTAAATTTGTTGAAGATGATGGGACTTAGACAATCACTTTTTTTTTTTTTTAAAATACATAAACATGCATTTATGCGAATAAGACACATGCACATGGCTTATGCTCGTATAACACTTGTTCTTAAGTCAGCGGTGTGCAAAACTAGTCCCTCTCCCTCAAATTCCAAGTTCCCTTTCTGTTATATAATGTTAGAGGATATACAGAATGTAGAGACTAAGAGAAAGAAATGGGTATGGTCAAGACAAGCAAAAATGGCCTAATGCTCAAGTACAACCCAGATAAGTAGAGCAACAAACATCTGATTTCAGGTACGGCTCCCAAAGAGTAAGGTAGCTGATGACAAAGAGTTTCTGTGACTGCAGACAGACTGAGTGAAAAAAGAGCTAGACCTTCAAAACTTGATGCCAGTGATTTACCTGAAGCTGCTGCACTGGTTTATTTAAGGGAAAGAAACTATCTTCAGCTAACAGTAGGTTTCTTTTTGTTATTATTTCATTTGCTTACAAGACTCTGTAAGGCCCTTAGAACGGTTAAGGTTCTGTGGGCACTTGCTTGAAAGGGTGTGGCTGTGCACAGGGTAAGAGACAGGACAAGGACTAGGAGCTACTGTATCACCATCAGGTGCTCAGGGGGACTAACCTGATGAGATGCACTAACCACAGCACCTTGCGGACCTCACAGTTGCAGTAAATTATTATTTTCTGCCACCAAGAAAGCACAGGTAGCCTTCTAAACATTCACATATTGGTGTATCTAAAATGTGCAGTGGCAAAATTAAATTCTCTTCTACATACCCGCCTAAGAAAGGAAGTTTGTTTGATCCCTCCCCTTTCAGGATCAACATCCTTACCCCACCCAGATTATGCATTTCATAAGCTTGTTGCCAATGGAGGTCATGAACACCACAGAATCAAGTGGCCCAATTCCAAAATTTAACTCTCATATTCATACCTCATCACTTCCTCACAGTCTGTGCAAGCAGTCACATCTGACTCTCAAATCTCTATGCATTTTTCAAACCAGAAGAGGAGAAAGGGCAGGAGGAGGACATGAATTCTGCTTAACTTTTAAAAGACAGACCATCTCGTGTTACTTGCAAGAATCTTGCCTTTTGTAATATCTGATTTGAGTTTTATTCAACCTCCCACATGGCAGAACATGGAAGATAGAAGCAGGGAATCAAACAAAAACATGCAACTGCATATTTGCAACCCCGAACTTATAGTTAACATTTACAATGAAACATCATATCAGAGTTTTAGAAGCACTTGTATGCAAGCGATACATGATAAGGGTTTTAGAATGAGGAGCTGGACTGAACGGACAGTTCAGTATAATGACTATTATACACATTATTGTCTTCTTATAAACAATTAAAACAATTAGATGCATCTTCCTGAAACTCTACATAAATGTGTTAAATGCAAAATGATCCTCCAAATGCAAAATTAACTTTTGCTCCCTTTTTGCCTAGGATTAAAATCATACAGATGGGTTTTAACACTGAAGAACTGTTAATTGAAGACATATTCAGTGTTGTATCAAACATAGAAAAGAAAATACTGTGAGTATTCCCCAAAGCCTGAGATCATACAATTCTAAAACAATGTGATACAGTACTAAGCAACTCGTGCAATGCAAACAATTAGCACACTTCTGTTAGAGCGTTGGTTATACAATAAACACTTGGCATGTGCTGTGCTTTATGGCATTTAACCCATAGGCTATTTAGAAAGTCCTGTAATTAAGCATCAGTAGTGGTTAGCATAAAAGGACACTTTGTTCCAAAGCCCTATTTCCCTGTCTAAATTTTCTACTTACCTTTGATTCTGTCTGTTTATGCCTCTTATTGGTACAGGATGTCAAAAGGAACACAGCATCCAGAACACACTGTATTATTTCAAACACCTGTATCTTTAAAATCACAGGCTATTGGGCAGCAGAGTACACGTGTCCATACTCATGAATTATATGCAAATACAATATATATGTTTATATACAGTCACACATGCTCCATTCAAGCTACAGATGGGAAAAGGAAAAATCACTAAACAGGTAAGAGGGACTGCTCTAAGAGACTGTTTCACCAGCCTCTATGCCCCTCCTATGTTAATAACTGAATAGGGAAAACTCAAAGAAGAAAATAACAATGAATTTAGGGGTAAAAAGCCCTCCCTAAAAGAAGGAGAAAGTCAGACTTTATGTTACTGCATATACCACTATGGCACATAATCAAGATGCAAAGCTTGGCTGCGTTAGGAGAATGCTGTTAAGCAATCCAGCATAGGCACACGTAACGCTGAAGTACTGTCCTGAATTAGATGCTGCTGCTAAGTGCAGTCATGAAGTTCTGTGAATAACACCAATTGCTCAATTTACTTCTGGCATCAAGTTATACTTTCAACAGTGCCTGGTAAACAGCTAAAAATATTACTCTGATGCATTCTTCTTCTGCTAGGCAATACTTTTTTTTTTTGGTCCTGTCCTGGCAAAAGTAAGGCCTGCGTCATATCCTGTCAAAACACGACAAAGCAGAAAAGCCAAATTTTGCTATGATAGCAAAGGCTGCAAGGATTATGCAGTTTTCTCTCCCATGTAAAAATAACACACAGCATTTTTATTTTGTTGCTGCATGATAGCCATTAAAAGAACAGTGATTTCCATATCTGGTTCTAATGGCTGTTTTGTGGTATATTTGACAAGGTGTACCAGCAACACAGAAGTACTTGTTCCTTTGTGTTTTCGAATACGTCTTTCGGCTGCAAGGTTAACAAAAACATACTGAACTCAGCAAAAACTCTTTGTTGTTGCTTCTGATTGTTAGCCAGGATTTGAAAGCTCAGACTTTTTTTTCCCCCTCCATATGCAGGCAGAGAACTTAAAAAACCCCAGGTATTTAAAGCTACTTTGCAGTTGCATCCCACAGATTTCTAGAAGCATCTGCATATCAACTGCTCATACATTGTTTATAAGATATTCTACAAAAGAATGAACGGATAGCATTAAATGCAATTGGTGTATGTTTGAGCCATTGTATGACAAAAAAAAGTTGAAGGCCCAACAAAAAATATTTGTTTCAACCAGTGGAGTTGAAACAAATAGTTCCCTCAAACGTTTTCTCCTGTTTGAGTTAAATCACTTCTAATTGTCTTTTGAGAAAATCAGATATACCTTGTAAAGAAGAATGATTTACTGCTTTCTATACAGCTTAGACAATAGATCCACATAACTCACTATCTTGTCTTCAACACAGGTCAGCAGAAGATGCATAAAGAAACTTGACTGTTGGTTTAATGTGATTACCATTAAATCCTTTATACCCGTTAAAACTGACAGTTAATGGCATAAAAACAGACTAAGCTTCTTATTATTTCACAGTCCTTCACCCTCACCAAGCTCCAGGAATGGGATTTTAAAAAAAGGCTGAGAAAATAAACCTTCTACAGTATCAGCTGGAATTGCATTTAATTAGAAACTTCGAAAATCAAAGTCTTCACTTATCATACGACAGCCTTCCAAATGTTTGTAAGATTGTTTTTGGAACACAGAACATATACTGCTTTTGAAAACTACTGACCTGGAATGCCACACAGTTCTTGGACAGAGAGGGAAGGCAAAATCCTGGGCTTTTTAATGGATGGGAATTTTTTTTTTACTTCAGCTTCAACAGGACCAGACTCTCTCCTTACATTTAATTTGTCTGGAGAAACACTGTTAGTGTATCAGAATCAAAGTAACAAATAGGGCTGGCTCATTTTGTCCCCAAATACTACACAGTGACAAGACTTCATTAACTATAGTAAATATCTGTAAAAACAAGTTTATCAAAGTTCCCACAAAAGCAGTGATTCAAAAAATAAGGATTTGGGGCCAAAATATTTCACCCCAAAGCACTTCTCCAGAATTTCAAATTCCCTGAAACAGGAGTCCTGAATAAGTTCACTGGTTGTATCACTTACCAATTTTCTATTTTACTTCACACAGAAGTACCAATCAAAGGCAACAGATAATAAAAACTAAGAAAAATCAGTCCTAGTTTCAGGACTGCGTTTATTCTAGAAATATATATAATCAAGAAATGAAAACACATCTTAAAGATCAGAGCAGTAAGTCAAGACTAAAAAGCTTCAGTTCTGAAGTAATCAAAATGCATCTACAAGGAAAACATTTACCTGCTATTAGCTTTTGGAGGGTACTCTTATCTCCATTAACAGCAGCAGCATGCACTTCAGATGCTAACGAGGAACCACTGAAGAGGCAGTTTGCTGAAATATTCATACTCTTTCAAGGTATTACCATAGGTCAGATCTGCACCACGGACATTTTTTACAGGAATTCGGTTCTAAAAAAAAAACCAATAAAATAGAATGAATTTTATAATATTATTAAAATGCCTCAAACAATGCTAAAGAGAATAAACTTCTGCTAAAAACAGAAAAGAACAAACATGTTTCTTATTTCATGGATTAAATCTACCTCTAGCCAAGATTTAACCAGAAAAAGCCTACATTAAGTATATATATAAAGTAGTTTTGTTGCCTTCAACATAAATTTCAGTCAACAAACTTTGCAAAAGTCTGCAAATAGGACAGTGTTTATCTACAAATCCAACAGACTGTTCTTCAGTGTTGGCATGCATGCTTCAATTCAGTAACCAATGAAGTTTGGTATCAAGTATCAACTTGATATATTCCTCCAGTGCTTGATATCTGGTGGTATTTTACCATGATGGTCAAGGGACATATGCAGGACAAGGTTTCTAAGTTGAATAGTATCTTTTATTTGACCAGCTGGAATAACTGAAAAAATCAGATCAGCTTTCTAGATCGTAAGTGTTCTTCAAACCTGAGCAGAAGTGGGAAAATGTGTGTGTAAGAAAAGCCACAATGAATTAGACCAGGAGTCTGGCTCTAAATCCTGTCTTAAACTGGCCAACAGTAGATGCCAAAGAACAGAGCAAATATATATATATACACACACACATATATATTAAATAATAATTATATATATATGAATATGATTTTGTCCCCCTCTTCCAAATACTCTCCCAACCTACAATTATTTCTAGTTCAATCACTTCCTGAAGTGGACTTGGTTTCTGTGTATTTAGTACTCTGCAAATTCTGTTAGTTTTTTTCAATTAATTTCTCTACTATAAATGTGTCCAGTTTCCTCTTAAGATTATGCAAACTTATAGCATCCACAACATCCACCGGCAAGGAGTTCCGCGCCACAAGCAAACACTGTATGGACAAACCACTTGCTTTCATCTGTCTTGTCCTGGCTCTTGCATCTGAGGGCCCTTAATCCTTGTCCTGGAAGGGACAGTAGATAAACAATTCTTATCCAGCAGTAATTATTCTACAGATCTTTAACATATCCTCCCCGATCATATCTTCCTCTAGCTGAAGGAGTCATAGCTTACTTAGCTGTTACCCAGGCAGCAGCTTTTCTGTATGCATGACCATTTTAATTGCCCTTTTTTGGACCTTTTCACAGTTGGGTTCTAGCCCTTTTGAGATGGAAAGAAAACTCCACTAGTTATTCAAGATATGGGCAAAACATGGATTTATGCAGTGGTATAATGGCATTCTCTTCTTTCTCCTCTATTTCTTTCCTAAATCACGTCTACCACTACAGTTGCCTTCCTAGCCTCTTCTGAAACAGAACTGCTACCTTCACTGAACTACCACTGCCTCAAGATCTTGATAATGATCAGCTCAGGTCCACACACTATTTCGGAAATGAAGGGCCTATATGCTTGAAAACTTGTTGATTTTCTCCAAAAGTGTCAAACACTAGAACTTCCACCTTCAATTCTTAACACACTTCACATTTGGAAGGGAAAACAAACTGAGGTGAGCAAACAATAATTGTACACACCAGAAAAAAAAGAGGAGGTATCGCTGAGGCTGTACCTCATCTTCTGTTCCATGTTAATTTAAATATACTCCTTTTGTCATGACCCACATTTACATCAGGGAACACTTGGAAAACAGCAAGAGGAAGCTATTTTGCTTCAATTATTATTTTCAACCATTTTTGGTTTATTTGTTCTATAAATTTCATATATTACTGCACAGCATCTGTTGTTATTAAGATAATTGCAGATGCATACATATCCATGTTTGGGGGAAATGTTATTAAAATACCAGAAAAACATTCACTTTTATGTAAAACGAAGTGAAAATTTCTACAGCAGATATTAAGCATAAAGTAATAAAGGTAACGGCCTTTACCTGGAAACAAAAAAAAAAATCAAATACAACTTAATACTCTAATATAATTATAGACTCTTCTTCACAAGCTCCAAACTTCCTTGGAGAGCTGGTAAGAAAATTAATACAGGAAGCTTCATGGCAAATCTAATCAGTTACTCAAAGAACATCTGCACAATCACGGCATCAGTCCATACCACATCCCTGGAATAAGCACAAATACATGTGGTTGTGCAAACCTGCTCAACAACACATCAATATAGTGCATCCACTCTACATGAAAACACTCAGGTATAACTCAGACATTGTCTAAAGTATACCATACAATAACTGTAGACAAAGCTTTTAACACACTAGTGTCTAAATTGCTGCTTCTCCATCTTGTCCTCAGACAGCCAAGTGCATGCTATGCCACTTCTTTCAATGGCTAACCATATCACTGAACACTCCTTTCCTGAAGTCTGGTTGAGTTTTCATGAGCCATGAAAGTGGGTTCATCATGTCCTAAGAAATATAACATCTTACCTTCCAATCCCTCTTCCCTACAAAAACTAGTAATGGTGTGACTAGAAAGGCATGCGATGCTGGTTTCCTTGAGTACATATACTAGAACCCCTCACTACTGCAACGCTTCCTTGCTTGTGTTCACGGACATCCCTCTGCCGTCTGTCGGTCACTTCAGAACCAGAAGTACAGTATTGCCTGACTTTATCACTCCTTAGAGAACATGCATTATGGAAACATGCAACGGCTCACTACACTTTAATAAAGCAAGCAATCTCCCCAAACCCAACTTTTGTTTCAGCACCCCTATAAAATTATTTCAGAAATCAACCTAGTCATGTACCCAACAACCAGCTTCCCAACACCAAGCATGTATGGCATTTGTACCTGCCTGAAGTGACCAGTTATTAGAGTGCAATCGTTACTTGCTTCTACACCAGCACTGGTGCACTCCGTTGAGAACACTGGTGCAGAAGCATGAGGATGAGCTCCTCACATAACTTTATCAAAGTATTTTTTCTCATGAATAGTTCTGGAGCCATTTCCAGTCATCTGAAACCTATGGAACATCGTGATCCTATCCTACCACTCTCCTCTTCTTCTGTGAACCTCAGAATAACATGACAATGATGACGTTCAATATCTCTTGGAAGTCATAGGTGCTTCCATCCTTATTGAGTTTGGTGAAGCTCTCTACATTTCAGAAAAGCCATCGAACACTTTTTTGACACACTTGTTTTACCACATAAATAGGTGATCCTTCCCATAATCAGAACTGTGTCAGTAATGGATTCATGGCTTTGTTGACCTCCAGGAGCAGAGAACAGAAAGGAGTTCAAAGAGTCTAATGTGACTGGAGGTAAACAACATTTTCACTTTTAGAGCCATGTAAGACAGGCTAACAGTGCCATAAAACACCACAACAAAGTACAGAAAAGCTCAACTTGACCCGGTGCTTAAGAAAGCCAAAGAAGTGCAGATGCATACATGACAGCGCAGGGTGGGCAGAGCTTACGCTAGCTCAAACAAGCCCAAATACGCTTTAAGACACAAAGCACAACTGTTTTAATTTTTGTGTAACAGCCCTTCAGACATTCCCAGTGCTAGCTACAATCGTTGTTTCCTTTTAGGGAGGATAAAGAATATCCACATCTTTCAAAATACTTGCACCATTCTCTGCTTCCCAAGCATCCTCTCCTCCTCCAACAAAACTGCTTTTTTGACTTTTTAAGACACATAATTAATATGTTTCATTCAAAGCTAAACTCTTCCTCCCAACCTAGCAGTACGGTTTATGCTTTCTGTTATCTTCTCTACTTTATACTGGATAAAAGCCCATGAGGCATTTCTGATTCAGACAAATCTGAAGAAACCAAAAGGGACAGCATGAAACTGAGTGTCACTTACAATTAGTCACAGTGTTTCCCCCTACTTAACTATTACTTTTTTTTCTCCTCGGTTATTCCTACAGCAATATAAATTTGCCTGCTATATGAAGGAAACTGCAATACTCAACCGCAATCTGAACAAGAGGAAAGAAACAGAAGGGAAAAGGCTGCAGAGATGGATCATGTGCTACCTAGTCTACATGCACTTGGCATACAAGACTACAGCTTGTCTTTAACTTGCCTCCACCTTTTCCTCAAAAGCCTCCTCTGGATACAGAGAATACATCAGGACTCTCTACGTTATTAAGTGGACCCAGATGCACCATTGGAATTTTACACTTGTTGGAATTGTGAGATACTGGTTTTATTTCCCAAAGTTATCACTGACATCTTTTTCGCGATTTTCTTGACATTTTACCCTTTCACAAACAAATAAACTATGTTATAAAACATCCAGGGGCAGCAGCGTAAAATTCAGCAAATACTGGAGAACTTAGTAAAGCACCAGAAGCACCCCAATTACATCAAAAATTATATAAAACTGACTGCATACAGAAGAGAACTAATAATGAAAGATGTTCATAACTTCCAGATGAAAACAAGAGCCACATCTGCATAAAGTGTCAGTAATCATACAGGTGAGAGAAGCAACCAATTATGTCTACAGCAATTCTCAGTACAGTATCTTAACTCCATTGAAAGAGCTAATTCTGCAACAGAGAAATTCTGAAATATTAAGAGGAACTATAAAAGGCAAATATGTAACTTCCCTCAGATATTTCATGTATATGACAAACATGAATTGGTATCTGGAGGACTTGTTTGATAACGATCCTCATTAACAAAAAATGAGGCATTTATTCATAAGGGATGAAAAACAACAATAAAAATCAAGAAGTAACTACAAGATCTGCTTATAAAAAGTTACATAATTGACAGTATCTGTATATGCATTGTATTACTGGAATCAAGTAAATAATTCACTTTTTCTTCTTTAAGCTAACATGTAGAAAAAGATTAGCCTTGTCGAGTCACCTGAAATGAAGGGACAGTCATACGGACACCAAGAGCTCTTCAAGGTATGTGAAATTTCATACCGAACTATGATGTCTACTTTGCATTGCACACATAATCTCAATTACATCATTTTTCTATTCAGCAAAACACCAGGTTGTTAAAATTTAAACAAGATCACTCTATCAAATTTTACTGATAAAGTTTCCAAGTGAAGAATGAGCCGCTATGAAAAAATATTTAAGTATTTTTCAAACGTGAATGAATTCAGAAGACGTTCACTCTACAGATTGAGGAGCACAGGTTCTTCAGGCAGACGTAGCAGAACTGATAAAAGTTAAGTTCCAATTTCAGACTATAAAAAAAGACATGATTTATATATATATATAGGTGTTTTCAGCTCATGAAACTGACAGGCCAAATGATTTTTACAGGGTCACACATAAAGTCGGAGCCTGTCAGGCTTTCTTTGAAGCCAAATCGGACTTGCAAAAAGCTGATGTAAAGGATTTTCTTTTAAATGGCGTTATGCCCCATTTCACTCCTTATGCTTGTGTACATACTGGAAATGTGAAGAAGGCAAAGCGCAGCTTTGCACCGTTTTTTTGAGACAGCTCTGCAAGGTCTGAAAGCATATATGTACTCTAAGGTCCAAAGTTTTACTGGAAGAGGATGGAGCACTGCATTTTAGGTGTTCTTCCTCTGCAGTATTTGGAACTCGGGAAGTGGCAAAAAGCACAAATCTTTTGAAGCGTCAAGGAATAAAAATGAATGATGACGACCCACTTTAACCCTGAACCCTATTGCCAAGCTGAAACTTCCCCCACCCCTCCCACCAGCCGC
>NW_008824908.1:2823669-2826641 GCF_000699105.1 Pygoscelis adeliae | reverse complement strand
GGCGGGCGCGGGGGGCCCGGCCGGCCTGGCGGGCGTTGGCGGGAGCCGCGGCTGCCGGGAGGGAACTACCTTAACGCTGCCTCTCCGGAGTCCGCTCGTCGCCCGTGTTTCAGTGCTGCCGCCCTTGAGCTGAGGGGAGCGGGTTCCCGTGCCTGAGCGAGGACGGGGCTGCTTGTGCGCCCTTTCCATGAGCACGCCTGCAGCAGAGTAACCCCGTCCGAGCTCAGTGGCCGAAGCTGGGAAAAGTTCCTGAGCCGCCTTGCACAGCAGTCACGTTTATCTTTAGTTGTCAGACTACAGCATTTATTTTTTTTTTAGGCTGGCGTTACATGCATGACCCAAGCCGCCTTCTGGCTTTGCACACAAAGAAACTCAATCACTGATGCATGTGTTTTGTGGAGATAAGTTGTTTGTGTTATAGTCTATTTTTTTTAAACAGGCTGATGTGTAGTGATTCTTACTTTTCCAGAATCGTATTGGGCCAGATTCTGGGCCTTTCATAGCGTAAGTGACTTGCAGAGCTAAAGGGGACTTGTGTAAATAAGTTTAATAGGATTTGGTCTTAAGATACTAATGTATTTAATCAATCTATTCTAAACATTTGGGAGAATAAAATTGGCCAGAAAATGAAGGAATAATTGGAGGTAAATTGGAGGTAGATAGACCTTTGGGGATCCAAAGGGAAGTATGTAGCTACTAATGAATGAATTAGTCAGAAATGTGAGGACAAGCACTTAATGAACAGAACAAGTACTCGTTATCCCTTTGAAATGTGCACTTCTACCTGGATAAGCTCTGATTAAATTGTTATAAACTTGTTGTAGTTTCAGGGTTAGTAAATATATGTGATTGGTAGGGTTTGAAAAAGCACATTTGAAATGTCTATATATAGATGACTATTTATAGTGTGTTAGCTCACTACATGAGAGACTAAGATGAAGAACCTAGTATTTTCCAGTCACATCTGTGCATTAAAACAATGTTGCTTATGTGCTAGGTTGGTTTTCACCATTGTTTTAAGTACAGACTCCAATGAGCAAAACCAAGGAGCGTGTACTGTTTTAAAATGCCATTTAAATCGGCAAGTACAAGTTTGAAAAAGTAGACATGAGTTAATGAAAGCATTTTTCTTTCTTCATGGTACAGTTGATCAATGCAAATTTAATATGCATCAGTTAGATCTATGTCTGCCAACTACAAAATAGGAAATGGCTAAGATCTGAAATTTCCTCATTTTAGTTGCTGTTTCTTTGTGTATGGGTCACTTAAACCAATTTCTGATGTGTTTAAAAAGAACTATACATAAAACCTCAAGAAGAATACAGGTCAGAGTTGTTTTTTTTCTAAAAAAAGAACACTGTAATGTTATCTGTGTAATTCTTCAGCATCAGACGTGGCCCTGTGTTGTAAGGTGCCTAGTTACATACTTGGATCAAGCCAATGAATCATTGCTTTTAGTAGATTTGTTAAGAGTTTTGGAAAAGTTGTCCTCAGCAGACTGGGAGTGGGAGGGATCCTTTTTCTTTAAAATAGCTGAAAAACTCTTATGAAGCATGGTGTCTGTTTTCCTGTGGCATTTGGAGAAATCTGGTAGGGTGTACCAGATTGGCTTTAAAGTTCTGGTAGCTTTGTTTTTCTTGTTACCAACAGCCATGAATACTTAATACTAGCAACATAACCATGGTCTTGGTTGGTAAGGTTTGAGAGAGCACTCTGCTCTGCATCCAAAGGATGTGCCATGTAGCCGAGCCTCTTTGAGCATGGCAGTTGGCATATTTTGTGGATAAGTGAGATTATTAGTGTTACATCAGTGGTTCCTAAAACAGGATACAATGATACGTAGCTGTGAAAACAACTTACGAAGCTGGTCTTGCTTAGTAATAGCAATAAAGTTTAAAAAAAATTATTTAAATTTCCAGACTTTTGAATAAGCATATTTCTTTTCTAGATGGGGGAATTAAAATGCTGCAAAAGGAAGAAAAGATACAATGTCAATATCAAAAGAAGTTCTTTTGTCTAAGAAGTTTGACAGTAGGAGATCACTAAAATTTCAGAGGGCTTTAGGTCTCACTCTAATATTCTTCTCCCTGGTCTCACTGAAGGTTGGGTTACTAGGTTGGAGATTGCAGCACAAGGCGTTACGGGGATACCTACCAGTCACAGCACAACCCTTTTCCCTGCCAACTTTTCAACCTCGTGTGCTAGCATTGTACTGGGCTGCTGGAAGACAAATAGGGGCTGGAGAGAGGATGGGGGAAGTACAGACTGGCATGACCCCTGCCTCTGCAATACTGGAGCTGAGTGGAAGGGCGAGCAGCGCACAGCACAGGCTGTAGAGGATCGTGTACAGCTGATTGCAAGACTGGAATGAGAGATGCATAGTAATGTCATGTGGCCCCTTGTGCTCATAGACTAAGATGTTTCTGCCATGTTGGTATATTGCTTAATAGTGGGTAGGAAGATCTTTAAGATGAATCCAAGACAGTGGAATAAATGCTGACGGGACCATGGCTCATCACATTCTCCTCTAAGACAAGGTGTGGTTCTTCGGCCTTGTTCTAACCGATCGTTCTGTATGTTTGCCTCTACTTGCAGATGTGTATACTTCACCTATAAAGAAAATTCTAGAACAAGACGCTCCGTTGCATATGCTGCTTCTGCATATGTATGAAAGACATTTGTCATATTGCTCAGTACTTCACTGGGAGGCTCATGCACAGTGTCCCTGAGGAATACATGTGACTAGAGGAAACCACCAACTGATAGTGGCGTAATCGAAGGGGGAAATTCTCTCTGGTTTTTTCTTCCCCTTTTTTTTTTTCTTTCCCTCAAACAACTGTAAAAGGATTTCCCAATTCTTGCACTTTGATCTGTGGAGGTTTATTAGGTTTCAAAACACCACTACTGTACCTTTTCTTTGTAGCTTGTTTGGAAAAGTGTCTTGGACAAACTGAGAACTTCTTAACATATCT
>NW_008824908.1:2803909-2823640 GCF_000699105.1 Pygoscelis adeliae | reverse complement strand
TCTGAGAATGCGAAATGTTGGAATGTTTCCTGAGTCTTAAAGCTTACCTAGTTTTCTAATAAGTAGTAGCTTCTCTTCACTTGGGGTTATTATGGAAGTCTGGTGTATGTTCCATTTATGATTCAGTAGCCCCACTATGTATGCTCTACCCTTTAAGTTGATGCAGTTTATCATTGGCAGGGAATATCTACTGTTACTTGGTCTTACACTATAATGTTTTATATTTTTAGTGAAGCTTTCAAAATACTACTTCTATAGCAATGCAATTGCAGCTGTTAGGAGCAGTAACTTAGAAGAGGCACTAGTCAATGAACTTTTGCATTTCCTATTAAACTTTTAACTGGAAGAAATACCGTAGGGTAATATTTCTGCTTCTTGTTTGATTGCCACTGCTTTTCGTGTCTTGTTAATATGACACCAAGTACCCGAATAGTGAAAGTAAAATGAAATAAAATGATGTCTTTTAAGTTAATGTTAAATGCTGTAGTAAGTTGCCCAAAGAGAAGTTGAACTCCCTGTACGTTTTTACAATGTATAGAGCATATTTCTATGCATTTGCCTCTCTCCGTGTATGTATTAACAAGCAAATTTTATAGTCGGGAATCCTGCTCAAAATGTAATATTCTGAATTTAAGCATTAGTCAAAGATTGTAGTTACAGGCAAATTTCAGAGAACAATGAAAGGGGTTCTCTCCAAGAGTAGCTTGGGAGTTCTGAGTTGTCCATCAGCTGTCGTGCCCTCTAAAGAGTGAAATAGTAGTTAACTGAGGACCTTTGCCTAGGTTGGGGGCTGGGGTGGGGGGGGGGGGGGGGGGGGGGAAGCTTAAGCTTTTTTTGAGGGGAAACTGAAGCTCTTGCTATGAAGAAGAGTTGCATTCTTCTTGCTGTGCCATGTGATGGGCAAGTTTCCTGTTTGGAGTGCTCAGGAGGGAAGAGAGGAGAAACTGAATTGATTCTTCAGACCGAAGCCTTGGACAACACTGGAAAATGTATGAATGAGTTATTGACAGTACGATGTCAGAGATCCTGTTGCTGGCAGCTGAAGAACTCTGTGGTGGCACACTCCTTCATTTTCTTTTGATATCCTTACTGTTCTCCCATAATCTGCTTTGGGTTTTTTTTGGCAGGACAGCTTTCTTAAGCAAGAGCCTCATCTTCATACTGCTTTCTTGGGAAAGCAGAATTACCACTGGTTATTCTTATACATGCACAGCAGTTATCCCCTGTGTTTTAATCAAACCTGTTTCTTTTGAAAGACTTAAGGATTATATGCTGCTATTCAGGAGGATCAATCGTTCACCTTTCAGGCTCTTTTGTAAGCCTCACTTATGTTTCCAGATATTTTGTTTGCTTGAAGGGAGGGAGGTGTCTCACGCAAGAAGCAAGTATACAAATACGCTGTAAATTTTATGCCAGAGCTTCTTCAAAAGCTCTTCAAGAGAGTCTAGAGATATTTTCAAGTAATAGGTACTTCAGTAATGGAGTGGTTTTGGATGCATTAGCAATACCTTCTCCCCCCGCCCTTGTTTGAAAGTGAGTTCTCAGTGATTTAGAGGAGGAACATTTGGGAATCTAAGCAGAAGCAATATAGGGTGTTGATGTCAGAACCTAAGCAACATTTTCTTCCAAAACTAAACTGGAGAAAGGTCCCCTGAGAAGTAGAGGAGGGCAGGTGTGTTGTTGAGAATTAGGAAGGGAAGTGAGATCAGGTTTTCTTCTGAGAGTTCTGCCTTTGCACTTCTTTCTTCTCCAGTGTGTCTTCATTCATCAGAAGCATGCTAACCATTGGTAGAAACATGGGTAGTTTTCTTTTTCAAAACTGTTAATGTCAACTGCTCATACAGTCTAATTTAAAAAAAATTCATAACAGATTTTAGAAGTTTGATTAACTTTAATTATTTTAATTTACTGGCTCTCGGGTATTTCATTTTATATTGTTAAGGGTTATTCTGTAAGGCTGTTGCTATACTCAACACTAACTCGGAATATTTTTTTCAGTGCCAGTTCAGGATGCTGTGTTTCTCCAAACCAGCTGTAGGACCCTGTCCATATTAAATTATGCTCTGGTGATAACAAAAGTTACCTTACAAAAAATGACAAGATACATTGCAAGAGAGTTCCTATTTTTTCCTTGTTTCATGTACGCTACTACTGAGAAACTGACTACCCTGGTAATATGCCCTTTACAGCTAAGAGTCATTCATGCCATTAAAACATGTACAAAGTTCCAGTACTCTGCCCTCCAGATAAGCACTTGTTCCTTGCAACCTCTTCTAGGAATGAACCAAACCTGGAAGCTCGGTCACATGCATGCACATACACCTTTTCTTTAATCTGGTAGTGATCCACAAGATCTGCTCTTTGTGTAGCTGATAGAACATAAATGTTATCTTGTTGGCTGCAGTGGCACTAAGCAAAATGCAGTGGTCTGTGTCTTAAACCATATACCGATTGAACTGCTGGAAGCAGTGAGGACAGAACATCATCTAAATGCAGGTGCTCTATGCATACCTTCAGCAAATAACGGGTTCCCAAGTAATTGTATATGCAGCCCGAGGTTTCTGGTAAACACAGTAAATCTCCTGTTCATCTGTTTTTATTGTAGTACATGTTTTGGGTTTCTTCCCTCCCCTTGTTTCTTGATCTACATTAGTTTGGCTTTAGCAAGAAAGCTTTGATGAACAGGAGTATTGTGAGTCTCGCTGTATTTACCCGATAGGGTCAAGTTGTAGAGTTTTGGTTTTTGGTTGCCACTGGAAGTTTGATAATTTAAATTGGAAGGAACCTCTAAAGGTCATCTGGTCTTACTCCCTGCTCAGTGCAAGACTGACTTAGATGGAGCCGCTCAGGGTTTTTCCCAGCTGAGATTTGAATACCTCCAAGGATGGAGGTTCTACAACTTCTCTGGGCACCTGTTTTAGTGTTTGGTCAAAACCTTGTTGAAAGTTTTATCTGAAAAATCTATTCGGAGCTGTAGCTTGTGTCCATTGCCTCTTGTCCTGTCACTGTGCATCTATGAGAAGAGTCTGGCTCTGCCTTCTCTATAACCTCCAGCTAGGTCGTTGGTAACAGTGGTAATAGCTTCCTCTTCTTAAGGCTGAACAAATGCAGTTGTCTCAGCCTTTCCTTGTATACCCTGTTCTCCAGCCACTATTCATCTTGGTAGCCATCTGCTGGACTTCATTCCTATATGTTAATGTCTGTCTTGTACAGGCAATCACAAAGCTGGACAGAATCCTTCAGATGTGGTCCCACAAGTGCCAAATGAAAGGAAAGACTCACTTCCCTTGGTCTGCTGGCTACACTTCTGTTAATGCAGCCCAGTATGCAGTTGTCTTTGCTGCAAGGGGTGCGCTGCTGAGTCCTGTTCAATTTGTTCCCCAAGACCTTTTCTGCAAAGCTGTTTTCTATCTGGTTGGCTCCCAGCCAGCCCCAGTGGGGTTATTCCACCTGAGATGCAGGACTTTATCTTTGTTGAACTTCATGAGGTTTCTGTCAGGCCATTTCTCCAGGTAATTGAGGTCTCTGAATAGCAGATCTCCCCTCTAGTATATAAGCCACTTCTCCCAGTTCAGTATCCTCAGGAAGTTTGCTGAAGGGGCACTCTGTTCCATCATTCCGGTCATTAGTAAAGACAAACCTTACACCCAATATTGATCTGGAGAAACTCCGTTAGAGACCAGTTGGACATGGTATCTTTGGTTACAGCCCTTTAGGCCCAGCAGTCCAGCTGCTGTGTCACTCAGTTTATAGTTCACTTATTCAGTTCATATATCACCTAAGGATATATAAGGCCTAAGGATACTTTGAGATGTTGTGTTAGAAGCTTGCTAAAGTCAAGGCAAACAATGTCCAGTACTCTTCCCTCATTTTCTGTAGTGAGATGATTAGCTCTGTAAACAGTCATATTGATTTACTTATTCTAAATCCATGCTGGATGGATGTGGCTTCTGGAAAGAAAATTTGTCTCCATAATCTTCCTGGGGACCCAGGAAAATGCATTTTGTCTGGTTCTGTGGCTCTGTGGATGTCCAACTTGCTTAAGAGCTTTCTAACTTCGTCTTCCACTCATGTGGGTAATGCCTCTCTTCCCTGGTACTCCACTACTAGGCTCAGACCTCATCAGTAGAAAATCAGACAAAGATGACGTTGAGTATCTAAGCCTTTTCCATGTCCTTTGTCACTATGTCCGCTGCTAGTTGAGCAGCAGGCCTAACAATCTCCTTAGCCTTCCTTTTGTTGCCAGCATACCTGTAGAAACCTTCTGTGTTACCCTTAACATCCCTCTATAGTTTCAACTCCAGCTGAGCTTGGGCTTTTCCAACTTCACCCTGCCTGCTCAAGCAATGTTTCTGTACTCCTACCAAGTATTTATTTTCTTACCTCTACCTTCTGTTCACTCCCCTTTTTTTTTTTTCTTTAAAAAAAACCTCATCCAGAAATTCTGTGTTAACACGTGTAGGTCTTCTGCCATACCTGCTTTCTGCACAGTGGAGTGGATTGTTTCTGTGCTTTGGAAAGGTTGTCCTTGAAGATCAATAGGCTCTCATGGGCCCTTTTGGCTTTCAGAGCCATGTTCTATGAGTGGACTGAATTGTTATTAAGACCTGAGTGTCTTCAGTTCTTGTCACTTTTTTTTCAGGGTTCTGCACGGTACCTTTTCTATTAAAAAATAAGTATCGTAGTAGTTTATAGGTAGGAATTATTGTGAGACCCAGTCATTGGTGAGCTATATCTGAAAGTTTCATCAACAGTGGTGATGAAATGAAACACTGGAGATCCCAATGGCTTGTTTCCTGGAAGAAGTAGGTTACCACATTTTATGTGCTGGATGCATTCAGTTTCAAAGGAAGATACTTCTTTATGGCATCGATTTCTTTAATCACTGAAACTTTGTATCCTAAATAGTGTTCATGAAACAGGAACCTGAGCAGAAGGTAGAGCCCTAGAAATAGAGTATAGTAAATTACCTGGTTCCTTGGCATACTTTTTGCAGCCAGCATGTCTCCTGTCTTGCCTGGCATCAGTGATTCTTGCCTGGTTTCTGTGAGTGTCTCATTAAGGTTCATCCAAAAACAAAAATAGTCTGTAAGGATGTCAGGTTTTTTTGTTTTTATTTTTACAGATTCGTGAAGAGAAGTGGGGAGAAGAAAAGCAATCTAATCTCTGTTGTAAGATAACTGGCAGTAAAGCTTACGTGTCGCCTCCAGGTAGATTCGTGTGGCAATTGAGCATAAACATGGAGAGAACTTGTTCATTAGGAACCCTGCAAGGAAGTATTTTGAAAGGCAAGGAATAGGTGCCTATTTCAGTGGTCTCGAGAAAGAAAACAACAGCTGTGATAGTGTTTTGCTGTTTCCCATAGATGTCGTGATTATGAAGTGATGATACAATTTCTCAAAAGCTTCACAAAGGGAAAGCTTTTCAATGATGCAGCCACATTTGTAATCCCAAGAAGAGCTTTTTGTTCCTTTAGTCGCTGTCTACCACTTCTGTCTCTTACAGTTTATTGAAATCTCCTTTCTTAAATCTTGCTGGAAACCCTTAGCCCCTAAATTCTTTGCCAGTCATAAAAATTAAGGATTTTCATAAATGTGTGTATGAAAATCCTTCCCCCCCACCCCCTGCGTTGAGTCAATTCACTTGGGATTTTGGTCAGAATGACTGAAAGACAAATTGGTTGCTTCACAAAGGTAATTAAGACAGTATGTGGTGCAGGGGGTGAACAGTTAGGGGTTCTTTCCTACTAATGATCCGTTAATTAGTGAAGGGAGCTCAGTGAGTGTATGGGCCTCTCAGGAATTACCTTTGAATGACATTTAAAACTGCTTTGGTTAAGAAGGTATCGTTGCAGGGGGGAGAGGCCTTTTTCTTTTTTTTTTTTTGTTAGTATTTTTTCTGTCAGCATAGGCCAGCAGAATTTGCTAAACCAGTGCAAATATGTACATATAATTAGTGTTACATAGCTATTAAACGTTTTTTTAAAATAAGCCAATACACAGCTGTGATACCTTGCTGAGGATTTTGGTAACAATTTTGGTTGTAGCAGTCCTCTATGTTGAGAAAGGTAAGCTCGCTACATGGAGCCGGTTAACTGCAGAGCCAGCGTGCCTGATACTTGCTACCAGTTCAAGCACTGCACCATGTGAATGTGTTAATATTATTTTTAGGACCAGTCTGGAATACTTGCTTGAATATTTTTGTGGGAGTCAGCCTGAAGCTGCAGGGTTAATATTCCTTGGGGGAGGTAAACCAGCAACGGGGTATCTCTGTATCGTGTTCTTTTGTGCATTTCAAAATATATGTGGCATGTGTCCTGTCCTCTGCATTATTTACTCTTCTGCTGTCCAGAGTTATCCAGGATAAATTGACTGCTTATGTGCAGGCCCTTAGCAGCTGTTTAGGGTAGAAAGAAAATAGCTCTTAGGCAGTCTGAAATTAGCCACTCATTCTTCAAGCCACATGCAGCTGTAGTCCCAAAGGTGAATTTTTCTCTTCAGATTCAGGCAGCATTGCCTTAATCAATGTTCTTCTGTAGAAGATAGCCAATGGTTTAATTGTACCTTCCCCCCCCATTTAAATTGGGAGATTTTTCCAATGCCAAAATGTCAATTAGAATGCAGCTGTGGAGTACTATTTCTATTACCGCTTATTTGGAAAGATCTTATCCCTTATCCTCTTATATGTCATTTTAAGGTAGCAAATAATAAATACTAACCTAAAAATTGAGGCAAAGCATTTGTTAGAGACAAGCAAATGGATTGCCAGTGAGCTTTAATATACTATGATTGGTAGTTTGCATGTGTAGAATGGAAGTTTGTGGAGCGTGCATCACAAATTTGCCTGGAATGAAGAAAAGAAAATAATGAAAGTAACATAAATTTAGATGAAGTTTTAAATGGATTTGTTCTAAAGTTCAGAGTTCTGATGTTAAGGGAATGGGAAACTGAGGCAACAAAACCCCACTGCATTTTAGAAGTTTATCATTTTGAAATTCTAAGGTGTTCTTCCTCAATTTGATTCCTCAGAAAAAGAGGGAGGAACAGCAGCAATACAGGACTGAATCTCAAACGGTTTTAATGTATGGACAAACACTTTGTACGCTACAGATGGCTGTGTCGCAAAGTACTGTAGTTGTCTTTTGATAGTTGCACAAAACCTTCCTGCTGAAATATTAGGAGGTAATCTGAGGAAATGTGGCATCTCAATCATGCTGAAGGAAGAAAAAAAAATCTGTAGCACAAGGAGGGTCTTAGTGATATTGGAAGTATTGTTGCTAAAAGCTCTAGATCTCGGGTTAATAAATGGGGGTGGTTGCGTGCATATTCATGTGTGGATTAGTTCTGGCTGACATTGCAGGGTGTAGCATGACCATGTAATGCTAAAACTGGAAGAGGGTAAGATTAAATTGAACTGCTAATTTTCATCCGTACATTTGCTGCTCTGCATTGGGAGTTTTGCTCTGTTGTGTAGTTCTAATCATCATCGCCTTCAGCATGAAATAAGGATGAGCCAAATCAAGCTGGCTGTGCTTCTATGCTTTCAAACCGATTTTGTTACTCGGAAGTACAAATAGGCAGCAGCACTAATATTGATGGTACAACTGAAACAGTGTTATCAGACACTGGTTTGTCCGGTCCTCTTCCCTTATGTTGTCTTTAGAGTGGCAGTTATACTAGTATGTTTTGCTTCCGTTTGGGTAGACTGGGTGAGGAAAATGACCCTAGCTGTATTTTTCACTTAAGTATTTTGCTTGTTTAATTGTCAGTTTTACTGTTGTTTTTTTTTTTAACCCAATGCCTCAGCTGCATAGTTTAAAGCAGTGTGGATCCTGCACCTCTGGAGCCACAGGATTGTGGTACTTCATCTTTAATTGCTGATAAGAATATGTGAAATGCAGATTTCTCCAATGCTGCACTTTCTATTTTATCTAAATTGCTTCTTAGGTATTTCTATCGTGGAGGGCTAGTTTATAAGTGTTTATGATAGCCCTTATTTTTCCGTTTGAGCATTTGGTTTCGGTAATTCATACCTACTTTTAAAACAAGTTCCAGCCTGAAAGGTAAAACTGAACAGGCTTGTCTTTGCTTAAACTTCCCACCTTCCTTGATACCGCAGAGATAGATAACTTGATGTTTTGGAGCAGAAGAGCAAAAAGGTATTCAGTATTGCAAATAGATGATATGGCTAATAAAAAGACAAGCAGCTAAAAGCAAGTAGGTGTTGAAATTGAGCATTTCACTTGAAATAAGGTGATTTTTGTCTTGTTAAACAATCTCAATATGTATTAAAATCTTCCAAAATAGACATTGTGTGTTACTTTTAAAGCAGTAGAATGTGTGTGGCAGCAACTGTGGAAAATTCAGTTATCCACTTATACTTTCAATCCTTTGGATTCTTCCAGGGTAGCAAATGTTCATGTGACGTAGGAAATGCTGTTTCTCCTGAAAACATTGCGTCTGCTTTCAGTTTCTTCCTCCAAGATTACGCTTTAAAGGAGAGATTCTGAATTCTGTGGCTGCTACTTCCACAGAATACCATAAAAGTTTTAGTTTCATTTTATTATCAATTTTCATTCCTAGTCCAGGAATGAACAAAACATATATATGTTATTAAAAAAAAATGAATGTCATGTCTCGTTCTGTAGTAGCCCTGTGTGTAAAGACTAGAATAAAGGGCACAGGAAAGACTGTAGAAGATCATAGTGAATCACAGGATAGTATGTTGCTTTCTGTAATGATCCATGTGGCTCTCAAAACACAGTTCCTAATAAGCCTTCTATTTAGACTCGACTATTTATTTGAAATGACTCACAATTTGTTCTCTATTGCTAAACATCAAAATAATTTCCAAAATATTTTAAGTGCAAAAATGGCTCTGACATGTTAAAATGCTGAGAGGAAAGTATTGAGAAATTATTTGCATTTCAAGGCTACATATGTGATCTGTGAAATGAGGAATGGAGTTACGAGTACACACCCTCCAAGGTTTAAACTCTCTACGATGAACATTTGTGGTAGTGGGTTTTATGTGTAATAGCAACAGCCAAAATAGAGAACATGCCTTTTTCCTTGATGTAGTGAAAAGGCGCAGCAAACTATTCTGCTCTGCTAGCCTTATCAAAGTCTTGACAAGACAAGACCAAGCAACCTTTTATTTTGTATTGCTGGACCATAGCTTTAACAAGTTCAGAAACTTCAGGGTGCTGGCTTTCATGTACAGCAACAGTAACAACTTGCGCTAATCATTTTGGAGACTGCATTTGTATTTTACGTGCTTCATTCCTTCTTGAAAGTGAATCCTTGTGTTGTTGCCAGATAATCAGTGCAATTGGTAGATATGTAAAAGAAAGTTATCAGAATACGAGGTTGTGGGTTTTTTTCCTAAAAAGCTGCACAAATAATTCTTTTCTTTCTAGCTTCTTCTGTAAGAGTAAGAAGCGTGGTAAATAAAATATCTAAGGATTCAGAGTTTTTAGTAGTTTCCTGGGGAGCTGAATTCATGGCTTTAAAGCTGTGAAACAGTTCATATTTCTGAAGATGCGAAGCACTCTAAACATTATTAATGAATAATATCGTTGTTCAGGCACCTATTTACATCTTTTGTAGGTATATGGACTGTGTTGTCTCTAAGTGGGTGTTTAAGACAAGGAAACCAGTGTGTTATGGCCCTGAGTGGAGATTGTCCTTTTCTTTCCAGGCCAAGAGAAATAACTGAAAATTAGAAACAGTTCAACTGAAAATAAATTACAGGTCTTATCTCTGTGACTTTTGTTTAGACAGGCCTCATGTCATTTTTTTGAGCCCTAACTTTAAATGTTTCTATAACAGATAATGATCCTTAGGTTTATGCCCAGAGATGTAAGCTTTAAAACTGTGTTTGGGTGCATGGTTCTGCTATTAACAGCTTTATGGGAAAAATGCAATGCATTGAATTGCACGTTGTAATAATGAGGCTTAACTTTCATCTCTGCAATGGACTTTTTGAATTAACGTCTTGTGTCTTCTAATAATAGCTCACAAACTGTTGAGAGGTTAACTTACCCACTTTTCTGGGGACCTTCAGTGCTGTGGTAACAGACCGCTGAGATATCTCTGCGGTTATGAATCATTCCCAGTCGTACACGACAATCCTACATCTCCTTTGCTTGTGTGTTAAGTTCAGTTGTAGGAACCATTAGCTGTGAGTTTATTTCCTGATTTGGAGTGTCAAATCAATATAATTTGGAATTTCATAGATACTGTTGTGAGTGGGGTTTTTTGTTGTTTCCAACATTTTCATCAGCAAAAAGTTCTTCAATATTAATAATACACGTACCTACACCAAGTATTCTTGTCAGACACTTAAAATGGGAGTAGATGACAAGATATGTGGAGGGACAAAAAAACCCACACTACCTCTTTTTACTGTGGTGGTCTCTCTACCTAGCTCTGTGCATTTATAGCACTGTTTGGCTAAATCATTATAAAATTGAACTGTCTATCAAGGCTAAAGAAATAAGTTTACTTTTCTAATATATATGTATAAAATCCGTATTTCAGTTCAGTTAGATTTTATCTCTGTTCTCATGGAAGTTAGTAACTGCAATCCTTAAATCTATTTTCAGTAGCTTCCTTTGAGTGTTTTAAATTTCCCTGATTAAATTTAAGATATGGCTCTTGAGAGAAAAATAATAGGAAAAGGATTTTTTGGTACCAATTTAAAAATTGCTCTGAAAACTTAAATGTAGCTCAGAAGAGATCCTTAGTTAGTGTTTTGAACTAATGCAGTTTTGTCTCATAGTCTTATAATGAAAGTAGCTTTTATTACTAATAAAAATTGTGCTTAATCAATAGGGATGGCAGCAGTTAGTCTAAATTATGAAAATGTTCAGGCGCAGTTTGGAATCAAGTGGTGACAATTAAGAGTTGAACTGCTCTTGCTGAGAGGGTGAATAATATTCTTTTTTTATTTTTCCCCACCATTCTCTATTTACTATTATCTCTCTCTGCTCTGAACTTTGTGGTTCATTATAGGGCTTCTGGGAATGCCGCCAGCAAGATGCTCCTGATTGATGGTTCTGAAGCCAAACTTCAGGAGCTCTTACAATGTCTGTCAGCTACGGCGTTGCTGTCTCCGGGGATTGCTTTCAGTTTGTATCATCCTACAGCAGGCTGTAAACCTGTCCGCTTCCAGTTGTCCGGGAGTTTAATGCAGACCTCAGAGCAGCAGCAGATTAGCGGCATGCATAAAGAAAAAGGTACTCGGGGACTGAAAGTCAGCCGCAGAGTCCTGTGGGGCTAGGACTTCAGGTAGTAACTTCGACATGTCAATCTGGATTAGATGCGGGCTAGAGCTGGTTGCCAGATGTAAAATGATTTTGTGGTAGAGGAGAAAGATCGTTTAGTTGTGTGCCTTTAGGATTTCCCAGCAGGAGGAAAAGGTAAATGGAAACTTTAACAAGTGAAAATGAAGACTGTTCTTGTTGACTGCCTTGCAGGTGTAGTACTAATTAGAAATCAGAATGCTCAAGAATAGATTTTCTGTATTCTTCAGATAGTTTGCTCTGGAAATGAGGACCTCTGTTTCATTACGTGAATTAAAAAATAAAGAAGTGAAGAACTAAAATGCAACAGACCTGTTTTTTTCTCTTGTCTTGTGGTTTTAAGATTGTCCACAGTTAAACTGTTAAACTCTTCTGCAAGAAAGTGGTGAATAAAGTATGATAAACTTGGGAAAGAAATGCCACTAAACCCATAGGCCTGTTTCTTCTGTCTACTTAGCAATTAAAGAACTGGCAGCACTAATAGGTAAGAGTAAAATGTTGATAAAAGGTTTACCTAAACCTCCTGAATAACCAGTGGGCTTCATTAATATGTGAAGTGGCTATTGAACAGCAACACTATCAGCAGAAGATGAGTTGAAATTGGGTGCGCTTTTATTTCTTCTTTGGAAAAGGGATATGAAGTCTGGCAGAGGTCTGCTGTTGGGGGTGAATGGAATGGGTTTTGTCCAGGCATTCTGTTTTGTGTAAGGCTGCTTGCGTAGCCTTGTGCCACGTGGCAGAGGAGGATAATGTTGTCTCTCAGGCAGTGCTTTAAGATCTTCCGTTAGAAGAAATCAGAATAAATGTCAGCTAATTTGTAGTTACTCCTCAGAAGCGACTAGTACTGGTTTGTGGCAGAAGTGGCTAAGTCATTTGCTAACTTCAAGTAAGGATCAAAACTGGATACGAAATGCTAGGATTTCTGTACTAAGTAAACTTCCCAGTAAAAACATGAGCAGTGTTATTTTCAGAAACTTCTAGGAACCTGAGCTGATATATTCCTGCTTTATTTGACAGTGTTTCTGAGGACCAGAAGAATAAATATACGTGTGCCATCTCCTCCTTTTCCCTCCCATATGAACTAAATTTTATCTTTGTGAATGCATTGTTCAATTCCTGACGCTTTTCCCCTCAGCAATGCATTCTTTAAGTGTATATAAGCTTTCTGCATTTGTTTAAGTCTGTAGTTTGTTCTGTCATTTTTCTATAGTGTTAAACAACTGAGTAGATTATAAACATGCTTATCTAACTTGTACAGTTTCACACTCAAGTATTTAGGATTTTAATATTCTACTACATTTTTATTTTTCAAAATCTGTCTTTCATAACTACTTAGTTTTACCTTCAGATTTTAGTAGTTTAAGCATTTAAAAAAATACAAATATAAAAATATAGCTAACTTATCCAATATAAAGGCAGCAACCTGAGTTCTTTTTAAGGTGTACTTACATAGCCAGTTTTCCTTTTGAATTACTTTTGCAAGGTGCTTTCTTCAGTGAGTTTGTAGCTATCTTATGAGGTCAGTTGGAATTTTTTTGTTTTTTTACCCAGATACAAATACGAACAGTCATCTATTTGTCCTTCTGATGTAGGCCAGTGGAATGCAACGTTTGCATTTAAAAGTAAAAACTTCTGAAGACTTTTCTTTTTTTTTAGCCAGTATGTTTTTTCAGAACATACGTTCAATACCTGTTTTATAAAGTGTGCAGCTGACATTCAAAAATGATTTCCTCAAAAATGTCTTGTTTTCCTGCCCGTGGGCATCAAGCACAGGCCTCATCAAAGGTCAGAAAATATTCTCAAAACAGTGTAGGTTCTTAGCAATTTAAATAAGACTTTGTATTCCTTCATGTTAAATATTAATACCATAAACCCTCTTGCATCTCGTGGAACAGCGAGATTACTGGGTCAAAAGGATGTGTTTTCTTCCTTATGGGCATTATACCTTTATGAAAGCTTCAGCTGAAGTAAGTCTTGCATATTTATTGACATTTCTTAGAGGAATGCTTTTTTTCCCCCTGAGTCTATCTGCTTGTTATGAAGGTTTTGCTACCCACAATTATTTAGTCAGTATAAAATGTTTAAGAATGTGTTTGTGAATATATTTTGACAAAATAGAATTTTTCATACTTCTCGTGGAAAAAGTATTTCGATTATCTCAGGTTTTGTGCAACTTTTGGGAAAGACTTTCTTAGTCTCAGTTGTTTTCCACTAGTGTTTAATATAAAGGGGCAATAGGATACACAGCTTAATTTCATTTTCACCTTCAATACATGAAGACGTTTGGGGTCTTTGTTTCAGTACATGCAGCTTGCACCACATTTTTCCACAATAAGAGTTAAGAAAGCAATCAAAAACTTTATTCATGCTGTAAAGAAGTATTAGTTTTAATTTACTTTTTCCACACATAGCACAGTCTAGTAGAGGATTTTATTGGTTAGTAAGCCCTGTGCTTCGATTTTGCAGTTAAATATTTGCATTGCAAGTTAAGGTGTATTGTAGCAATATACAAATGCAACTACAGTTCCTGATCTATTTAAGTATATCTGCTGAATACATAGCCTATTTCCTGATTGCAAATAACATGCCTATCTATGTTATGTTTAATTTATGTCTAATTTATCCTACTAGATAAGATTTGTGTTGCTGCTGTAAAATTGTATTAGAAAAAGCCATGTGGGTTTAAGAAATTGATATCTTACCTGTTTGGTATGTTGAGACAATACAAACGGCTGAGCTCCTGTGAAAATAGTTTCACCAAGATCTACTGTGGAAATTCTTTCTGAGTATGAATGCTGATGCAGAGCTGCCTGCAGCAGCTAAAAAGTTCCTGCTTTCTAGAGGCTTGTGTGGATTTTCTGTGTAAACAAGCATTGTCCAAGATTATAAGCAGGGTAAGTAACTCGTGGTCTTCAAGGGTACAATCAGAGGTTCTTGAGACCTTGCAGGGCAGCTGAAGCCTTGGAACTTAGATGAGTTTGCAGAGTCACCTGTGGTAGGATCAGATGACAGCCAATGAAATGAATGTTGAGTTATACTGTCCTTTATGGCCTAGAGCAATATTCCAACTGTTATTTTTAATCATAGCTACTGCTTCAATTGTACAGAAGTTATGTCTAACCTAACACTTGCAACAAAACAGCATGTGCGTACGAAAAAAAACCATGCCAGCTTGTTCACACGCTTAACTGACCCATTACTACAAACGTAACTACTACTACCAGCACCTCCCCATAGCAACACCATATGGAAGTTGTCATCCCATGCACCACCCAGGGGGTGATGGGGAGGTATCTGCACTGATGATTGCTGTCAGCTGTCACTCACATCTGGGGGTCATCTGACCGATGTGGACCAGGGTCTATATATGTAGCATCTCTCTGCAGAGACTGAAGGCAGGGTCACCTTCTTGCTGCTCAGCAGTCAGCAACGCCGGCATCTTCAAAGGAACTTCCTCGATACTGGCCTGCCACAACTTATGCGTTGCACAGCTTGCTTAATCAGATATTTTTTGGCAGACCATGTCTTAATGGTGTTCGTTTTGGCTATGGACCTTACAGCTCAACTGTTAGTTTTGTTTCTATACAGGCATCTTAAAGCCACAGTTCAGACGTTTGTGTCAGGGAGTTTAAGTGCCACAGGAAGGCTGTACAAACTCTGCCACAGATCTTAGACTTGCATATAGGATAAGTATCTTGTCCAATTCCCAAGTGAGAAGCACTGGTACATACTTTGTATTACAACAGCTGGTGTGTTTTCAGCCTGTAGTGTAAGATGGAGTGTATATGCTACCCAGTGGCCTCTATATGGGAAATAAGAAAGGATCGGTATCTTCACTGAAAAGTGTTTAGTGATCCATAAATCAGAAGCAATTGAAAATGATTGCTGCAAATCTCACCTATGTGCCATTTACAGTGACAGTTTGCGAGCTATGACAATGTCTTGCTGCAGAATTCTCCCACAATTTTTGAAGCTAATCTTAATGAAAGCAGGCATCCAGTATGGCTAATGTTTCTGAGAGGCCAATATTTGATATACACTTGCAACAACTGTTAGAAAACTTTGTTTGACATTGAATTAGTCTTCTGATAAATTGTAACCAGCATCAAAGACGAGTGTGCCCTAGGGGCTTGCTGCTTGTAGTCACGGTTCTAGTATAGGTCCGGGATAGGTCTCAGGCTCTTCCATAAATACTGAGATCCTTGTATCTCGCTGCTCTGTGTGGCATTATTCGGATGCTCTTTATGCTTCCAGCTAAATTTTTCTTTGGTGTCTTTGGTAAAAGCAGCTGTCAGCTCTGCCTCTCTAGCCATAGACAGATTTTCTTTGCAGCTGCAAGGAGTAAACTAGGGCTCCAGGAATGTCAATAGTGTGTATGTCATGTGCCACCACATCTGAATGCGAGGACTAATTCTTCAGGTGTCATTGGGAATCTCTGGTCTCTACCTGGCTCCTTGACCTGTGCGTTCCTGTCAGTTCTCTACCGAAAACCTTCCTTTTCCTTTCCTGCCATCTGTCAGCTGAATCATGGAAACCATGAATGGAGCCATAGAATCATGGAAAATGAGGCTGGAAGGCATCTCATCCGAGCCCTGGGCCTGCTTAGAGAAGTGCTGACTTTCTGACCAGGTTGCTCAGGATGGAAACATTCACGTCCCAGACCAGAATCTGTATTGTCCTGCTCAAAAACTTGCACGCTTATCTCTCTCAAAGCAAAAATAAGTTGTAACTCACTGATCTCTCTCTCACCTGGGATAGACCAGCAACTCTACCCCCTTTTTCCCCCACCACATTTTGAGATAAGAGAACTGGGCCCGTTGCAGTGAATATGAGTGGTCTTCCATAAAACTGCATATTGCTGTGATAGTTGCATTAAGAGTAATACATGTGTTGCTTTGTAATTAAATGATCTGGCTGACGTGGTGTCTCAGTTTTTATAGTCCAATATGCCAATCGCGTGCTGGGACTGAAGCAGTGTCAAGAAAAAATACAGAAAGAGATAAAAGACTGTAGTTAGTTGAGTTAGATATACTGAAACTGTTTTCTAAAACAGCAATAAAAATGGAGGCAATTGCAAGCTTTACCTCATGAGAAGCTTTTTAGCCAGACAAGCCCTGTAAGTGACAGAAGGAATTACTTGTCTCTGGGTGAAACCGCTGTGCCTACACGCTTCTGGGCTCTGTGAGATTGTTAGGTGGCGAAAATGGGGGTTTCGTTTCTTTCTTCAGAGTGAATTTATGAATAGAACTTATTCTTAAAGGTACAAAATTTACCTGTAACGTTTCTGCCAACATAATAGAGAATCATATGAAGAGAGAGCCAATTTTGCTTTAACTGTGAAAGCATGTTATATCTGTAAATAGTGTTTATTTGTATATTTGTAGTACTGCTGTCACCTGAAATGCGTTGACTTGAATTACAGTTATTTTACTGTTCTTCTCCAGCTTTTGATCTGCAACATTTAAAATCATAGATATATTACTACTTTATTGCTGAAACTTTACATACCTGACTGGTTTGCTTTCTCTTTTTAGGTGTCTTGGCTTTTTAATCCAACAAGAAGTGAAATAACAAGTCTAGATAGTGGAAATATAGATGACATTTTAAGTGAGTACTTTGAATTTTTTTTTCTTTATATGTCTACAGTCACATATCTGTGTGAATCTTGCGATGTTATTAAATGAATATGCATACCTTAGCATTGAAAATATAAATTGCAATCGGCATAGAAGTATTAAATGCCCATGATCAAAATTAGCTGTGTGAACTACTGTATCACCTAACAAATTACCTCATTGTAATCTCAATGAGGATTTGAAGTGTCTAAGAAAAATACCTGGTATCTTGTTTGCAGATGGGAATGCCTGATTACGTAACCAAAACCCGTCAAGAGAGTATTTTAAAAGTTCCCCAAAAAATAGCAGCAACTGAAACCCATGGTGATGGGCCTTTAAGTATCTTGCTTGTTCAGCTATGTTTTTCCTGAGGTTAAGCATTGTCCTGATTCTGGTGGCTCATAGAAAGGAGACTAAGTGAAACAGATGTGTAATTCCGTGTCTGACAGCTTTTTGTCTGAAAAGTACGCAATTTGCCTGTATCTGGTTGTCTTCACAGGAAAAAAGTTATTACATTGTTTCAAATATATTCAGAAAAAAATCTTTATATTCTTTTATTTAGGTCTGCACTAGAATCTGCCTACTATTGCAGGATTGCTTTGTGTAGTAAATGTATGATTAGGTGATGTAAGATCTGTTTGCAAATACCTTTTATCCAGTGGAAAATATAGAATCCTTTTGTAAAATGTTATTCATAAAAGGGAATATATGCCAAGTGTAAGTACTTTTAAAATTTATCCTATTACTTTCAATAAATACTTCATGCCTTGGAGGTAACCCTGAGTTTCTCTGTGCTTGTTAATTTCCTGTTCACCACTTGCATTCCTTGCTGCTAATGAAAACCTTAACGCCATAATTTTCATCAAACCGTAGTTTTTCCCAGCCTTCTCAAGAGTTGTCTCTTCCAGCATGTTGTCTTTCCCAGGCTTCCAACATCTTAATCTTCACTCGTAACTGCCTTGTAACTTTGTCAATAGTGCAAATTCGTCTAGCAACATTTCTGCTTTATAAGGCTGTGGCTGATATTCTATAGTTCCAGTATTTATTTCAAGGTTTTTTTTCAATGTCTATGCCACTACTACTAATAAAAATCAATTTACGGCATGGTTGTTATACTGTGTAAAGATCACAATTTATTTTTCAACAGGAGATTTGTCCTTCTAGTTTTGATACATTTTTCCTTTTTTTTGGTATGTGAAAAATAATGTATAGGAGCATTATTTTACTACCTCATCATATATATCCCTATAGTATTGCATTTTTTTGAGTGTCCCTTAGCGTTTTTCTTTTTTGGGGGACTGAAGATTTCTCTGCTACCTTTTGCCTTAGTATCCAGCTTCTTAGCAACTAAGGCAGGTAAGGACTGACCAGAGCAGGTTGCACGGGCAGGCTGCATGTTGATCACTTTTCTAACCCAAATAGTTGGCATTTCAGCTTTTAACTGTTTTTTAACACTTATGAATAATCTAGATAATGCTTAAAAGATATACTAGAGTACAACTTCTGCCTTTGAGTGCCTTAACTTTAAATCCAGAATTACTTTTTGTCTCATGTGTCACTTATTTACTTTTGTGTCTTAATACCTTAAGTATTGACGTTTTTAATGTCTAATATATCAATAAAGTCAATAAAATACTTGACTGAAGGCCTCTTTCATCACTTTCCCATTTGATATAGATTATATTTCAGATAAGATTTATCCTAGCAGTTTTCTAGCAATCAGACTAAGCTGTATGCTGAATAATCTAGAAATACTTGCTTTTATACTTTTTGTGCGTATTTTTATAATTTCAGATAAAAGCACAAAGAAGTTTGGTTCACAATGTGACATTGGGTTTTTTCTTTTTCTTTCCTCTCAGACAACGCAGATGTTGCTTTAGTTAATTTTTATGCTGATTGGTAAGTTATACAAGTTTTTTTTCTATGTTTAAACTTCTGTCTCTTGAAAACTGTCATGTTTGGCTATAGTTTTCTAATTGAAAATACAGTGGTGTGTTGCTTTCAAACTAGTTCTTTCCTGGTTTTTTCATGTCCTGATTACTTCCCCTTCTGCTGTTCTGCCATCTTTTGTTTCATTCAGGGCTCCTGTCAGAGGAAAAAGGCTTCTGTAGTAGTATGGAATAACATGCTATGTAATCGCGGTTTTTTGTTTGTTTGGTTGTTCCACCCCCCACCCCCCCTTAGCAAGACAGATTTCTTTAACCTTTTGCTCTTTAACATAGGATAGTCCAAAATATTCTATTTTTCCATTTTCTTCTGTGTTGGTCCCATGCATGTGTGCTAGAAAAAAAAGGCCTTGAAATTACACTAAAAATAAATCCTTCTCTAATCTGGAAGACCTTCCAAATGGAGAACTAGAGAAATTATAGTTGAGGGATGAAATATGAGCAACTGGAAAAGGAAAGAATTTGGGCCCAGATTGGTTAGACATTGTGAAAGACATACTTAGAGGGAACTGTTTACTTGAAATTAAAAAAAAAAAAAACAAACTTGCATACAAAATCGTTGTTAGAATTAATTTAAGCACCGTACCCCTTTTTTTTAATTGTGTAAGAAGTAATTTTAAATGTTCTGTTCTGCTCCATCATTAATATTTTTAGAAGAATCTTTAGCAAGGAAGAAATCAGAAAAGTATTCAGAGAAAATAAAATTTAACATGCAAATTAATATAGAAAATTAAGTTAGAAAAATAATTAATTTTTTGTCTTCCTTGATTAAAGCAATCTTGGATGTAAATAGCTTTATAGTGTAAAGCAATATATAAACCAAAGTACTACGCTTTAAATATTCCTCTCCCTGCTGTTTTGCTTT
>NW_008824908.1:2767496-2803821 GCF_000699105.1 Pygoscelis adeliae | reverse complement strand
TCACCTCTTTCGCATCCCACTATATGTCTAAGTCTGTAGGTCTGTATGGCCTAGAAATAGCAAGTGCACAGAGCTTTACATGAAAAATTTACACTTTGCCTTTACTGATAATTCATTCAACTAGTAGCAGGCTAATTTTAATTGTTTT
Organism: Pygoscelis adeliae; assembly: GCF_000699105.1. Lineage (NCBI taxonomy): Eukaryota > Metazoa > Chordata > Aves > Sphenisciformes > Spheniscidae > Pygoscelis > Pygoscelis adeliae. The sequence goes on along the minus strand of NW_008824908.1, from coordinate 2,803,673 downwards.
TTAAAAGTGATTTTGAAAAATTCATACCCAGTCTTTTCATATAGAATGAAGTTCTCAATAAAGATGTTTTTAATGCCTTCATTTAAACTTTGCATAAAGATAGACATACCAATCTAAATCAGTTCAATAACCTTTGTGTATATACCTCTGTCATTTTATAGACAATTTTTATGTTCAATTAGTTTGCATCTGTTCATTTGCTACCACAGACTAAATTGATACTAGGCACATTTAAACCAATAGAATTTTTCTTTAGAGAGATTACATTTGTTTACCAAGTAAGCTATTTGTTTGAAACGTCTTTCTTTATAATGATAGTACAACTAAGTAACTAGTTAAGTAAGAAACTAGGTCTAATCTCTTACCTGTTCTGTATAGAATTATGCTATCAAAGATGCCTTTTAAAATAAGTAAATAGATTAAACTTTCAAGATGGTTATTTTCAGTTTGTGATCTGCAGATACCTGGTGGATCATGGACTACTTCAAAAGGTTTTATTAAAGATAACCGAGGAAAGCAAACCTATGGAGAGTAAATTTAATACACTGAAATTTGGGGTCTGTGTTGCCATGGAAAAATCATTTTTTGATTTTGCAAAAGGCAAACTGCAGGACGCTAAAAATCCATGTTCTGATACTTCTGTGACAAAGGGAAGATACCAATATTTTAAAACTTGATATAACAAGGTAACAAGCATCCTGTTTTAGGACCCTATTAGCACAGCTCTTTCTGCAATCCCCACTGTTATCAAATCCTCTCTAGAGTAGGTTTGCTTTGAATTTAAAGATTTGCGTATGCTTGCAAATTGATTCACATTATAGTAGGCCGTAACTTTAAAACGTTACAGCCTTAATTATGATCATTACATGTAGGCATTCAGTAATAACATAGCGTACTGCCAGCCTATGATGTAACGGGACCTTTGAATGAGAAATTACCAGTTTTGCTGATGTAGATACTCTGCTGTAAGGGTGGAGAAGAATGAGGGAACAAGGAAGCCATGTGTAACACATACGTGCTACACAGATGCGTAGCATACAGTTGTGCTGCCCAGAGTCAGGTTTCTTTCAGAAAATGGCCTTAAGCCCTGTTTGTATTTTGAGCGCAAAACCTGTCTCTTCACTTGAATGTTTGCTGGCGTAAGTCGTAACAGCATCCCCAGGCTATCACTGTTAAGTTTAAGCACGGCTTCAGTGCAGGCGGTTTTATTGCAAGTCTGTTCCATGAGGTCTCATTCTGACAACTTCTACAATGCCGTTACACAGCTTCAATTTAAAATTCTGCCATGTTTTTAGAGGAACAGAATATAAAATAATTTTATTGACATATTAATAATGGGCTTGTGCACTAATGTCACCCTAACCTCCCCAAAGCCACCAAAGCATCTTTACAATCCTACAGCCTTTTCTGTGGGCAGAAAGAGGATTTGCTTCAAAATCTGACATGACTGGAAGAAGGGACCCATGGGATTCTCTTTGTTCATAGTGCTGTAATAGCAGTCTTCAAATTCTACCAAACTGGAGCAATAATATAATAAGCAATACTTATAACTTCTATTGTTGACCCTTACAAAGTTATCTCCGTGATATTTCTTGAAAGTGATTGTTGGTGAATATTTGAATCTCAACAATCCAAGTAACTTTTACTATACTTTAAAAACTACTTTCCCAGGGATAATTCAGGTAGAAAAAAATGAAGAACAGACTTTCTTAATAGAATATATTTCCTAAAGGCTTATAATTGATTAATGGTGTTTCTTAAGCAGATAAAGCAAGGGGGCATATCTTGAACTGTATATTCTTTTAGAATTATTTTTTTTTCCACCTGAATCATTCAAGTTACTTTTGAACCTATTTTTATCCAGCCAGTTACTGGGATGATTACAAGTAGATGTTCTTTTCCAATAGCTTTTCTTTCTTTTTTTTTCTTTTTCCTTCAAAGATTGAAATATTCCCTGAGTCATCAATTAAAATATTTCAAATTAATATTTTGAAGTTACGATTTTGTGTTCTATCCACAGGTGCCGCTTCAGCCAAATGCTGCATCCTATTTTTGAGGAAGCTTCTAACGTAATTAAGGAAGAGTATCCAGATAAGAATCAAGTGGTGTTTGCTAGAGTAGACTGTGATCAGCATTGTAAGTAAATCCCAATTTAGGTTTTTTCTGTGCTATCCTGCCAGTAAGTTACTCATTGTATTGAAGAATATACTAGACAGCAATCTAAAGTGTAGTTGGACCTGCCTGATCGTTTAGCACAGAGTTGTTTGTATATGTCAGTGAACCTGTTCTTCCAAATTTGTCAGGGCAATCTACAGTGTTGCTTTATCATTGCATCCATAAACATGCATTTATAGCCATTCAGCCTGTCTCATTTAATGGGGGGGGGAAGAGCTGGGATTATAAATTGAATTGGCTCATTGAGGGGTCAGAGAAGCACTAGTGCTACAAATGGTGCAGGTCTTCACAGCCAAAAAAAAGGGAGGGGTGACCCTCCATTGTCAGCATCAAGATGATGTTCTGCTCAGGCCTTCCCTACAGCTAGGAGTCGTGGTGGACTGTAAGTTGACTTTTGCACAGCCATGAGGGGATCAGAGATTTTCTGCTTTGTTGTTTGTACACATGCCAACAAATCGTTGCCTATTTGGGTTCTCCCCCACCCAGAAATACATGAAAATGATATACCAAAACTTACTCATTTTATGCTGATATTAATCCCAAAAGTTGCCTTTTAATCCCATAATAAGTAAAATGTGAGGAACATCTGCTACACATTGAAAGACAAATGGATAGTACTGAGGTTTTTATTATGGTGCTTTTTATAGCATAAGATCAGCTTTTCTGTTTTATGCTTCTGGAAGAACAGCACTTGCAGACATTGTTTCTTTACAGTGGCTTCTGATTCCCAAAGAGTAGTACCAGTTGCAAGTGGCTTCAAATCCCAGCAGAAATTCAGTTCTAACCAATACTGATTATAATATTCAGGCTTTACAAAACTGTTAATTTGTAAGAAGAATCACAGTTGGAAATTTGAGGAATCACTGTACAGTTACTAGTTTGTATTTGTAGCATATATCTGGGACTTACCGTTGACCTAATAGTTTTTAGTGCTCTGTTTAAAAAAACCTAAAAAGAGAACCTTATAGGACAGAAAAAAGTCAACTGCATATCTGTGAGAAGTAGCTGATTTCACTTACTTCCCCCCCCCCCCATTTTGACAATCTAACTCCTTTGGTGTTAGAGAGGATTTTTCCCTATAATGAGAATTCTTGAAATGTCTTGGTTCTTACTTGCAGATTTAAAAGTCAGTAAGTCCACTTGAGCATCTTCCACTGGCATCATTTTGTGTTCTTCTTGTATGCATGCATGTAGTCGCCCAACAGTAAGAGAACCTGTCTTGCGATCTTGAAAGAGATCTCAAGCATTAAAAAAAAACCAAAAAAAACCTTAAGGGAGCACATAGTATCAACTCAGTTTCTGAAATGTAAGATAAGCTAATTCTTCAAACTGTCAGGAGTGGCCAAGGAGATTTTCTTTGTCCCTTCCCAAAGACCGGTAAGACCAATTCATGACCACAGGAAACTTAAATGCCTCTGGGATTAAATCTTTGAATCGGTGGGATATCGGACCTCTTTTATAGCCTCAGCTGGAAAAGAGGCACGACAGTATTCACCTAGGGTATGTGAGCAGCTTTGAAGCATTCAGTTGCCTTCCTACGTTGGAGTGGTAGGGATGTGTTGGGGAACTGATACAGAAGTTTGAGTGTATGTGTTCTTGAAGAGCGTTTTTCAGAGTAATCTCCTCCTCTGAGCAGATCTCTTCTAGTGCCTTGAATACAGTGTAGAACAGTGCACTTGTGTAACTGCCTGTAGCATTTCCAGAGCAGCAGCAGCAGAATGGATGGGAGTGTCTGTACTTAATGTGCTTCACAAGATATGCTTTAGTCGCCTTGATTTATTAAGTCCAATAGTATTTTTTCTTTCTCATTATGATGTTGTCTCTGTTAAGTGAATGTTTTCCTACCGCCTTCCTGAACAGCCTTTTCTAGAATCATAGATTTTTTGGGAGGTTGGTGGGGTTTTTTGGGTTGTTTGGTTTTGTTTTTGGTTTTTTTTTTTTTTTTTTGGGGGGGGAGTGTGTTTGTTTCTTTTGGGGTTGTTTTGTTGCGAGGGGAGGGGGGGTGTTGGAGACCTGGAATACCTTCCCAGATCTCAAATACTTAACTACATTTTCAGATTCTTTCTTTTTCACACTTGGTGTTCTCTTCTGCTTCCAATCATCCATCTATATGGTGTGTGCTTGGGAGATCTTAACTAAAAGCATAGCATTAAGCATTCAAATTTGCCATCCCTAAAAGTTAATTTTCAAGTAAGGCAATGAAGTCCTTTGGAGGGAGTATATTGAAGGCAAAGCTTGATATGCGGTCTTTGCTGAAGTTTTCTTACTGAGTTTTTGTCTTTCTTTGTTCAGAGATCTACTGCAGGATCTACACAAATAAACTGCCCCTGATCTTTGCAATTGTAGAAAATAAATGAAATGCAGTTGTAGCAAACATTCTGATTGTTTTTGTATCACCTTATTAAACCAGTCACTCTACATACTTGAAATTACTTTTGCATATACTTTTGTTTATATTCTATCACTTTCATCAATGATAGTTTCTCAAATTAACTTGACTCAGTTGGGGGGGAGGGGGGAATTAAGGACATTCACACTTTCACTTTACTTGATTGTTATGGTTGTCCTTAATAAATAAGTCTTATCTCAGTGTTTAACAGTCTGGTTGGCTCATCTTTTCATTGAGTCAAGATATTGACAATGAAACTTTATAGAAAGTTCTCATAAAAGACTGTAGTAAAATCAACCTGTGTTGTTGAGTTTTATTGTTAAGGTTTACATTAACAACTGAAATCCTTATTTTGTTTGCTGCAGCTTGAGTAACTCAGAGAGTCTTTGGGCTGCTGGATGCGCAGTGTTTAACCATGAGATGTTCTTGTCTTAGCAGTTATGTGCCTAAGAAAACTCGCCCCCCTCAAGTATTTGAAACGCTTTAGAAGCTTGTTGCTTAATCTTCTCCTCGTATGCTCATTGAATTGAGCTCATCAGAGCTTGTTACGGAGAGCTAAGGCCTGGATGGAGGCAGAGATGCTACAGCAGAGATTGTCTTCCTTCCCCTGGTAGTAGGTGTAGTGGGCTAAGTAGTATGAGGCAGCCAAGAGTTTTGGTGTTTCTTTTTATTACTAGAATACAATGAGCTCTCTGTATTTACTCTTTGTGTTCTTAATGTAAGAAGTAGATGAGCATGACTTCTACAGAAGCTGTAAAATGTGAGAATTAAAAATAAAACTCTATAATGACAGGCCAAGTCCCTTTCCCTAATTTGCATTGCCTTTTTGAATTAAAATAGCAAAGCTGTATATGTCATTCCTGGTTTCTAGTGTTTATTTGCTGGGTTGTAAGCAATGGTACATTTCATGGCACACAATTGTTGGGTGTGTCCTAAAGTTTTAAGTATTTTAACTTTGATTTTCATGTATGTAATAGCAGCTTTTTAGTAAGAGGGTGAATGTTACTATATTATCCAGCTTTGTCTGCTGTAGTAGTTTACTTAATGTTGGAGTCAAGATTGTTATTGTCTTTTTTTCCCTTTTTTACCTTTATATTTTTGTATGTGTTTACATATTTTAGCAACACTAGAAGGCTTATGCCAATATTTGGGGGTTTGTTATGCCTGCAGCTTTCATACCACTAGTAGTTCACTATTAGGATGATGTTCTAGGGATGGTGGATTATTTGCATTACAAATGATCTGTTTCTTTTTGAAGCCAAGACTCTGTAGGGAATCCAAATAGCTAATTTCAGGCCACAAAAAACAGCTTTCAGAATGGTCAGCCAGGCATAGATACTTTCCATTTAATGCACTATTATTGAAGCACACCGCAGGGCCCAACAGCTCACACCAGCTTCTGAGGGTAAAGTAAATTAAAGAGAATTATTGATGCACTGACAAATGTTTGATGCTTAATGACAAAACCATCATTCTGTCTGCTCTTATAGCCAATATAAAGATGTTTTTCTGGAAATTGATAGGCCCCAATGTGATTAAATGCAAAATCTAAATATTAACACTATATTAAGCCTCTGTGTTATATTTTACACCACTTTATAATACTGTGGAAGATAATTATAACTGAAATGTTTAAGTGAAGTCATCAGGCTGTTTAAGCTGGTGTGGAACATACACTTAAGGTAAATCTGTTGAAGCAGGTACTCTTTCAGTTTCCAAGACCTCATCCTTTTATGACTCATAAATATCTAAGTTCCACAACATTGCTGTTAAAATCTTTGGTGGTTTTGGTGTGTTCGATTTAGTAATTTACTTACCTTAAAAATTATGCACCTCTATTCTAAGTGTAATATCTAGTAAAAGTGACCTTCCATATAAAATTATAGAAGATCTTTCTGCATATACATTATTAGGAAGGTTTTGGTTTGGTGGGGTGGGTTTTTTTTTTTTGCTTGCTTGTGGGGTTTTTGTGTTTTATTTATCCTTTGTGTTAAGCAGCAATGTTGGAAACTCACGTGGTACCATGGATTTCCTATGTTTCTGTTCTCTGTGAGTGAATATTGCAACATAGAAAAACTCATGTTTCTGGAGGAGAGTTTGTATTTTGAACAGTTTCTATGAATTCAGTATTAGGAGTTGTGGTACAGAATTCTTATAAATTAAAGTATATATTGGGGTTTTAATTCTACTGCACTGTTGTTTCCTCTGGTTTCTTGAGTTAAAAAATAAAATGATAGCTGGTTTGAATAAGTCTTTGTGCTTCCAAACAGAAAACAACTTCTCTCTGATGGGGTGTTGAGAGGTGCTTTCCTAGACAGACTGTCTAGGGAACTCTTCTTCTTTCTTTCAAAACATCCATGGGTGGTACTCTCATTCCGTTCAGTGAGCTGCTGATCTTTGTGGGTCTGGCCATTCTTGTAATATGTGCTAGTGTTAGTCTTGCAAAGAGTTACTTAGATTGTATTGCTACTGTGCCTTTGGTAAGAAAAACAACTCAGTACGATAACAAATTTGGAGGTTCATAAATGAACTATAAATGAAACTGTAAACAAGCATGAGGATTTCATTGCATCTTTGCCACTTTGCTTGGAAAAAAATATCGGTCTGAAAGAGTTATCTTTGGATAAAATAAAAAGTGGAAGTGATTCAGAGAGGTTGTTGATGGCTCTCCTCAGGAGAGCCATTTTGTTAGCCTGTCAGAAAGGTTATGGGATGCCTACTGATGAGGCCCCGCTAAGAGCAGGCATGGCTGTAGTGAATGCTCCTTTGCACCATAAGGTGGTCTAGATTTGCTGTTTGCCAGATTCTTAGTAGCTGAGTTTGATGCAGAACATTGATTGCTTTTCTTGTACCTGTTTTGGTCCAACATATAAGTCACCAGTATCACAATCATTGGGATAGGATGCCTAGTTTAGATGGTCTCCAAAGTTCCTTTCTAATTCTGCTTCCTATGAATATTCCCATGTCTTATGATTGTGGGCAAGTGTCACAAGAAGTAGTTTAACTGGTTTTTTTTTTAACTGAAAATTTAAATTTTTAAACTGAAAATTAATGCTATATTACAAAATACTTAACAATAAGGTGAATGTAGTGCTGTATGTAGGAAAGTAGGAGGCAAAAAGGCCTTTTTAAGTGAACTTAAATTGAGAGAAAAAAGCTTGAGGAATAATAAGTAAAAAAAGTACCTATCAAAGACAGATTTAATTTCTTACCTGTGGTGTGCCCTGGCAAGTAGCCTCAAGGACTTCAAAAGATGTGATTGATCTCAAGTGAGCAAGCAGAATACTCATTTGGTAGTCCCAGCTTTAAATATATAGCTGAAGGAATTTGTTACCTTTGAGGTGGAAGGTATTGCACAAGGGTGAGGAATAGTTAAGATGATTTGACACAAAAAAAGATTAGATCTGGTAAATTCAAGATAAATAGATAGATATAGATATGGAGAGATATATATGTATGTAGCTATGCAACTCCTATAACCATCATGTAAAAACAAAATTAGGAAATGCAGTAGCTTGGGTTTCTGCTAGCGCTTCCTCAGACAACATGAAGACCCTCCTTAGAAGAAGGATCACTATGAGTATTTTCAGGAATTATTTTTATGGGGTTTGAGTTTTGGAACTTTGATTTTTCTTCCAGATAGTTTTTCAGACTGTTGTAGTCCTCTGTTCAGCATGTGAATTGCTTCAGGTGGTGCCTTATATTGTGAGGTGGGCATTTAGAATAATTATCAGTATTGTTCAAATCCTAGTGGACACGTTTTTTGAGAGCCAGTCCTGCAGACTTAAAATCTAAGTATTTGGTGGTGTTCTGAATTATGACCCTGGAAGACTAAGACAGTGGACTGAGTTAATAGTGGGGTGATACCCTGACCCTTTTTAATATTGCTGGTCCTTCAGTGGGAAGGACCTTCTTAACTACATTGTGGGTGGGAGCCTACTTCAATATAGTGTGTCTTGGTGCAGTTTTTCAACGTGTTCTTCATTGTACATTTAATTTTAATTTAGTAACAGTAGACTTGAGATTCTCGGTGACTGGGCAGTTTAGAAATGGTAGTATACCAACAGGTATACATGCAAAACACGGAGGAGAGAATCATCTGAATTCAACAGTTATTGGAGCTCTGCTTGAAATTTCTGATTTGTAGAAGACGAGAAGATCAAGTATGTCAGTAGCTTCCTATCGTAACTAATGTGAAACCATTCTGGTGGCATAGACACTAGGCTTGTTATTTAATGATTAATTGGGCAAAATACAAACTCAAGGTTTGTACCTTTTTGGGTACCTTAGTATCTGAAGAAAAGGTAAAGTCGTAGCTGAGAGAGTTGTTTGGTTTTTTCTTTTTCTCCTTCAGGTAGGTTACCTTTATCTGTTTCAAATACCTCTTTTCATCAGAAAATGGACAGTGAGAATGTCTGGAAATATTTTTCAATTTAATTTAGGATTTACTATAACTAATGCGATCTATGAATGAGTTCAAACAATATTCCATGTATTTGCATTGTGTATTTCCAATTTTAAAAGGAATATAATTTTGTAGTTGCTCTGCTTATGCTAATTCTACCTGTATCAAATGCCAGGGTTTAATGGAGCATTTAAGGTTTCCTCTATTTGACTTTTGAATGAATTCAAACAATTTTTCATGTACTTGCATTTTATATTTTGTAAAAAGATGGTTTTCAAATACTTACTTGTGTAGGACTGTCATCTCTCTCTGTTAGTTCAAATACTGGTATTCATGGAATCTCAATGTAATTTGTAAAAAGCATGCAAGTTCTGACTTATGGAATAATGTTTGAATTCAGTCTTGACAGTGGGCATTTCATTACCATTAATTTTTTTTACACAACTTCAGCACTTGAAGATTTGCATCCCTAGGGACTGAAATCTCCATCTCGGAGAACCTTCAAGACCCCCTGAGATGCCTGTTCCGCAATGTGTGCATCCTCATATAACTATGGAAACAACCTGAAGAAAAAGTCTGTTGTGAGGCAGAAGTGTAGTTTTGGTGTTCTCTTGCTGTGGAGTTCAGTAACATAGTAATAGTCTCTAATCTCAATGTGTTTCTGCGAAACCTTGGTAAGTAGTTCTCCTTGTCTCTTATTGGACCCTGGTCAAGTTTTGGTAAACTGGCATACCATCAGACCGAAGGTCTATCAACAGGAGAAAAGGGCAACAAATACCTGGTTTGCTGACATTGTTTTTCTTCCACTGAGCAAATATAAAGTGATTCCTCCCCTGCTAAACTTTCTACCTTCTTGCAGGCAGCTCTTAGGTACTTTAACTGAAAGTGATGGCATTTTAAAGGAAGAAAAAAGTATTGATCTAATACCTGTTAATGTTGAATATATTGGCATCTTCCCTTGAGAAATTTGCATTAATTTGAAATAAAAGTACTCTGAGTTGAGGGCATAAAATGTCTTGCCCTTAATTTTAACTGTAATTAGTGCATTAAGAAAGTCTTCTGGGATATTTAGGAAACAGGTCAAATCCTTTCTTAGTCAAAATTGACAGGCTGAATTCTGTAATATCTTATAGCGATGCAAAGCTTGTAAGGAACTGGGCTTAGCTGGTGAAGCTTTTAAGCTTACTGGTTTGAGGGATGTTAAAGAACGTTTGGTGGTTTTTTTTGTGGAGTAGACATGGTTCTCGTTCCTTTGCTGTGCACGTTTTGTGTGCAGCTGGTACAAAGATTGTTTTCAGTAACTGAAGGTGCAAGAGGTTAGTAGTGTGTTAGCAGCAATTAAAACTACTGATGGTTTCACTGAGAGTTCTCTAGGCAGCAGAGAATTCAGATTTTTTGTTCTCTCTTAGAAGTCCAAAAGAGGTGGAGAGCTTTATGTGCTGGAGGACAGTTTGGGCGCAGTTCCATGGGGGAATGACTTATTTCCAGTTGCGCAGGGTTTTAATTTTGGTTTGCAACCGAGAGGTGTATGTTAGCTGCCCAGCTTCAGCAGTTTGCTCATGACAACTGCCTCTAAATAATAGTTTTCACAGGACTTCTGTCTCCATTCTCTTTAAAAAAGGGTAAGTGTAAGATAGAAAGCAAATCTGCTTTGCGGTAAATATGTCATTGAGAAGAAAGGACATTCTTGTCAGAAAGGATTAGTTTTTACGTTGTTCAGTACTGTGCCAGATACGCTGATGGACCCTCACTTGGTTGCCTTCCTGCTGTGGGCCAATCCAGGTCACCTGAAGTGTACCCTTTGACTTCTAAGGAGTCAGTGCAAAGTAACAGGGCACACATTCAGCCCAGACTTTCAAGGCCTTCCTCTCGCTGTTGACTGGATGAAATTTATCTGTCTCCAAGTGGTAAGTCGGTCCATTGAAGTTCACTGTCTCTCTCTCTTTGCTTGAGAGAGGGGCTGGGGGTGGTTGACTGGAATGAGTCACCTCAAAGGATTAAGCAGCTCTGGAAAGTGAGCAGACTGCTCATATTTTGGGATTTAGTTGGATTTAGGTACAAACATGATTAAGGTTTAGGTAAACTGCATCCCACTCTGTAATAGAAGACACCCAGTTTTCACAGGGGCTGTGACAAATTTTTGTTTCTAGATATATTTCCAGGGGAGGAGTGAACAGGAGGGCATAATTAAACAAGGAAAAAGGAAAGTGCGTGCTGAAGTCTACTTGGCACTACATGCTTTGTTTGTTTTTAGTCTTGTTTTCCTAAGAATCCAAAGTGTATCTGGTTACCGTGTTTCTCCAGTCCTTCCTCATAAAAACTCCTTGAAGCTTTTTGCTGAACTTCAACCACATCTGAAAGAGGGAAGAGCATTCAAAACTATTAAGTACTTAGGAACTTTGATTAAAGTGGTTGCTGGATATTGGAGAGGCACAAAACCAATTTCTGCACTGTAGCAAAGGTTGCTGTAAAAACTCAAGGCTGATGGATCGTGCTCAGTGTGCCATGGAGCTACTTGCTGGTTATGTGTAAGTTTCCCTGTCAATGCGTAGCTGGAAACTAGCTGCAACACCTATAGCAACTTGCTGCGTTCCAGTGATTAACCAAAGTGGAAGAGGAGCAAAGGGACACTTGAAGTACTCTGGTGAGGCGTAGTGAAGAACCGGGTTATTGCCGTAGTAGTGGTTGAAGATAAGGGGCACAGGACGCACGTTCGTGGGAAACTGGGCTTTATTGCTTCTGCTGGGCTTTCTTCTTTGCTGCTCTTCTAATTTGACTGTAAAACCTCTTTCCATTTTACATTTGTAAGTCTTGTGAATAAATAACTTACAGTTAAATAACTGACCTGTTTTATAAAGGTGAGAATAGCTAGTGCTCGCATGCTAGATGAACACAAATACGTGTTATTTTGTTGTATGAAGCTCTCTGTGGTCCAAGTCTAGAAGAAAGCTGGGCTGCATGTATAGATCTGAACAAAGAACTGTCTCGAAGGGAATGCTGACACTGGTTTACCAGAGAGTTGTTGTCCTTATTTCAGAAACCTGAAGTTTTGTGTTTGTTCAAAACCTGAACAGCTCAGAACTGTAACAGCAGTCTTCTGGCCTTCATAGGCTTCAAGAAATATTTTGCACAGGGTTCACGTTCTCTAAAATTTAAGACATGACAATTATATTTCCAGCACTGTAATTGAGGTAAAAAATCATAATTTAAAGAAAAATAGGGGATGATTTATTTTATTAAAATTTTCTCATGTGGATTAATTAACTGAGATTTGGCAAGCTTTTAAGATTCTTCTCATGTTCTTATGCTCTTAAATTGGCTTTCCTAGTTGTTCACAGGAAGTGTGCTAAATGAGTATAGCTGACCAAGTCGAGTCTTTACTTACGGTTTTGGTCATGATTTTTTTTATAAAGATCAGTACATGTGAGAAATACTGTAGCTGCTATCTGTTCTCTCCCCTATGGTAGTGTTTGAGGTTTTTTTTTAGTTTGTTCTTGTTTAAAGATGTGGAACTACTGCTTCAGAGATTCCACTTACGTGCTCGCATATACGCGTATAAGATACCGTGTTCAGCGTAGTTCTGTATTTGAAGGGTTTGGGTTTTATTTTCTTAATTTCTTTTTAGCGGATATAGCTCAGAGATACAGGATAAGCAAATATCCAACTCTGAAACTCTTCCGGAATGGAATGATGATGAAGAGAGAATACAGGGGCCAGAGATCTGTGACAGCAATAGCGGATTATATAAGGCAGCAGAAGAGTAACCCTATTCGGGAGGTCCAGGATTTGGAAGAAATTAGTTCTCTTGATGTAAGTCTTTCAATTTTATTCCTTCTAAATATATTCTTATTCTTTTTTTAAATGTGGAACTGGTGAAACAATGTATTTGAAGTACATATTTGCTGCTTTTTTTCCATTCAGAAACGCTGTGAGTGCTTTTTTTTAAACTGAGTGGAAAACTGGATCATTTCCAGTATTACAGATTATTCCAATATAATCACTTTCAACTGCATTCATTTTGTTACAATAACTCCACTACCAAATTACTTATTTTACTTTTAATCATTTGAAGACAATCATATGTTGTATTTGGCAAGATACTTCTAATATTCCTCACTGGAAAAATATTCACAAGGATGCTTCTGAATATTGAAAAGACAGAAAAGCAATAAATTCTGCACAGTTATTGACTGTTGAATGAATGGCATCTCTGTATTTGATATCCTTAGGGAGTAATGATAGTTTTTGATAATTTGAGGTAAGTTATAATTTAACTTCTGTTTTTACAGCGCAGCAGAAGAAATATTGTTGGATACTTTGAGCAAAAGGACTCTGACAATTACAGAACCTTTGAAAGAGTAGCGAATATTTTGCATGATGATTGTGTATTCCTGTCTGCCTTTGGGTAAGTTTAAAATTTGTTGATTGCATGACTTCATTACTGAAATTATGTTAATGACTTGTATATAATTTAATGGAATGGACTTCTTTAATACTTTCAGTGTGGCATAACTGAAGAGACTAGACCTTAACAGATAAGTACACTGAGATAAGGGTAGGAGGAGAAAACTCCTAGCCTTAATGTTTGCTGTGAAATCCAGCTTTGAATTTTTGCCTCCTTTTTCTTTTTTTCACTCCTTGTCAGTATAGTTTAACTGTAATTGGGGAGGTTTTAGGGGGACATGCTAGACAGTTGTGTCCCAAAAACCTGCTTCTTTGGAGGGAGAGGGGAACAAGTAGGGAAGAGCTTGAAAACTTTTTGGCAAATACGTTTATCAGCCTTGCAGACTTTTTTTGCAACCTCTTAAATTTTTTTTCTTTAAAATATGACCATCTTTTGTAGGGTGGTTTTTTCCTTCTTTTTGTAGGGTTTTTTTCCCTTCCTCTTTTCCTGTAAAGAATAATTCAGTAGTTGCTTGCTCATTTCTTTTTGATGTCAGGGCAGAGGACCTTGTTCCAAAATGCCTGATTTCTGTGCCTGGGTCTGTTTCATGTGAGTTCTATGTCACTGCACACAGTAACAGTTTAGAAAAGCAATTGCGTTGATGAGCTTCATAGTGTTGAGCCTAGAAGAACAACCTACAGAAATTCAAGTTTCTCCTTGTTATACCGATTTACAGCAATATTTAAAAATGTTAAAAGATCTTCACTGGAGGAAGAAGAATAAATTGGGAGTGATTCCCTTTTTAAGTAGCATAATAAAATGCAATTATAGAATCTTTCTGCAGTGTTTAATGTGCCAGCACTAACCAATTTAAAGTGATTGGGCATTAATGTGAATGCAGTGGTTTGCAGTCTACCCACAGTTGCAAGATCAGGAATTTGCATGGGCTATACTAGCTTTTATACCACATACAGTTGCCCTAAAGGTTTTTTGAATTGAATGTAGCGAAGGATAGTGGAGAAACTGGGAGGGTGTATTCTGGTAGAAAATGTTTCATCTGTTTGAACAAAATTTGTTGTCAGTCATTGAGGCCTCTTCCAAAGTGTTTCCAAAAAAAAGTTCAGGGGTGAGGGAGAGTATTTGTAATGTGCAGGTGTACGCATGGCTTTCCTTTCCTTCAGTTCCCCATATATCCTATGACTGTATAAGCAGCCTTGGTCCTGAGAGAATAATCAAGTCTTGTAAATCTGTGATCTGTAGGTCTGTCTGTCTTATCCCCAAAGAACGGCCATTATCTCAGATGTTTTCTGATGGGTGCGTCCATGCTTGTTCTCAGGGCAGCCAGTATGAGTTGTTATTAGAATTTTAAATTATTTTTTTGCCCCATCATATGTTTTTTTTGAATGCCTTTCAAAAATCATTAGTAAGGTAGCAATACTTTTAAGATTCTCTCTCCTGTTTGAGTCTGTTCGTCTTTGGTTTGCTATTTGTCAACTTCATACAATGAGAAATAGTTTCCCACCACTCAGTGTTAGGATTTGGTTGTTGGATGCTGTTTTTGAAGTCGTTTACTATGGGTTTTTGTTTTTTTTTTTTTCTTTAGATATAAGCAATAAGCAAACATAATGGAACAGATCAGTTTGATTATTTGTAACCTGCCTAAGTAACTACAGGTTGCACAGCAGGCTTGTTGTTATTCTCTTCTCCAGACTCCCATTCCCTTTCTAGCCTGGAGCTGTTAGTGTTTTAAAGTGCAGCCTTCCAGACAGCAATCCTGGAAACTAAATGTTTTCATCTCTGAATGGCTGCGGCTCTCAAACTTCCTAACAAATTATGTGTGAAAAGACTTCTGAGGGAGATTCTGGCTATATAAGTGTTTTCTATTCAAGATTATATATGGCAAAATGTTTCATGGGGAACTGGCCCTGGGCAGTCAAACTCTTCTGACTGAGCATCCTAGCAGCCCCTGGGAGGGATTTTTGGTTTTGCTATAGACAGAGTTCAACAGGTACATGGTTTGGGAGGTATATGGTAACGTGAGCTGTCATGTTCGAACTTCTAGTAAGCTAAAATAAACTCAAAACAATCAATTTGACAGGAAAAAAATAATTACTTCGCTAACTTCTGTCAAGGCAGAACTGTTCCCTGCTATGCCAAAATTATTCTGGCTTTAGGTAGTTGTAATAGCTTATTTTTGAACTGTATTAGTAGTACTTAGTTGCAGAGCATCTTGATGCTTAAAACTATTCTTAAATCAGCTGATCCTTACAGTTCTGTTAAGGTTTGAGGTAACTGTAGAGCAAGATTAATGAGAAGAATTGTAAGCAGAAGGAGATAGAAGGGATACTGGTGAAGAGATATTAGAGGTAGATTTTGGCAGTAGAACTAGAGAGAGGCAAATCTGAAATGTTTGTAGGCATGGAAGAGAATGGCCTTGTGCCATTGAGCCATAGCATAGGAAGCCAAATGCAGAAAACCAAAACAAACGGCCAAAAAATACTTTTATCTTAAAGGGCTATGATGAACTGTGGATAATTCATGGAAGAGAGTAATGAATCCAAGAACTGTTTTAATTTTATGTTAGCCAGCAAAGTGGTGGGGGGGTGTGGTGGTGGTTCCAAGAGGTTCACTTTTTATGTTACTGCTTCAAGAAAAGACAAAACACAACTGAAGTGTTTCCATTTCGGTAGTTGTTTTAAAAATGTGTATCTTCAGGCATTTGGGATTTTCACATCATGTCCCCCGTTTATTTGACTCGTCTGAAACAAATCAGTCACAACTGCAGTTAGTGAAGTCGAAGAACACAGAAGAGGACCTTTTGGGTTCCACCGCAGGCTTACCTTAGAGCATGTATTTCATTATAGATTATTATCAGCTTACCAAGCAGTGATTGGGCAGGTGGCTTCTATGTCTTCACTTTCTTCTTATTCAGTGGAGGATTGTTTGGGATGCAAGTGGTTTATCTCAGTGATGATGGTCACAAAGAAGCCTGATTTCACATTATGGGAGCAGTCATCATGTCTGGAATACAAAAATGCATTTTAAAATACACACCTCTAAACTGGTACAAATAGTGATAGGTGTAACATACTAGGCAAAACGTCTTCTGTATGTGATAAGAAAATGATAATTGGATCAAATGAACTAAATAAAACATAGGTACTTTGAGTTAAGCCTTGTGATGTCGTCTCTTTTTCTCTAAATTGTTCAGACCCCTCATCTTGCAGTGAGATAAATTGAGATATTTTTACTTCTCTTTTTTTCCTCCTCCTTACATCCCTTAATCAGTCTTCACCAATGCTTATATTAGTCCATAGAAGAGATACTATAATTGGAGAAGCTAGAACACTTAGCTAATGTTTCCCAGAGGCTGGCATGCTTTCTTTTTATCCTATGCGAAAAGGAAAAGAAATAGGTAGTTCATTTTACTCTTTTGTGGCGTATGCAGCCAGCCAGTTCTGTCTTGCCAGCATGAGTTACATTGGAACAGCAAGACATGGGAGAGAAGGAGAGGAGGCCTCTTTTGATGTCTGAAGATGATGAAAGGGCTTACTTTTGTTGAGAGCTTTCTTTCCTTTTTTTTTTTTTTCTATCTCCTGTGTTGGATGCATAGCTGTCCCCATTTGTTTGAATAAGAGATGATTATTTTGGGGGTACTAGCTAGCAGCTTTCAGGGCACTCTGTTGTGACTGGGATTAAGGAAGCACAAAATATTCCAGAGGCAGGGGAGGAACTTACTAAGGTGATATAGTAAGCTGAATACCAAGGAGGAACAGCATGTGTTCTCCAGGTACACACATACCATATCATCAGCGGTCAGAAACTGCATGCTGTGTCTTGTGCTCTCTAGATCTGGTTTGAGGGTAAAATGGACGGTGTGGACTTATTTGCTATCCATTTTCTCACTGCCTGTGCTGGTAGAGCACCTCAAAGCCCTTCTGTATCAGGGTAGATAAGATGTAAATTTCTAGTGTAAACAATGGAACAGGAAGAATGAATGCAAACAGAAATCCACCTTTCTCTCCTTTCCTTCCGTGAGAAAAGGTATTAATTTGTTTTAAATTTACCAGATTATATTAATTCATTAACACTTTTCTCTGATGGTCTCTTACCCAAAATTGTACCAACATTCATCACTTGCACTTTGATGCCTTTAGTCCACACTTTTAATCTTAGGGATACATCTTGCTGACTCCCTTAATGCTGTCTCATCTAGCCAGGCCAAGTTTCTGTGGAGTCACTTTACAGTTTACTTTAAAGATCAAGGATTTTAATTCTCAAATTTTGAAGGAAAAAAAAAAAAGTAGTAAAGAAAGGATAGCAAATTAAAATATGATTTTTGGTATCTCAGTTATTTTATTTGTCTGTACCAAGACATGCTTACTGGTTGGTTTGTTGTAGGGCTATTTCAAAAGCAGAGAGATTTAGCGGAGACAATGTAATCTACAAGCCACCAGGGGTAAGTGTAACTATGTATTTTATTCTGCTTATTGTCATTATATGTGAATATGAACTAGTGGAGACTATTCAGATCATTCAGTATATTACTGCATCTCAAACCTTAATTTCGTTTCATCACTAAATAGTGTGAGAAGTAGGGTCATAGGGACTAGTGTTTCTGAGTCAGTGAAAAAGATCTCAGTCTCATTTGTTGCCAGTTAAGTGCGCAAAACCTAAATCCGTCATTTTAAACGTCAATGTCCGGAAATGTTTTTTTTTCTTAGAAACACAGTTGACTCGTCATGTGTATAGATACTTTGTGTTCTGCAGAAGTCTTAAAAATCTGTGAAGTTCAACAGCTGGTGCACTTCAAGTTTTTCAAAGCAAGTGACAATTACTAAGTATTTTTCTGACTGTCACTTGCCTGTCTTGTGTGTCTTAGCCCACAAGGGCTAAGAGCTGTTCTCTTCACTTAAAAAAAAGGAATTAGTAAAATTAACTGTATGTTAACAAACTCTCATAAACATAGTTTTACTTGAGGAAAAATACAGTACAGAAGAAAATCTGCAAGAATTGCTTTTTAGAAACATAATTAATATCTGAAAATCTGTTCCTTTCTCAAATATACTGTATGAAAAGAGTTGCTTACAAAAGAGAAATAAATAAAAAAAGACCTAAGGGGGGAGGGAGTTTCAAACCTTTTTCTGCGAAAACAGAATTTATTAGGTCACCTAATTTATATGGCGTTTCTGAATTAAGGTGTGCTTAATCATGGCCACAGCTTGCAAAGTCATGCTTTGCTTCATGTTAACCAAAATTGTAATTACATTAAAAAATGGCAGCACTGAATTCTGAGTTAAAACTACTGGCAAATAAAGGAAAGCTATTATTTATTCATATCTCTTTGGCAAAGCAAATGTAAAATTCCAGTTTCAAGTCTTGTAGGACATTGGGAGGGGTTGGTTTTTTTATGAGTCTTTGTAACTACCAGCATGAAAAAGCTTAATATCTGCATTTAGTTTATATCTAATTTTTTTTTTAGGTATGGAGATACTATTTCTCAACTTGACAGAAGTCTAAATAGCCTTTATTTGAAGAATCGCTAATTTGGAAACAAAGTTTCTTTTTCAATTCTCCTTAAGTGGAGTTGACTGCACAGATGATCATCTATAATATTTATTTTCCTGTTGTACTTTTGTAACATAGTTAATAGAAATGTTGCATGCACAAGGGTTGAATATTGGTGTAAGATTGGCTTTTAATATTTATATGGATATAGTTACTTTTATGTCGGGTAGGTAATCTTCTTCATATATAGCAATGTCATCTTTACTGTTTCTCAACTAGTGTATTTTTCTTTTTCAACAGGAAAATGCTCCAGATATGGTGTATTTAGGATCGCTAACCAATTTTGATTTGATTTATGCATGGACACAAGATAAATGTGTACCACTAGTTCGAGAAATTACGTTTGAAAATGGTGAGGTAAGAATTTTTTCTACCATTCTACTTTTGGAGTTTCTTTCTCAAAACCAAAATGTCTCTTTCAAGGTCTTTAATCCATGCCAAAGAACTTTCTGCATGCTTTGCTTTAGACAGAAAATAGCTGTCAGGTAATGTCTTTTCATTCTTTTGGAGCTTTTTGGTTAGACTTGAAGTTCACTGGAGGCAGATTTGTAGTAGTATCATACACTACCAGAGTAAGAGGTTATAATCATGCATATAGATCACATAAGAAGTATCTGGTGATTTGCGGAGTGTGGACACTTGGACGCTAAGAATGTGCGTGTGTAAGAATGTGTGTGTCTGTAAGTATGTATGGGTGTGTATCACCTTGGGTAGGTTGTGTTATTCATCTAAAGTAAGTACATATTATTTATACAGATGTTATGACTAAATGTTGATTTAAGATCCAGACATAAATGTTATTTAAGTGCTTTTTGCATCTGTTATGACCTTGAAAAAAATGTTTCTAGTCAGGGTAGAAAATATCCATGTCAGCATGGCCATGGCAGTTTGAAAGAGTAAAATAGTTGTGAACTATCCTTTAGTTATAATCAGCTTTTAAAATGTAATGTTTAAGTTAGTAGTAGAAAAATGTTACTGTATTAGCCACTTCCAAAGCATTATCTAATAAACAAGCCCATTAAACGGTGGTGGACCATCTGTGGAACGGGCAATCTTCTGGGAATTGTAATAAAAACCATGTGATATTTTTTTGTCAATCTGTGTTTAAGCACTGGTACCTTCATAATCTTTTTAGCTTCACATGCTCTTTCCCGACGGTTGAAGGTTTCTTCTTTTAGCTGTAATTTGTAAGATGGAATTTGGGGGTTTGCTTTTAAACATCCTTTTTCTTCTCATTATCCTTATTTTCTTTCAGTGCTTTTCTGTTTTCTTTTGTAATTTACTTCTTTCATCTATATATCTAACCATATTATACTTTTTTTTTGGTAAAATAACCAATGGGGGAAAAAGATCTGTAGAAAATTAGCAAGTTTGTAGTATCTCAAAAGGAGTGTTTGTACATAGCCACAGGATCTGCTAGAGACTCTGGTGAGGTTTGTAACAAACTGCAGTGTGTTGTCCACACTGGATTAGAAACCAAAGAATCAGTCATATCATTTGTTCTCAGTTTGCACGCTTCATTTTTTTTATTCTGACTTTGCAGTGTATGTAACACTGCTGTTCTGGGCACGTGCAACATGTCAGGTTACATGACAGAGGGAGAGAGAGGGTGAGATGCACAAAATGGTTTAAGTACAACCTTCTAGTCAACCCCGCCAACTTTTATTGGAAAGTTCTGTTAGTTAAACAAATTTTAATTCTTGATTTGCAACTCAGTATGTAAAAGATGCCACACGTTAACATGTTTCAAAGCATGTGGTAAATTTTCAGTCTACTTTTCCCATGGTGAAATTGGATTCTGAGCCTTAGAAGCCAAGGTTCATCACTGTCAGCTTGTACCACATTGTGTCATGGTTTTTCTGGTTGTTCTTTCAACCCTGATTCCTGTTTACTTAGGCAGATATTTACAATTCCAATGTGACATTTTGCCTAGCAACATTTGTTTAAAAATTTCAGTGCTGCCAGTACCCAAACAAATTTCAACATGCCAAAACTGACATAATTCTGCCTGCTGAAATTGTATAGTATTTAAATGGGCTTTTACTGCATACTGCACAATATTACAGGGTAAAAATACAAAGTGCTGTGACTGTTAAGCTGTGTTTATGGTTCTAGAATACAGTATAAAGACAAAAATTTCTACCACAGACTTTAATTCCAATTTTAAAATCAAAATTGGCCTCTGTAAACTGCTGATAGGTTTTTCCCTCATTTTCTTTCTTAATGTTGTCATTATCTGGTAAGTGTCATGGGCAGGCTAGCCAGGAAGATGCCCAGTCTGAACAGAGTTCATCACTGTGACTTTAGACAGCACATAGTAATTGAACTCTGAAGCAAGGTCTTCTGCTTGAGAAGACTGTCCTTTTGAGAGACAGTCCCTGTACTTGATGAGAAAAGGCTGTTGGGATTAGTAATATCATTCAGAAGAAATCACTGTTTAACCTGTAATCAGTCTGTTTAGTTTTTCATTGTATGAATACAATGAACCGTGTGGTCTAACGATGGTGCTGAACTGTAAGCCTTTGAAAGGGTAAAAAGTTTCTCAAAGGCATACAGGAGTAATGTGAGCAGTTCAGATCTAATGAAAAATCTTTTGATATTCTCAGTGCCAAATGAGACAGTAGCTTTTGAGGGAGCAGTGCAAAGCAAATTAAATCACTATTCCACTTGCCACGTCCTGATCACTAAGACATGCTATGAAAGCTGGAATAGAAAAGCAAACAAAGGAAGGTACTTCATAGAAACCAGTTAGGGCCAAAATTAGCAAGGCTTTCAGGCCAGCTGTCCTAACAACCTGTTTGGAGATGAATTGATCTTGTGACTATAACTTGCCACATATAAGGGTTTTAACTATGCAGATATCAAAACTGAGGTTGTCCCTTTAGCTGCTTGCAAGCAAGAGGGGAGCTTAGAGCTGGAATACCAAGCTCTGTTTGGGAGTTCTCCCTCTGGAAATGTACCTGCTGAAACAAGTGAGGAGTCGGAGCCATAATCATAGTGGTACAAAACAGACTTTTTCACATCCTCATAATAGGAGAGGAGCCTGAGACCCAGCCAAATTCACATGTGTAAAAATGAAAATGAGCAAATGTGATTAGTTGGTTTAGGGATGGATTGGGAAGCTTGAATTTCGTCAAGAGCATTGAATTTATTAGGATCTTTGTAATCTGCTGTTAAAACACCAAGCTTCAACTTACCTGACAGACTTTGGTTGAAGGGAGAATAACAGCCATTTCATGTACACTACGTAACAGGCTGCCTACTGATATGGAAAGCATTTCTTCCAACTTACTGCAAATTGAAAACATCTGAAGAAACTATTCTATTTGGTGGCAGAAGGAACGAGTGCTCTCTTTCTCAAAAAGCATAGATTTTATTCTGATACAGGCTAGAATCAAAGAAATAGCAGCACTTGCTTGTACACCAGTTGTGCAAATGAAAGATAGGCAAGACTGTAGGCATTTGTTAGATGATAAATGATTATTTCTTCAATGAGGCTCTAGCAAGTTGAGCTAGTGTTCAGAGGTGCCTAAAATTCACTTCTGAAGCAAGCAAATGCATGTTGTTCGCGTTTTATTTGGGTTTTGAGTAAAAGAAAAATCCTGAATAAATTACTCAAGGAGTTGTACATTTATCTGTCTCTGGACAGGAATCTTTAAAAGGCACTGGGGCTGCAAGAATGCATTTCTATGAGGAACTAAAGGTTTCCTGTCCAACAAAGGTTTTCATTTCTTCATCAATTTTAGTAATATACTAGCCTATGAATTTAATAATGGTGTTAAACAGATGACCAGTCAGGACACCCTTACTGGCAGAAGAGCAGTACTTGATCATAATTGATATAGCTATGTCAGCTAAAAAGCTTCTGCTTTTTTTTTTTGCCCCCTTTTTTTTTTTAAGGATGGAGTTACTTAAAGATACTAATTCATTGTGTTATGCTAAGAAAACACCAACTTATTACATGAACCAAGCTAGGACTGGGTCTAGAATACGCATTCAGCTTTTTATAGTATGTAATACCATGCTGTTCAGGCCTTATTGCTGTTTCTATGAAGATGTTGTGTTTTCTCAGAATTGGGCTATTTCTCTTGAGCAATTATTCCAGTGCAAGTGTATCCCTTCCTGAAATGTTGATAATGAAATACCTTCATCGTTTATCTGCTGTATATGATACAGAAGAAGGAAGCATGGTTAACTGTATCACTCAGGTATCTTGGATGAAGGGTCAGCAGTTAACATCTTTAATCCTGGTCTTTCAGCTGTTTTTAAAGTAGACATCTCGCTGAATTTGAAAATTGCTGGAATCACTTAAGTGCCCTTAAGAAATGGAAGAAATGAGATTTGTTTTGTTTTCCGTGCAGGAACTGACGGAAGAAGGCCTTCCTTTTCTCATACTTTTCCACATGAAAGATGACTTGGAGAGTTTAGAGAAATTCCAACAGGAGGTTGCACGACAGTTAATAAGTGAAAAAGGTGTGTAGTAACTCCTACTACTTCTTGTTTTTACTGGTATAATTTTCTTCAGGCAAACTCAGAGTGGAAGCAAAGGCCAAACAGAATCCTAGCTTTAAAGCTCTTGAGTCCAAAGGGCTTTATGTACTTTTGACAGTGAGGACCAACTCCTCTGGAAATGATTAAAATAGATTCACAATTTATTAGTAAGTAACTGTTTCAGAAATCCTTCTTGTCTAAATGACTTCATGCAGTTTGAGAGGGCATTAAACAAAACTTCAGCTTGTATTATGGCCAAAAACATTTTAAGAAAATCCGTTATTTTGGTAGTGTTAGTTACTTAAATCTATTTTCAAGTTTTGCATGTTGTGTCTATCTAATATCTCCACCTTTGTAATACTTACAAAAGTGTTTAGGGTTTCAAGATAATAAAAAAATTCTTAACATGGATTTTTGTCTGCTCACAATTTTAAGGTACGATAAACTTCCTCCATGCTGACTGTGATAAATTCAGGCACCCACTCCTTCATATTCAGAAGACTCCAGCAGACTGCCCTGTTATTGCCATTGATAGCTTTAGGCACATGTATGTCTTTCCAGACTTCAGTGACTTGTCGTAAGTATTTTTCTTTGTGCGTTTTGATTTGCAAAGAACAAAGGAAAAGACGTGCTCATACTTTAATCAGTACTATGGTAGGAAGATGAATGAATCTGGGATAGGTGAGGCTGCCTATGTATGATTCAGTGTCAGGGCCTTAAAGCAATATGAATTGGCGTGAAGTCATTGTTAAAATGGAGTTGCATTGCTTTATGCAAGAAGAGAATCTCACATTAAGTTTTTAGATGCTGCTGCTCTTTTAATTCAAAGTTTTGCTATTTTCCATAGTAGTTAGGCATTTGGAGCCTGGCGTGGTATTTTCAGTGGTGATCTAGATATACCAATTAACTTTAAAAGGTTTAAAATACTACATGGAATGTTTCAGTGCGGTGTTATGCAATGATTACTGTAAAATGCATCGTGTCAGAATTCCCAGTCTGCTGGTTTGGTTTTTGCTGCTGTGCAATTCCAGCCTTCCTGCATTAGCCTAAACCTGGAAAGCTGGCAGAGAAATCCTTGTTGCCCGGGTTTCCGAAATTTTCCACATGCAGCTTGGAA
Organism: Pygoscelis adeliae; assembly: GCF_000699105.1. Lineage (NCBI taxonomy): Eukaryota > Metazoa > Chordata > Aves > Sphenisciformes > Spheniscidae > Pygoscelis > Pygoscelis adeliae. The sequence continues at coordinate 2,779,144 of NW_008824908.1, read as the reverse complement.
AATGGCTGACTGTTGGCATGTTATCTGGATAAAATATGTGAGAGAGGAGTATCAGGGTGCTTAGGTGAAATGCCACTTTGATAATCCTCTTTACATCAGCCTATCTCTTTAAGTTGTACTGCCTTGGAAGCAGATGTTGTGTCTCCCGTGGTTCAGCTGAGGAGAGAAGATGTGTACGTGTTATCTTCAGGGCCTGTCAGCATGGGACAAGCATTCTGTCTTTGTCTTCAGATTGTGTGTTAAACTCCAGTTTCTGTCTCAGAGGAGGTACCTGCATACACACCGCTTGTTAAGTCCTGGTTAGATGTCTAGGCTTTGAGACTTGGAGTTTTTGCCCATTCAGAATTTTTGCCTGTGCATACTTTTAAAAACTCAGGGTATTTCATTTTTGTCCAAGACAAGGATTCAAAGCTCAGACTTAGCATGCAATGTGAATGTAACCCATGTCTAATTCTGCCATTCCAGCAGGCATTTTTCTACCTGAAATGTTGACATTTGGAAGGAGGGTTCAAACCTAGCTTCTCCCCATAATTCTCCACAGGCTTATTCTTAAAACGTAGTCTGTTTGATGTATCTCAAATAGTGCTTTTCAAATATCTAAAGCTATGTATGTGGAAACTCTGATAGTGACTATCTTTCTCCCTGTGTTCCTGTTTCTGTGGAAGATTATGTTCACCACACATGCCAGTGCTTTAAAAAAAAAAAAGTGGGATATTTGCATCTGGAAAGCACTCTTTTTATTGTCACTTTTGAAACAGCCCTAAAATAAATTAATATCCCTTATAGGGGAATAGAGATGTTTAGCTTAGACTTTCATATTATGTTTTTTACATGTTCTGTTTTCACAGAAACACTATCAGAATAATAAAAGCTACTTGCTTGTTTGTATACCAGTTGTTACATACTAATGAAGATGAGAGAGAGAGATGTCAGGATTGTAGACAGTTGCTTAATGATAAATAATTATTCAACCTTGCTCTAGGAGATTGAGCTGATACTTAGAAATACCTAACAAACAGTTTGGAAAGAAGGATAGCTTGGAGCTCCCCGGGTGATAACTCTTTTGTGTGGGGGTGGTTTGGATTTTTGTTTTGTTTTTTGGTTTGTGGGTTTGGGTGTGGGTTTTGTTTGTTTGTTTGTTTTTTAATAATAGGTTAAATCTTAATTCTAAGACTTTCATCTACCTGCAAGGATTTCTGCCACTCTAGTACATTTTCTGGACTCTTACAAACTGGCCCCAGACTGTCTCTTGTAATCTCGGTGCTGCCCACCAACCAATGGGGTTTGGATATGGTACTTTCAGAACTGGCCCACTAAAAGATTTCCTCTCTCTTTAGGGAGTCGTCTTTTTGGAGAATAGCCACTTCATAGGCAAATCAGACCACCACTCAATATTTTTGTCCTCATACTTTGGCCACCTGGCCCTATTCATCCTGCTGTTCCAGGTCAGAAATGATAGCAAGGAGCGTTCAACAGATCAGTTGTAGCTTCACAGCAAGAACTGGCTGAGCTTACAAGAGGCGCTAGGCACCAAATGCCCTTGCTGCATTAGGAGAGGAGAAGAGGTTGGAGGGGAATGTCTCCAGCAGTGTGCCTGACCTAGAACAGGGCGGGAGCCCAAGGTAAAGCAGGGAGCAGTGATTCTGCTGTCCCTACAACCGGGCTGGAATGAAGCCCATCAGTACTAATTCCTGATCTTATCTGGGAAGTGAAGAGACCCCTCAAAGTACCACTGTAATACGGATTAGTTACAGACGTTGCTGTAGTGATACCTTCTGACTCTACATTATACTACGTTTTACCCATAGAGTTTTCTAACGATCTGAAATGCTGATAGCCTGTCTGACCACACTTTGTCCCTCTTTCCTAAATGTAATAATTGGTCTGATGAAAGACTCCCTACAAAACCTGTCTCCATTCACACGTTACCTTTTGATTGCATGCATAGTGCTCATGTTATAGTTTTTTATCTCATCTTTAATACTTACTAGATCAACTCTTCATTTTAAGCTTTTTAGTCTATTTGACGTTTCACAAATAAAATCTGTTGCTGTAGTTTACCACGTTTGCTGTGGGTGACAGTAGATGATCTCAGATTAGATTTACATTGATATCCTCTCAGTGCTTATCTCTAGTGTATATGCAGTTGCTCAGGCACTAGAGAGCCTTTCAAAGATGTTTTGTCAATACTGCTACCCAACTGTCATTTGTATCTGTAAACTGTGCATTTGGAACCTGCTGTTCCCTCTTACATTATGGTTAGTGGGGAGCTGGAGTGAGTATACAATGAAGTTATCGGCTAGTACAACTCTGTGGGAGTTATTGAAAAGATGAAATACTTGCTGTGTTCTCAAGAGACAGTGGAAAGAAAAAGAAGCTGGTAGGATACCTTCACAAACCATTTGGCTTCCTGTCCTCTATTAATCACCTAAAAGTGGACATAGTGTGCCAGATAAACAGAAATTGGCTACTCTAAACAGTGCACTCTAAATCTTCTGTGTTTGGACTTAACTTGTAATAAACATGTGGGTGTTTCTGTTGGATTTGTTCCAGAGTTCCAGGTAAACTGAAGCAATTTGTACTAGACTTGCATTCTGGAAAATTGCATAGAGAGTTTCATCATGGCCCTGATCCAACTGATGTAGCACCTGGTCAGGTAAGGTTACAACAAATACATTTAATTTGGGCATTTAATAAAGACCCTTTTTCTTTTTTCTTTTTTTTTTTTTAACTCCTTGTCAGAGCTGTACTTCCTAACGTGTGTACCTTTAACTTCAGTCTCCTGAAAGAGAAATCTGTTTATAGAAGCATAACATTGCCACTTCTGCTTGGCTCTTCCTTTAACTTCCTTTGAGTAAAGGCAGGGAGAGCATTAGGGGGAAGTGTGGTACCTGTTTGCCTTGAATAAGGGAAGAGTATAAGAATATATATTTTCTCCACTGAAACAGAAGCTCTTGGGCCAGATGACTGTCTTGAGCTCGTAGATCTGCTCTTATGTTCTCATGTGATTTCAGTGCAAAAACTGATGATATGTCATAGATGCATTATTTCCCACACGACACACTATGAGAGGGTGCTTCTAAGGGGAAACATCAATTGACCGAATGTTTTATATATTTACTCGTGGTCGCCAATCCAAGCAGGAGGCAGATTGTTAGAGCATCAACAAAGGACCGATAAGCGGTAATAGGGCTTATTACTTTTAGTAATGCAGTTAACAAGCAGCATTAATAGTGGTCACAGGCTGCATTTGTCAGTTTGGATTTGTCACTGTTCTGCTCAAAGGTTGTCATGCTGTATAATTACATGTCTGGAAGTCACTCCTGGGATCTCTTCAGGAATGCAACTACTAGATCCTTCTCTAGACAAAACTCAGGAGCACCTCAGTGTTTAGTTTAATCCAAGAGGCAGAAGAGAAAGGACATTACCAGCCCCAATTCCCTCTGCTCAGCCCAGTCTTCTAACCGTGTCTTGATCAGCCTTGTATCTTCTTGATACACCGCTTGGCTCATATGCTTGGTGTCATGCTGAAAAGTGCAAACGTAACAGCCTGTCAGGTAACCTTCTCATTACCTCTGGCCCTCTCTAAAGAAAGAACTGTTTTTAAACACTTACTTTTAAGTTATACGTTGCATTATGTAGGGCTCAAAGAGCCGCAGTGATCCCAGAGGACAGCCGGTGCACTTGTGTTGGGGTGCCTTGGGCCATCCCAGAACCCGTGGGTGAGGGACAGAAACGATTTATGGCTACAGGCTCATTTTCCTGGTCATCTGTGGGATGTGGTAAGGGTGGCTCTGCACTAAGCCGTGCGAGTGCAGCCTCCTGTTGCCCTGCTCAGAGTTGAAAGATTTGAAAGTGTGAAAGCCCTGGAGGGCTTGCCTTGTGCCAGGAGAATGACTGCTTTTGGATGTTGTCATGACTGGCTGTGAAAACACGAGGGCTGAACTGTCTCAGCAGTAATTCATTTAACTGGTAACTCCCTGTGTTTCTCAGGAATTCATTGAGCAACTAGAATTCAGGTCAACAGGAGACGCGGAGAACAGGGCTGGAGACTGAGGCATAGGCCAGGCAGTCGGTCAGCTCAGAGCTAGGCAGGCGTGCATGGGGAGGAGACGCTCTGAGGCAACTGCAATCTGGAGGAGGCTTGGCCAGGGGGGGAAGGAAGCCTGCCGAGTCCCTGGATCCTGCTGCCTGTCTGGGCACAACCTCGTTGCCTAGAGCTGCAGGCTTGCTCTTGTCTCCATTTTGCCTTGAAAAATGCACACAAAACCTGGGATGTTTACTTTCTCATCTCCGTATGGCATCCTGCCATCTTGTGGAAGATGTGTATGTGTATGCAATGGAAATACTGGCCTTAACTAAACTGGAGGCTGCTGTCTTAGGTCATGTATGTCCCCTGAATTGCATGTTTGTTTGAGTTTTTTTAGTTTCCATAAAAAACGAATTCTAAAGTATTTTGGCAGCGATGCCATTTTTGCCCTGGTGTATCTCAAAGACAAACACGCAAACCAGAATACCTTCAAAGCAAGTGGTAGATACCCCATTGTAGATTTGTTTGGGTCTAAGTTTGAAATGCTTTTAAGTCCCTTGTACAGAAACTTGTGTGATGGCCGTTACCTTTGAGATGTGCCAACAAAAGGAATATCCTTAACTGATGGTGCTTCATTAATTAATGTATGTGTGTATTCCACCTGCTTGGGACTTGGAACGTGCATTCCAAAAAAACCCCAAAACCTCAATCTGTGAGAATGCTGGACGTTCATGCACTCCCATAATTAATGTTAGAAGTTCATTTAATGGAGGTGCTTGTTTATTAAACTGAGGCTAACAAGCAATTTTACTGTTTGTTCTGTTTTTCAGCCAATTCAGGATTTAGCAAGCAGCCCACCAGAGAGCTCATTCCAGAAACTGGCACCCAGTGAACATAGGTACACCTTATTGAGGGAAAAAGATGAACTTTAAAAACTTGAAATAATCTTGCAAGCCTTTCAGACAGCAGCATTGACTTCTGTGTGGTGGAAATAGTAAACCTATATTTTCATAATTCTATGTGTATTTTTATTTTGAATAAACTGAAAAATAATTTCTTTCTCCCCAGGCTTGTAAATACGTTTGTTTGGTGGGTCATTCTGTACAGCATCTTTCAAACAGTACGTTCCTAATGCTATAGTAAAATATCAGAGACCCATCCAGACTCTTGATCTAACTCTGTTCTGTAAAACTTTTATAATCCAAATGAAGGTATCCTTGCCAGAGACATGCTGTTAACTTGCACTATCCCATTAAATAGGACTTTTGGGTTGTTTTCTGTGTAACCTCGGTAGTATGTGCTTTTTCTCCTCCTTCATGTGAACAGCTATCCTGGTAATCTATTTCTTTGTCACGTTTTTCTCCAACTTAAGAGGGTCTTCTATTCTGGATACTTGGGAGGGGAATAAATTAAAGTTTTACAGAATCTCGTGTGGTCTTTACTGGGTGTAAATGTCCAAGCGATTAAACAATTCTGACTATTAAAATACCAAGCGAGGAAAGGAAAAGTTTTAATGATAATGGCTGTACTTGGAATGAAAGGGCTGTATTGACCTGCTCTGATTTCCTGGAATTACTAAGATTGTTATATTATCCACATGGTTGTGTTAAAAGAACATGAAAGTTGGAAGCCCTTCAAAGTAGGAGAGGACTAGGGGTGGACTGCCATCTTAGTTTTGTCAGTCTTAAATTAATCTCTGTATGTGTTACGATTAGTCTTCTTTCTTTTTTCCTTTTTTCTTTGGGTCCCTGCCTTCCTAGCAGACACATTACTTTCTAAACAACCACTGCAAACTTTTTGTTACTCTTTTTGTCTGGCTTGTGCCTTACTTATTGCATATTCTTTGAATTCTGCGCTGAAGAAGAATTACTACTCTCCTTGTGGGCTTTCTGTTGTGCATAATACCAGAATACAGGCTTTTCTCAATGAATCTTCAAGCTGCTTGGTGAGATGAACATACAGAAACTGTAAGATGGAAAAATACCCGTTAATTTGGGGTGCATTGCTGGAGACGAATTAGTATTGGATTTGTACAGTACACTTACTACAAAGAATCCAGGTCCTTGACTTGGGCCCCCAAGGTTTAGTGTCCTTCAAAGCAAGCTTGTTCTTTGGACAGGTGGACCGCTGGGTTCATGTTGAGTTCAGCGAGTGCCCCAGCTTCTGCAGTTCACAGCTCAGGATTCCTTTTGCCTCTCAGCTAGATGCCACCTACTCAGTTATTGACAGAAGACTGACATGGTCCTGTGCAGCCGTGGTAAAAGTTGATCCCTTGATCCCAAGAGAGGCTGCTGAATCAAGCCCCTGCAGCAACAGGCACATGAGCTTTCTAGGGGGTGATTCTGAGGAGAGAGTTGCTAGTACTAACCAACACCAAGCTACAGCTAGATGCCGAATTGGTAGCCAGAAGAGTACTGCAAGATTTTGTTTACAGGCATAATTTTTGTCAGTTTTATGAATCTGCATTTTGGAGTGCATGTTAAGGGCTTGAAAGCCTGGTCTGCTCCTGTCCCAGTCTCCATCTCATGCCAAATCAAGCATTTTTGGCAGCTGAGTTGTACCACCTTCCAGTTGGAATCCAAAGGTGCAAGCAGGGTATGGTTTTAAGGCTGCCACTTGTTATCTGCAGGTGGTGCTGGAGTTGTTCAAGCACCTGAAATTTTAGTCAATTCCTGCATGGTGCCTCCAAGTACTCGTCTTACTCCCCCGAGGTTCCTATTTTCCCTTGGAATTCTTATTTATAAATGCTGTTTGGTGGAAGACATCTAAACTTCTCTTTCTGGAGAGGGATGCTACCTCACCATACACCCAATAGTCCAGTGGCTGGTGCTTTCAGCTAGGAAGTGAAAGAGATGAACCCCCTCCACCATTCCTTCATCCAAGTTTGCTCTTCTGAGCAAGGACTTGTTCCCAGAGCTTTGGGATCCCAGCACTAGGTAGACAGATGACAGTTACGCACTCAAGTCATTTCATTGTGTATTCACTGGAGGTTGAACAGCTAAAGTCTAGGTGTGCCTAACATGATGTTGAAGTATCATCTGATGAAATAGAGAACTTGCCTAGAGAGAGCAAGTGTTGGACAAAATGCGAGATGTGTTTCAAATTGAGCCCTTCAATTCTGATCATCTACGTCAATGGCTTTAACCATTCAGTGCTCAGCTAACCCCTCCCTTTAACATTTCTCGAGGCTTTGATGGGAAGTTGTCAAACAATATTAGCGTTATCCCCATATGGAACAAAACCATTCCAAACTCTCTTTAACTGAACTTAAGGAGTCCATTTGTGAGCTAGCATATGTGTATGAGTTACTGGATGCATGCAACATTTTAGGAACTTGTGTTAATTTCAGTCAATGTCAATATTTCAATAGCTGAAGCATGTGTTAGGTAACTCAATTCAGGATTCTTAAATCTTGGTAATGCAATTATTTTAATAATATAAAATTTGTGAGGGGTTAATCTTTTTCTTAAATCTTGGTAATGCAATTATTTTAACCCCTCACAAATTTTATATTATTAATCTTTCGGATGCTGAAAGGAAATAAACCCCGACATTCTCAATAAATACTACAACCAGTCTCATAGGCAAAAATTTTTATTTGGTCTGAAAGAATTATGTATATCCTACATTTCTTCCGACTAACATGCCTAGCAATTTAAATGCTAGTTTGGTTACTCAGATGCCCGTGTTTCTTCACATATGTAAATAACGCATCTATTTTAAAAAATCATAGCTTAAATAATAGTCTCCCAAGTCTAGTGTGTACACAATGTTTTGAAATTGCTTCCTTAGACGCAAGGAGGGAAGAATAGTTTTTGTGCTAGACATCTCATAAAATGAGCGCACACCAAGCTGAATTTGTATAAGCTGTGGCAGGAATTCAGTTTTATGAATTTAGATTGTCCTGACATTAGTCCAGCTTGGGGGGAGAAGGTGGAATCCTCAATGTCTGATGTGGCTGCTGTCATTTAAATGCACAAGGTTTCGAAGCATCCAGTAGGAAAGCAGACATAGCTTTTTAAAATCATACAAAGAATGAACCGCAGTTGCTAATTAAGAACACTTTTTTTTCTTAGTTTTGTCCTTTAAATGTAGAAATTAATTACATACCAAAGGAATGAACAGCCTTAGTATGAAGTTGTTACAAGCTCATTAAATGTGTTTACATCCAAAGTAGATACATTTAAAGAAAAGTGCTTTTTGCCTGACGGGAGCAAATGAGCTGAATTAGGTGGGTCATGTTTTCCACTCCAGCTGATTTTACAGATGTAGGCACTGTGACTTTAACACATGCAGTTTTGACAATGTTGGCAATTACTTGTGAAAACTAGTCCTGCACACGTTGCTTCCCTGAGCCTCAGACCTACTTAAAATAGACACAATGCTCTGACTGATAGCAATTTCAATCATATTTTAAAAGTAATAAGAAAGAACTGTTCAGAAAAAGATATTTGTGCTGTAACTAACAGTTGCTTACAGTGTCTCTAGGCACAAAAACCTATCATCTGTCATTAGCAGACAGTTATTTCCAATGATGATATCAAAGTACTGGTTAAGAAAAGGGAGCTCTTTCTGTAGTATGCTTTCTTACACGGTGTTCCCCGCTAGGGAGCCTTATCACTCAACACTGACTTCAGTGTCCAACTAATAAAACTGGACTCAAGCAGAGCTCGGGCTGAATTGAACAGTTTAAAAACTTTAAAAAGCAGCTTCCCAGCCTCAATTTCTGTTCCCCCCAAACAGTAGCAGCAAGCGTGGGAACTGTCCTGGAAGGATGGAGGTAGGACCACGTGCTGAACAGTAGATTATGTGACAATAGTACGATTATGTGACAATAAAAACACGTTAACACTCCCATATTTAACAATGGAAGTTTCGGAAGCAAAAGGCTTCTTAAGCAGCGAAATCAGGATGGTTAGGAATAACAGGCATCCCCTATAAAAAGCCAGCAAAAGCACTAACAGCACCTCACCCCACACAGGCTCCACAGCATGTCCCAAAGTCTTGGAAAGGCTGAGAAGCTACTCCACAGTGCGGGTGGAAGCAGACGTTTCAGAACTGAATGAACAGCATGCAGAAGGTGTGCAGCTGACCCAGACAGCATGGCTCACTTACTGTAAGCGGTATCGGGTTGACATTTTCAAAATAGTCCCATCCTCTGGGGATGTCAGCTGACACCGGCACCCTTTAAAGGGCCTCGCTGCTTCACCGTCCTTTGACTGCTGCCTAACGCCCCCCTTGAGGGATAACAAAGACTACGGAGGGAGTGGGCCTGGCTGCAGCACTGCCTTCCAGGGAAGCCGTTTGGCTCTACCACCGGAGCACTGTCGGTGACAGGAGATGAGAGGCAAGGGCAACATCTAGCAGTAAGCGCTGCTTAAGCAAGCTGAGGCTTCGGGCTCAGAATGCCAGAGCTTGTCACTTCATCCTGTACGGTGTTCTCAGGACAAGCCAAGGAGTTGAACAGCCATGGAAAATTATTATTCTCCAGTAGCAGTCCTGCAGCGGTGCTGCTTAGACTGTTTAACTCTTAACTAGACTTTTAACAAGATGAGGAGTTTACAAATTAAAAAAAAAAGTACCTGAAAAAGGGCAAAAGCTGATTATGATGCTGATCTGATTTGGCTGATGGAGGCAGATGTGAGAGGTACACAAGAGTTTTTTCCACCTTAACCTTAAGGTTAAGGTTTTAACCTTTTCCTATGGCAACTAACGCTTCCCTGTGCGTTACTGAACAGGCATAGTCAGTCGTGTCCTGGGGGTATACACAGGAGGAGTTTAGGAATCCGGATAAATGAAAGTAAATTTAAAGTACTATGACTATGAAAAATAGACGGAGCTTACTTCCTTTTCTTTGGAGCTCCATAATAGAAGCTTCTTTCTGGGTGGCGTTCATGGGAAAGTACTAGGGTTTTCCAAATATCTCTCTTTGTATTGTCTGCAAGACACTTTGTGCAAATTTAGCATGAAGCACCTGTCACCCATCATTACAGCTGTGCATATAGCTCACCTAAGAATTTTAGAATTAAAAGTTATCCATATAATTTTCAAAGGACTGATGTCACTTATCACATCTGAAAAGAGAAATTCTGACATGACCATTTCACCCCTCCCAAGTAACAGTACTGTCTTCAAAATTCATACAACTCAGCCTTGTATTTAAAGCATAAGGCTGCAAGTCCGTCATTAGCACGGCTACTACACTTTTGTTCCTAGTCAGAACGAATCTGTACTTCAGCTGGATTTTTTGGCACTTTGGCGAGAAAGCTCTGGACAGCTGGAAGAGGCCTGCTCAATCAGTTTTTGTTTTCTTCTTTGTATCAATTTTCCACCTGTGAAACCCAAAATCCCACCACCAAGTGCAGCTGCAATTCCTGCCACTTTGAAGCCTGCAAGGAGACCAATAGGACCCCCCACCACTCCACCAATGACTGCACCTGCCACGGGCAGAGCCGCCAGCTTGTATTTTGCAGCCTGTAAAGGGGAAAAAAAAACCAAAAACAAGAGTTAGAATACTTGCCTGTGGTGATGTGCATTTTCCCCTCATTGCTCTTGGCAATGACTTGAATGCTCAGTGATAAATAAACTTTACAAATTGGTATTTAAAAAAAGATGATCTACTATCCCATGTGTATAACAGAACGTACCAAAAACAATTCAGGATTGAGCAATCTCATGTATGCAGTTGTGAACCAGGTCCTTTTACATGCTACTGCCTGATTATGTACACTATTTATTACCGTCTCCGTCATTAAATCAAATGAGAAACTGAGAAAATGCTCCGACTTCTCAGCAACATGCCTGAATCTAGGTTTGTGGCTTATTAGCAACTGTCACTGACATCTACATAGAACAGGACTGAAATTGCATGTTACCATCAACCTCTTGTTTTACGCCGACTTCGTTCTTGTGAGCCGATCTTTGAATGCTCTTGTCTTTGCAGGTAAACCAAGGTAGCATCAGAATAGCATTAAAAAGGCAAAAAACAAACCCTGTATTTCCTAGTAGTGTGGATGTGGTAGAAAATTACAAGAAAGATTGATTTTTTTTTTCCCCCTGCTACCTGTGGGTCATTTCTTCCTTATTTCCTTAATTGCTGGCTCCCTCAGCATTAAAGACGGCAGATCAATTGGGTTAATACAGAGGATTGCTGGGAGGCAGAGTACCATTGATTCACCAGCAGGAGCAGATCCCTACCTTCCCCAAGTTTTTGGTTCCCTCCTCAACATTCACAGCAGCACTGTTGACATGGTCTTCAATCCTGTCAATCTTCTCCTGCTGAGACTAGATGCAAAGGAATTATGAGTGAGGTAGCCTGCTGGGAAGCAGCAGTGAGCCAATACACACCATTTTAATGCCTGTAATCAGGGCCCCACAGCCGCTTTCATCTGCTACACACTGCAGCCGTGCGGCCTTAATGGTGGTTCATTAATAGCATCTGATAAACTGCTGAAACTACAAACTTACTTTAAAAAAATCTTAACTATTAAGTAATGATATGGTGTGGGCATTATACAATGTGTTGCTGCAGTTAGAGAAAACGACCCAAAACATATGATTTCTAAATCTTTTCTGTGAATAGATGAACTTGCATTCCAAAGGGAAAAATAATCCAAAC
>NW_008824908.1:2760242-2767442 GCF_000699105.1 Pygoscelis adeliae | reverse complement strand
TTCATGTTCAAGAAAAATTCTATGAACAGCGTTTATAAGATCAGTACCAACTCCAACATGCAAAGCTGCACCAAGAAATCTAAATAGAAGTGTTTAATTATGACATTATAAAACACCGACTTAACAAATAGAGTAGTGACAGTACTGAAAATACACTGGCTGTTGCTCTGTATTCTACTGTTTGATTTTACAAAAATGTTCCATCCTTCCTCCAAATGCATTCAGATTCCCCTGCAGTCTCTCTCAGAGAACGCTGGAGCAGAAGATAAAGGGGTTTGTGGGTTTGTTTGTTCTTATTTTAATCTCAGCAGTACCCAGGCTGGTTTATGTCACAAAATAATGAGATGGCTAATGTTCAGCTTAAAATAAAAGGCATTCTGAACTTTTTTCCTCTTTCTAATTCAGAATCTGCTGAATCCACCAGCTCTGGTATCTTCATCTACGATCCAATCCACACGCTTTAGATACTTGCTATTATATCTAATGATGGTTATGTGTAAAAGCCAGAAAGTTCTGGGAACAGGAACTCCCCTTTTTAGCTAAAGCTGCTAACATTTAGGCTACTGAATAAAAATTTTTGCAGTCCCTCTCCAACCTAATGAATCTTAGGGATTTTTTTGTGTATGCGCAGCAGCACACATTCAGCAGAAAGGGTGAAAGCCATTTTACCTATCCCAACTAACCCAACAGCAAGGAGATTACAGAACTCTCGTAGGAGATGAGAATTGTGGGTTTAAATTCCCTGTGGCACAGGGAGAACTAAACACTGGGAACTGAGTGTGGATGACGAAGATGCGCAACCTTTTGGCAGCTACATTTGTGAGAGCAGAGAAAGGACATACTAAAGGTGAGGGGAACTTCAGATTTTTCTAGTACTCCTGATTAAGCGAGAAAAAGTACCTGAGAAACACCCACCCTGTGCAGTGAAGGCTATCATCACCATTACGATCAGAAATTGTAGAAATGAATGGGACCTGGGTAGAAGTCTGCAGTCAACACTGTAGACCTTCTACTAAGGTTCAGCTTGTGGCCCAGGGCACTGGCTAGAACATCAGTAGTTGCTCTGGCAACAAGAACTTAGGGGCAATTATCAGCACTAGTGCTGAAACAGAAGACTGTCGCCTCCTCAAAAAATTACCTTGACAGAGCCTGAATCAACAGGAGAGCCACAGAGGTACTTGTAGCAATGAGTCACTGACGCAGGGACGGAAGAGCTGTTAGTTTTCTAACCAGACGGGGCAGCTGAGTAGTTAAACTAATGCTTTTGAACATTCCTCTTCTATTGGCACTTGAAAATCAAAAGAAAACCTTCCACCTTACTGCTAGACAATTTGATGTAAACATTATATGCATCACCTACGCCTTTGGAAAGTATCTAATGTACAGGCTTTGAAACTATAGGTGTATTTACCACAGGTCCCAAGTAGCAAAAACAGCACCTTTGTGCTGCCCTGCCTCTACTAGCATTTTTCTGAAGTTCCTAACAGTGACTAGGATTTTGTAGTCTTGAATACTGGACTGAATAAATTCAGTTAATGTTATTCTGCTGTTCTGTCACTTTGATCAAGTGATACTAGCTCAGTCTGAGTTCAGATTACAGGCAGAAGTATTGCTCGTCTTTTTTTTCCCCCCAACTAGCAGTTACCCATTCGCCCTCTTTTTGTACAAGACTCCATCTAGGATAGAATGCAGAATTAATACTCACGCTGACTAAGAGAGAAAAATCAGACACCAACTGGCTAAGCTGAATCAAGTCCTACAAATAAAAAACAAATGTTAGTTTGTAATAGTTGCTAAAACCAAGAGCACCACCGTGGCAGTAAGGGAGTTTCAACATACCTCTTCTAAAGTTTCCCAAGACTCAGCTGCATTTTCTTCCTGAGGTATTTCGGGAAGGCGGGAGTAGATCTGGATTAAACTTTGGGAGCCGTCCTTCACTTCCGTGTTATATAAAGTTTCTGAATGAGAAACGTGATGTTTATAAATAAATGCACTGGATCAGAATGCAGGTGACGTGCAAAGTTTCTCGCTCTTAATGTTTCTCAAGGGTAAATTGATATTTAACCTAAATCAAGCCAAGCAACAGCCCTAAAAATGATCAGATAGGGAAAAGTCTTACTCGCAGCACTAGACGGTTTCTTAAAAGGAAGTTATTGCCGAAAAAATGGATTCATTTCTATCAGTGCCCTTTCACAATCAGTTCTGAGAATGATATTAAATTATATTCCTGAATTCAAGGTCAGTTAATTAATTTTGTATCAACTGAGCTAAGAAAACTGAGCTTGCGACAAAAACTTTTCATTTACATACAACACATAGAAACACCGCGCTTCCGAAACTGAACAGACAGTTATTCATTTTATGATTGATTATTACGCTACTGGTTTGATTTTCAGCCATTTGGGACCAAAAGAAGCTGGAGGAAAAAACTCTGAAAGTAAAAGCAGTGAAAAGCAAGTAACGTGCTGCCCAGCATTCAGTGCTGGATCCCGCTGGGTAACAGTACCGTGAGGACGGCAAACATTTGCAGCTCAGCGGTGTAAAGGAGATATTCTCAAATATCTTCCTTTCTAAGTCACCTGGATTGAGTGCAGAAGGCATTAGGACAAAGTACGGTGCAAAAAATGGGGAATGAGAGACAGCTAGGTGGCATGGGGGTGAGCAGATACAATGACCAGTCACACACGTACCTCCTCCAGTCAAAGAGCCCAGTCTTGAGCCACTACGGATGTAATGGACATGTGCGTAACTACGGACAAGTAATTACGTGGTAATAAAGAATAATAACCAACAAGTTTGGCTTGTCATAGCAAGGATGAAGGAATAGCTTGAGAGTATGAAAGGCAGACTGGAGGATGTATGTATGTGAACACAGTGCAAAGATCACATTGATTTAGACAACTTCAATTTCTGAAGGAAGATTGCTACTTTAGCAGGACACTGATGTTTCCTTCCCTGGAGGGCAGTATCGAGACAAAGCTTAATATGAGGAAGACTGGTTAGATATGTCTAGTAATATTAAAGTGTAAATAGTGCATTAAAGTCTTCTTTAGAAACAATGAATGTACCGAGATACTAGAATAACATTCTGTAACTGTTACTACAACAGATACGAACAATGGAAAACAAATAATAATAATCATATTCAATAAAAAGTCAGTAATAGTGCATGCTTATTCATGGAATTAATTTAAGATAAAATAAAAATGATACATTTTCATAACATTTGTCCATTTCTCAACATTTTTATCCCAGTATCTCAAAATACATTAAGGACCTAATTTTCCTACTCTCAGATCAACAGAAGTCCAACATCAATGAAGCCGATATTCAGCCGTAATTACTAAGTAAGCAGAGTAACAAGGATGGAGTAAGCGACTTGGGGTTTTATTTTGGGCTTGTTTTTCTTTCTAATTATTTCTACCCCTTTTCCTTTAAGCATCCAGACATGGAAGGCACTTCACCTTCTACAATCATCACCTGTTCTTCCAGAACATATTTTTGATCTGTAGCATCAGATTAATTAATGTTATATACTCGGTTCTGAAATATTCCTTTTCCCTTTTCAATATAATTAATCATATATCCAAATGTGTCCATTTTTGGATAAACCAATTCTGTTACATATTCTGACATTTAACATTGGTTTTGCGTATTTTATTCCATTTCAGTCCTTCACAATCTTATTCCAAAATCAAGTTTCTTCTGCCAAGACAAGCGTACACTTCCCTAATCAGCCACATGCATGCTAAGTTGGTTGAAATTAAAATATTTGTAATTCAAAAGCAAAAAAAATGCTCACTGAGCAAAACGGCCTCCTCACAAATTATGTTCCCTGTTCTGGTCTGTCCTTAACAATCTATGCTGACCTACGGTAGAAAAGCACATTCTTCAACATACACGAATGACACTGAAGTTTTGCATGACACACATTCAAGAGAACTTAAACCTGTAAGTAGGTTTACACTGTTTTCATTTTCTAGTAACTAGAAATTAGTTGAAAAAAATTCCTCACGAAAATTCTTTACTCACTTCAAAAAACTAAAGAATAAGAAGGGTAAGGGAAGGTGAAGTCACATTTGGGCTGAAAGTATGAGTAAGAAATTTATATTCACTCGTTCATGTTTTATCAAGTCTAACCAATTTTAATAGAACTGAGAATGGAAGTGGCTCCACCAGTTCACTCACAGCATTTCCACAGAAATGCAGTAATACAAAACACCTCTGCAGATTTCATAGAGCAGCTTCGCACCTCATTACTCTCAAGATAAAAATCTAATGTTCCGGAAGATTCAATATGTTGGTTAAAAGATCTTAGTAATTTTAAGAGTGGAGTCTCACCTTTTGTTAATATTTGTTCAAAATGCAATTAAATTCCATTTCTATTGGACCTGAGCTGAGGATGGTGAAGGGGGGAAGGGACCACATCATTTCACTGACATGCCTTCTAAATGGGTGATTTGAATTTGTAAACTCCTTCCTTCTCTACCAGATGGGAAGCAACATGCTACAAAGAACGGGCATACTGAAGCTCCTTTGATTAAGATCAGCAGCCAAGATTTGCTTTCAGGACTGCAGCCTCTAAGCACAAAAGAATAGGCAATATACTGCATCTGTGTTAGCAATTCAACTGAGCTGCTTCCACTGTCAGGCAAACTTGAAAAAAAAACCTGTTTAATTGTACTTAGTTGTCTGCCTGCCTGTATGTTTCACTTTAAATGGGGTGAATTATTTCCTGTATTCTTGAGCAGACTTGCAGGAGCGTGTCATTCCAGTAATATTTTTCTGTTCTTCTCATCCCAATCTTTCTGATCAATTCCTGGTCTTTATAGTGCAGTTATGCTCAAGTTATGCTTAAAGTGCAGTTATGCTCAATGTCCTCCATACTTTAAAGGTATTTCAGATTAAAAAAGCAGTCCTGTTCTTCAAAATTAAACTCTAGTTCTCATTTAACACCTATGTAACTGTTAGAAAAGCAATAAGCCAAGACAAGGCCTTTCCAATGAAATACCAGAATGTATTGAGGACAACTGCAGAAAGTTACCAAAGGAAGATATATTTTAAATTTAATTCTGATCATAACAGAGAAGAGCTCACAAAGAGCCCCAAAGTAATGGCTAATATGGATGAAGGGGATCACTGAATACCAGAGTTCACTACTCCAAAACTCGGAGTTAGAGACTACAGACAATGAGTTCCCCCCAAAAGAGAGATTAACTCATTTGGCACGCTGATGAGCAGAAACTGTGGGGAAGAAGTTCCTAAAGGATAAAGGACTGCAGAAAAGCTGGCAGATGCTAATAAAATAGGCTATACTGAAGCTGACAGCAAATTGTCCCGGTGCAGAGGAAAATGCTTATGGATTCAGCAAGAGCTCTTCAATGCCCTGGATATCAAGAATTTGACACACAATTAAGATGAGTACAAGGAATAATATAAGCATGGAAAGTTAATACCATAAAGACTAGGACATAAATAAATTGCAGCTACCAAGGGGCATAAATGGTAGCAAGAAAGTTTCTACGAATGCTTTTCAAGTTAGAGGAAGACAAAGGAAGTGTAAGTGCATTGCCAGGTAAAGAAAGAAAATGACATGACCCAGAGAAAGATTAAGTCAGTCTTTATACAAACAGATAGCCGTAATCAGGTATTTGATGCAATTAATTTAAACAAGAAAGAAAGAAAAAGGATAGGCTGAAACATAAAGAGAACAGGTTAAACATATTTAGATGCACTAGATCTATTCAAATCCTGAGGGTTTGATGAAATTCACTACTGAGCATTTAAGAAACAGCCTCTGAAAGTTCAAGCATTTCTGACAACTTGAGTAAGGGGGTCCCAGAGGACTGCAAGAGAACAGATTCAGTTACTATCTTCTTTTTTTTGGAGGGGAAGGAGAATGCAGCGAATAGCCAAACTTTGAAACCCACAAAGATATTAGGACAAAATACTGAACAATCAATTACAAGATGCTAAAGGTGTTGAAAAAGTCAAGATCCATATGTCAGAAGCCAATTCAGTCTTTTTTATTGGCTTGGTAAGAAGATAGAAATTTTTTATGATGAGGGTGGTGAGACACTGGAACAGCTTGCCCAGAGAAGTTGTGGATGCCCCCTCCCTGGAAGTGTTCAAGGCCAGGTTGGCCGGGGCTTTGAGCAACCTGATCTAGTGGAAGGTGTCCCTGCCCAAGGCAGGGGGATTGGACTAGATGGTCTTCAAAGGTCCCTTCCAACCCAAACCGTTCTATGGTTCTGTATTTGATATATCTTGACATTCATAAGGCTTTCTGATACCGCTGCACGACATTCTCGAAAGCAAGCCTGGTCTTCCAAATCTACTCTTCTTTTCTCCCTGTTTGACCATTAGACTCACTAGCTTGTTAATCACACTTGAAAGAGTTCCTGTAGTTCTCTATATAGCAACAAGAAGGGTCGTGAAATCACATTTGACGGCAGGTTCTTCTACAATGCCATTGACTGAGAATACTCTTTCAATTTTAAAGACACATGAAATTTCCAATCAATTTTAAACTGCAGCAATCAAGCTAATTACTAATTACAATCAAACTATATGTGGAAGGATTTAATCCTGATGTAACCAACTTTCTCACAGATCATCAGCAGAGATCAGCAGCTGGTACCAGGGCATTATAAGGGCTTCCCCTGAAGACAGAATGGTAGAACAAGGAATGAAAGACATTTTGTAGAGAAAGGAGGGAAAACCAGCAAACATGTCTGACCTGTAGCATGTTACAGTGTGTTTTCAAAATCTTTTATTTAAATGGATTTATACTGTCTTCTGCTTTCTTGTCAGTTACTGAGATAAAATGCCACAGGAAGAGATGTTCTCCTTTATATAGAGACTTGCTCCTCTTTTCCAGGTATTTCAGCAGTGGCATATTATCTTGTCTATCATAGAAAAATTGTTTTCTTCTTGATGTTGCAAGCACTGATTCAATGAAAATGGCCTAAATGGTTACTCGCACACGATCAAGTTATTTGCAGGGGTGGGGGAAAGAAGTCAAGCTACTGTGAAACATTAATGTAAGTGTTCTTCTTCGTATGAACACTCTTCTATTTCCAGATCCAAGGCTACGGGATCTTTTTCATGGAAGGCCAAAACTACCTCATTTCTTAGGATACTTTAATTAGAGCATTCTCCACTTATCAAAACTCAGTCACAGGTCATAAGAAAAGTGTG
>NW_008824908.1:2744904-2760209 GCF_000699105.1 Pygoscelis adeliae | reverse complement strand
CTTCTTGATTAACAATTATTCTTCAGCTGAAATCTCATTTGTTTACTTGTCACTCTGGTCAGAAAATGCAGATTGGATACAACCATATAGATATCAGAGATACAGAAATTAAGTACTACTACCTCCTCCTACAGTTGTAGATCTGGTTAAAGAGGCATCCTCCTGTCCTTCGAGTTGCTTTTTAAGTTCTTCCGCAGATTCAGAATGGAGCTGCAGGAAGTCTTTTATGGCAAATGAAGCTTCCTCTTTAACTGGATTTATCATTCTCTGCAGAACTGGGATGTCTTCCTGTCGGACTCGCAAACAGAGTTTCTCCATCTCTCTCATATTGGCTCGGAGTTGCTGTAACAGTTTTAAGAGTTATTTTGTAGCTTACTACATAAGAGCACCAGACACCTTTTGTGTTTGGGAAGCAACTATCAACTTGATTATCTTTAAATAACCATAAAAAGTGCCATTTCTAAGTTTTAATAAACTATGACAAAAAAAAACCTCAAAAGTCCCAGCTTTCAAGCAATCCCTATGTTCCAGGTCACCTCTCCGCTCCATCCATTTTCGCTTCCAGACATTATTGTTTGACTGCAGCTGGCTTGCCTGTCAAAGATGCCCCCAATTGCTGTAAAAGCCCGTGCCTCCAATAACAGAGTGAATCCTTCCTTTGAACCCATCCTGGGTCTCCCAGACTCAGTTGTTTTGTGACCCAGCGCTATTCCCTGGTCTTTTTGTACTGCTCCTGCAGAAGAGTCACCCCGTAAGAAATAGAGCACTCTGCAGAGAAGGGGCTTGTCCTCACTTAAGGTAGCTCAACCTACAGATGATCCCTTCTGAGTAAATGACCCATCTCCTACTCCTCCTAAGTCGGATGACAGTCCTGTAGCTGACAGTGATACTGAGCGAGTCAGCGATTCAGTCACCTCAACCGGAGCTCAAAGCCGTCCATAGAGGAAGGCATCGGTACTTCCAAGCGCTTCTTACTCGGAGGTGCCACTATATCATAACCAGCTTGCTAAGTCCATTGTACTTTTAGTATTTGCTTGTGCTCATGAGTTCACTCAGTTCTCCATCTATAAAAAAAAATAACCAGGGGCAGTAGCTCCCAACACAGCAGTCCCTAAACAATGCAGTGAGGCGTCACCTGGACATACTGCCGAAGTCTTTTTGGACGTGGCCTACTTACCATAGGGGAAACTAAGCTATCTGCCCCAGGAGAATAAGAACCAAAGATCAAGGAAGAGATGATACCTATTATCTTCGCTGGCAAACTAATTTATCTGTAGTTATCAGCCAACTGCAAAACAAGGGAGAAACATTTTTGAAGCCATCCCCATCAATATTTTTTGCTTTTCTTGCTGTCAATTTTATACTTTATCCACTTCTCCAAGTAAAGAAGTCAGTTTGTTTTATTTTGGGTTTCAATTAAAGTATTTAACTAATTCATTCACTATGCAATTACTGAAGTTATTTCGGTGTCTGTGATCAATTTAGACTTTTGCCAAAATATTTACACAGGTTGCAACGTGTTGAAATAATAGCCAAATAAAGTAAGTGATTGCTTCTCAAAATTTCCCTTTTTTTATAATAAGTGACTGTGGTGATTATAGCACTTCAGGATACAATCATTCACAACCCCCAACTACCCCAAAACTATCATTTTCATTTTGTAAAGACAACTTCAGGGACAAAGGAGAAGGATTACTTCTTTTTTTGCAATATTTATATTCTTTTTTCAGAAGAAGGACAAATATATTTGTTTGACTGGAATATCAAATATAATAAAATACAGAAATATTTCTTTAGTTGCAGGAATTTTGAAAAGATATAAACTATTCACAACTAGCCAGAAGAGTCTGTGTGCAGGCATCTCCTGTGACATAAATTTCTGTCTACAGCAAAAATAGAGGGGGGTGTTTATTGCTTAGGCTAAAAATGCATGCAACTTTTCTTTTTCTTCAAATTCAAAGAAGAAATTTATAGTTTAAATTATACCACTCACTGTTTTAGGACAGTTTTTATCTAATTATAAAAAAAAAGGCTGTAATAAAAATAATATTCATTGCATTACATTATAAGATGATATAATAAATTATACTATTTGTTGCACTATTTACCAATTGTTTTGAATATTCTTCTCACAGCAGAACAAGAGAATGGATTAACACCAGTGAGCGGTTAGAAAAAGAAAGGTTTTCTTCAGTAATACAAACCAGGTACATGTAATGCCTTAGAATGGCAATATTGCTTACCCGGAAAAGCAGGAACTAGATGGAATTTATTTTAATTATATACACTAGTAGAATTTTTTTTTTTTAACAAGTATGAAAAAATAGTAGAAATATAATTAGAGAAGAAGGAAATTAATTCAACAACAAATTGAAGTAACACCGCATGAGCCATATTAGGCAATCAAAGAACTATTGATTCGCAAAAATAATTTGTCAAATTACTAAGAGTATATTCTATTGTATGCTTAAATTAAGAGTACTACTAGCCAACTTAGGCTGCATTATTTAAGGCTAACCCCAGGTAAAAACACTGATTAACACTAAAAAAAGGGGAGATACAAAAAGTGACTTTGTAAGATACTGAGTTGAATTAGAAACGTGATACCCAATAATTTTCCTCATACATTTCTCATCTTAATCTACCTTGCTCCTCCTGTTATCTTCCTCCCATAGTCTGCCCATAAGTACTGAAAAAGGGAGAATGTCATCACTGTCATAGGCCACCACGTGCCAAAATTCTCCGTTTATAAAATCTTGGAATTTCATTTAAAAGACAAAACGGGCCTAGCTAGACACATTTAATTATCTATTTTGTGAAAATTATATGCAGGGGACCGAGTGAAGTTGATCCTGCTGTTTTGTTTCAAGAAACAAAACTAGTATTATCCTGTCTTTGGCCATAATGGAGACAAAAAGCGATACGCCAAACAAAAACATGTTGTGAAACAGTCACAATAGTGAGTTTGGGATGAGCTAATAATGCTTCCAAAGCATATTCTTCAAAAAAAAAAAAAAAAAAAAAAAAAAATTTCCCAGTTGAAATTGAGTAAAACGTAGCTCTGCTAGGGATTTGCACCACTGCAGCTGCAGCTGGGGCAAATTACCAGTATAGCCAATGCACAGGTATAATGAAGACAGTTACTGTGCAGTGACCAACACAACCACCAACTTGCTGCTGGAGTTTTAAAAAAATCCTGAACAGAAGCTTTAAGAGATACGAACTATCCACCCCAAGGAATGGCTGAATCAGATCCTCACTGTCGCTGTTCATCACTACATTGCTGATCAAAGAGAAATATTTGTGAGAAAGAAGATGGAGGAGGAATCAGACAATGATATTTGCCTACTTGGCGAAATTTAATTTTAGTACCTCTTCCTTTGTGGTTCTGGAGAGAGGACTCTTGTTCCATTTATTGTCAATTAAGCAGAAGCTAAATGGATTCAGCCTAGCAAGAAAGCTAAGCCCCGCTGCGAGGAGACACGTCTTAGGAGCTCACCAGGGTGTAACATGATAAATGTTATGGATATGCAAATGATTGTGACTTCTTTTCATAATCATTTTAATGGGACAAAGTTTAATTTCTGGGTTGAGCATAAAAGTATATCACCCTCTTCCCAACTGTTTCCACTTTTAAAACCAAGCTTACTTAGTGAGGAAGGTAATACAAAATCCTGTTTTCATTTATGGGAACTCCTGAGTTTTGAACTCACCAAATTCAGCCCAAAAGACACAGAATTTTTCTTTATAATATTTGCAATTTTGGTCTGTTAACTTCCAAACCCAAATAACAGTCTTCGTTTCAAATGGCTTTCTCGCAAAAACTGTAGGAAAATAAAGCTGGCGAAAACCTTGGGAAGTCATGCCCTTAAAGCATGATCCGCTGTCCCTATTTATTTCTGACAGTTGTTTATCTGATCTGGTCTTAAAAGGACTTCTTCATGAAGAGCTACATCCTCCTTGATATTATATTACAAGAATTCATTATCCTAATTGCCACAGCATTTTTCCTCGTGTCTAACAGAAATCTCTCTTGCCTCAGTTTAAACCAGGTATTTCTAATCCTCTCTGTTCAAAACAGAGAAAGACAAGCCCTGCCCTCTTTGCAACCATCTCTTCCATGTTTGCAAACAGACAACACACCACTGCCAGGCATTCTTTGGGCAAAATAACTAAATTTGTCAGTCTTTCCAAACAAGTCTCGTTTTCCCTATTTCTGACCATTTTCATTGCTCTCCCTGAATACTCCCTGATCAGTCCATAGCTTCCTTAAAAGTGTGGTGCCCAAACTGGACTAACTGTCCTACCTGGGATCCTACTAATGCTGACCAAAGAGATTGTATGAGAGACTGCACTGACCACTCCCTGTTTATATATCCCACTATGTTTTTCGGCTTTTTGGTATCACTACCACACCATTAGCTCACTTTTACTCTGTGTCCTGCAAGTCCTCTTCTGCAGAAGTGCTGCCCCAACAGCTTCCCATGCTGGATCTATACAGCCAACGATTGTCCTTGTCCCCATCCAAAAACATACTGATTTTTCAGGTCTTTTCTCAACATCGTTATGAATTCTGATCCTGTCCTCTCCACCAGAATCCCTGAGTCTCTCTCAGCTTTATGCTGTTTGCATATTTTTGCTATGTAATGAAACTAATGTTACATAGCTATTACATAGTGCTTTCATCCCTAGGTCTCAAAGGACTTTATTGGAGTGAGGTTCACTGTTCTTCTTGAATAGATGCAGAACTGAAGGAGGGACACAAAGTCTGAGCCTAGTTTTTCCTAGAGCGTCCACAAATTTGGAGGTAGGTCTGGGAGATCCACCAGGATGGTGGATTCACTATATGATGTGAATAAATACAATGGATTTTTTTTCAGAAAAGTAAATGAGAAGTGCCATGGTTTTCACAAGTACCGTGAAAAATCTATTGACTCTATCAACACATCCAAAATGGAAAGAAACAGCGAAGTCATACATAATGAAGTTGCACTGCTTTTCCATTCTTTCCAAAATCTTTACAAACACATTCAATAAAACACAAAGAATAAATTTCTATCAGAAAGTAAAACACAAAAAGAGACAAATGAGCCAAAGGAGAGCTTCATTTAAACTTTTTTTTTTTTTAAATCACTTTTGCTGAAAATGACTGTACATGTCTGCCCATTAAGCTTGCCTTATTACTCAGCACAGTTTTAAATAAGTAAGAGAAGGAACTATTATAAGTATTCAGTTTTTAGAATTATCTTTAAAAACACGAAGTATCTTCCCATATGCTGCTCCTCCTAAGTGGCTTATGAACAGGAGTTCCTCTACAGATGTCTTGGACTTGTGAGAAAAGTGACAGACTCCCTAAGGGATTCAGAAGTCTTAACAGTAATTTTCAGAAAACCAATAAACCTTATTTATACAAAAGAGTAAAAATTCTTCATTTTTTTCAGTATTTGTTTTTCAGAGCAGTAATTTTTCTTCACTAATGGTGACAGCAGAATTTTCAAACGTGATGAAAAATGGATGCTGTGTTTCCATAGACTTACTGTAGGCCACCTTAATATATCATCATCACTTCACACTCAAATACATAACACTGGTGAACGTCAACACCAATGTTACACCTGCCTCTTGTGTGCAACCAATTTCATTACAATTGAGAAAAAGTAACACATGACAACAAAGAAGGAAATAATGGAATTCCTATTCAACAGCAGGCAAACACACGCAGCGACCCGCAGTACCGTGCCACGGCAGAGAGCTTGGGCTACACTGCCACAGCATGCTGATGACTAAGGACACATAACACCACAAGGAAAAGAGGTAGTAACAAAGAGCGTAAGGACACCTCGGTGCTTCAGTGCTGACCCAGCGTGAGGCCCCCAGGCACCAGGATAAACACCAGGTCCGCATGGCTCCACCTGGTACAAGTGTCGAAGGGCTGAGATGGGACCAAAACCCTTGAAAAGGCAGCAGTGACTTGAGCTGTAGGATTATTTCCATGTAACATCTCTACCAGCTATGGAAATATCTGAAGTTCTATCTAAGGCCCCCAGCAACAGCTACCTGAAAATCGCAGTGTCAGTATCTGCTTCAGCCACACATCCTTGGCAAGGCTGATGTTCGCAGAGCGCTCAGAAACTCCAGCACTTCACTTACTCTATCCCCATCCTACAGCCTACACTGCTCCTAACGCTACCAGATAACTGAATCATGGTGGTCATGCCATTATTCCACCCAATCTCTGCCACCATCATTCTCTTTTTCTTCTTCTTAGTTGTATTATCATTAAATGTAATGTCATATACACTTTCCAATGGTTTACGCTTTACACTCTTTATGCTGAAATAGTACATGGATGACACAGGATCTGTCATGTCCAACAAACCAGTCCCTTTTTCTCTTTATCTCCTGTCTTCCATGCATTAATCACTGTCAACTCTCCCTCCATTCTGCATGTTGTTGTTTTAAATTAAGAAGTAAATAGCACCTCCAAACAAACCCACCACCTTAAAGCCTCTCAAACATAAATATGATTTTTAAGGAAGTATTGCAGTAGCTTAGCTGTGCAAATGTAATCTTACCTTCCCTTAGCTTCTCTGGACTTTGTTCGAAGTAATGTAATAAAGGATATATGTTACAAATTTCTTGGCACAGGCCAAAGAAAATCTGAGTTTTAGGATATATTTACCCTACAGATGGCCACAGGCTGCAATAGTGAACTGATATTACACGGCCCTGCACTGATACCATAAACAATCTCCTGCAGCAATAAAGATACTCATCTACCCTCCTTCTCATGCTCTCCCAGTATATTGCGCAGTATTCCAGAAAGATACTTAATTTAAAGACTGCATAATTTTAAAGATGGTGTAGAAGACATGAGCCATACAACTAAGTTTTGAAGATTTATGCAAAAGAGAGCTGACTGAAAACCATCTTTTACTTGTAAACCATTTTCAGTTGAAATGGAAATCATAAAAGTGAAAAAGAAAAAAAAATAGATTAACATTTTTCAAGTAGCTTTCCACGTTAGAGCAACACAGTGGAGAGACTATGTCTGCCCAGGTATGTTTTGCAGAACAGAGTCTCCTTTTGTGGGCTGAATATAGACTAAAGCCAGATCATTTGTCCACAGTATTTTTCCTTTTTTTGTTCAATGCCTTATATCCTCTCTAGTAACTGCAGCATTTTTCTACCTCTCACTATGAATATGATTAAAGCAGTCCTTGGATGTTACAACTGTTAGAATACTGCCATTTCACTGAAATTAACTTAAATCTTGCAATAATTAACTAACTGTATGGTATAGTCAGCATATATGAGGCAAAGCCTAGCAAAACTGCGTATTTATTCAGGCCCTAGCATTTCAAGAAGTCCACAGACCATCCCTAAAAATGAAAATCTGCAAGAGCACATTTGTGAAAACTAATACACAGTATGTAAGAGCTATTTTCTCAGTATTTTTGAAAGGGTGTCATCATGCCCTATACAAAGATTTCCCGGTTTCTTCACTTTCCTTTTTAGAAGTTTTTAATGTGGCATCCAGTCACCAGAAAGAAGAGGTATACATTTATGCTCCTCTATACTTCTATTATAATTTTGACCATCATCAAAAGTACAACAGAAGTAATTATTCTGGGTAAACTGAAAATTCAGAAAAATGGCTAATTATGTGCACATGGATTAAATGTAGAGTGGCTGTGCATATATTTGTCTAAAACCTGTGGTGAATGCCTTGGGTCAATATTGACTTAGGGATTCCTAATGTATTTTTACAACATCTAATTTTGAGAGCAAAGTGTGTGCTGCAGAGAACATTTGGTATCACAATAATTAATCTGATTTCTTCGCAAACAAACAGATCACAAGTCCATTGGTAAACATTTAAACAGCTTACAGCAAACACATTCTACATGTCATATAATTTATTATCAAGTACTCCAGACTCCTAACTATTTAATTAAAACAAAGAGCTAGTCTACTCTTCTTGCATGGACCCAGACACTTATTCTGCTCTCTGGGTATCAGAATGTGAACGACTTCAATGCATAACTTGCACCCAGATCTAAAAGCAGTAAGCATTAAATAAAACATAAGAAAATTTATTTTGGCTGAAAGTGAAAATGGCAGGCTTTAGGTTCAAGACAAATATAAATGTTTCTAAAGACAAATATGAGGTTTTATTACTAAAGCACTTAATGTATTTGAAAACATCATCTTCAACATGATTACTTTTTCTCTAATTATCAATGGATTTTGTCTTGCTAAACAAATGACACTGATAATAAAGAGTTCCAAGAGAAGCCTTTCTTCCCCTCAGATGTGAAAACAGATTAGAGCACAGACATTAGCAAACACATGCTTACTACACCACACCTGTTAGAATGCCATTGTTTTAACAGGACTTCCACATTTGGAAGACACTTTTGAAATTAAGAATAAACTTATTTTATATTCAAATTTCAAAAATGCTTTGTGAAAAATCAAAATAAACATTCAAACCTCCAAACGACAGAAACATCAAGTGGATTTCATATATAACTTCTCATAATCTACACTAAAAAAGCTCATTAACACCTTTCATTCCTCAAAAAAGATACGTAACTCCAGCTCTGCCTACTGTCTAATACTGTCATTCAATCGGGATTAAGTTCTTCTTTCTGAGTTTTTTTCATTTTCAGTCTGGCCTAATTTCCCACAGAAGTCAGTAAGGCACTGCAACAAACACGGGAATTTACAGTATTAGAATTATAAAATACAGTGGTTTAGGACTGTGCTACCTCTGCTGGCAAAGCCTGCTTGTCTAGATGCAGCGTAGGTAACAAAAAGTTTGTTCTAGCAACAAAGTCATGTCCCTCCTCTGAACACCACCTATGAAACCAACACAAGATGCCTCTCCTGCTGGCAAAGATATGTCTGTCCCCAGAATCTTGCCAGTACAGCATGTTATAACCACTAGCTGCTCTATCTGTATCAGCAAACTTTGCAGTGCAGATCTGGTCTTTGTGTTTTTCTGTATTGATAATCTTTTTGGCTGTGTGCTATTTAGCAGTGTGAAAGCTGATGTTTGGAATTAGCTTCTGCATCATTTTCATCAAGACATGCATTTTTTTTAGAAACAGATGTGAGATTCCCTGTGTGCTGAGTTATGGGTGACTATGCATGAAGTCACTGAGATGACGCCATACTGACAAATGTGTCTGGTATTTCCTCCTTTGAATGATGTTATGCATCTAACAAGAGATTTGCACACCGAAGTAGTAGTCCGGATGTTCTGTGTTTGGTCTGAAACCATGCTCTAAAATTAACAGTATCCCTTATTGCAATTCCTGTCTTCTAATGTAGTAATGTAAGAGGATAGTTTGTGAAAGACCAGAGTCTCCAAACTTCTGTTTGTTCAAGAATCCTGAAACATTTCTGACTGTATTTGCCTCATAGGACACAATTAGGAAAACCCTACTTTTTAAATGAAGTAAAGCAATACCATGTACTTGACAAATCCATCTGTCAAATATACATCCCTGTGAAGATCCATCCCTGAGGTAACCAGTACTATGTAAGTAATTTAATTCCATTAATATCATGGTCATATTAATACCCTTACCTGAACTGTTCGTCCTGCGTTAATGTGCTCTTCGTGCAATCTGTCCCAGAGCCTGCATCTTTGATACTAAAATAAAGGAAAAATACGCCATATAATTGCTATTTTTACCAACTAGCTATGCAGAAAAAAGGAACCTTCAGTAAATAATCACTTTACTTTTCCAAAATTGACAGTAAAGAAGCTCAGTGATATGCATTTCCACTGCAAAATTAGAGAGGTAAATAGCAATGTATTTTCTGAATAATTTTGTACAACATATATTTCTGAACTGCAGATAACCAGGGTTTCAGCATCAGTTTTTAACAACAAAGAGATACTGCAGCATCCTGATGCTGCTGTGGTATAAATCACTTGGTGGTCAGTAAGACGAAGGGCAGAAGTAGGAAAAAGGAATGGAGTAGGGGATAAGCAGTACTGGTCATACAGGACAACAGGTATCTGATATTATTTACAAAGAGAATTGCATTCATTACGCAGCACTACTGTCCACATTTACACTTACCATTTCTATATAGTTACAAACACAGTTACGAGAACCATCAGGGCAGATTTGGCACCTGCATGAGGCTCCACTAACTTCCAATGGGAAACTATCCATACAGCACTTTCCACGGGACAGAGACCAGAGTAATTATTCCATTAGCAGAGAGCAAGTTTTGCAAAAGAACTACGTATCATCACATAGAAACCTTATCATCACTAAAATTAATCAATCCCTGCTATTGCCAATTGACATAAATAATATAGAGACATTATCATGAAAAATAGTAAAACAATAGAAGTAGAAGCTGTGATTCCTGGAATATGTGCTAAAACCATCAAAGACTGCATTTACAATACTAGACAATATTAGAACATTCTTTTTAATTGTCTAAATAACAAGACAAAATATTTACTGTGATTTGTGAGGTATTTTTATGTAAAGTTTAATTCCTCAATTTCTAAATATGCTTTTTTACCAATAAAAAACTTCATCTACAGCCTACATGTTTCCTTAATTCTTTTCATAATTTTAGAGGCCATAGTAATAAAGACCACAGCTTACTCAGCTTCCTAAAATACAATGAGAAATCTGAAGTTACTTCTTATTTTCAGAGAAAAAAGCTCTTGCATGTTAGGATTTTGTAGTGCTATGGAGGAGAAAAGGTTTAGTGTTCAACTAAGTCAAATTAAAGTGATTTTTCTAGGAAACTAGCAACTTCTGCGTAAATTATTATGCCATTAAAATCACTGCCATTGTTCTTTAAAATAAAATGGGACAAAAAAATCTGTATCAACAGTAGGTCTTCCAATTCAATCATCCCTGAAAGAGTACTGAAACAGGAATTTCTGAGGGTGGAACAGAAGGGGTTTGGGGAAAAATTACCTTTTCAATTTGAGCTGACTGTAATATATTGTCCACATACCGAATAATAAAAAAAACTGTTTTCCAGTTAAGAACAACAAGACGAATTCCTCAGGAAACCTTTATTGCTCTTTATAATTTCTACTAGAAAGACTCAGCACATTTATCTGCTTTATATATTTAGTAGTTATGTTACTTTGCTTTGAAATTCCTAGTATGCTAGTGATGACCTCAAAGAATGCAATGACTTAATACACCCAGTGCAATGACATTCATATGGTCAGAGAATTCTTCCTTGTTGACTTCTCTTTGTCACCCAACACAAAGTAGGCCATACTTCTGGGCAATGTTCACTATGAGGGACTCAAGGATAGCAAACCTTGAGGAGAGATGGTATTGCCATTATTCATCACTAACAAATACATGTAAAACTAAGGGAGGTCCATGAAGTAAAAATACCTATGGAATCCTAACCTGTTAGAGTGGGTCCAGAGGATGGTCATGAAAATGGTCAGAGGGATGGAACACCTCTCCTGTGAGGAAAGGCTGAGAGAGTTGGGGTTTTTCAGCCTGGAGAAGAGAAGGCTCCGGGGAGACGCCATTGCAGCCTTTCAATATATAAAGGGGGCTTAGAAGGAAGATGGAGAGACACTTTTTACCAAGGCCTGTAGTGACAGGATAAGGAGCAATGGTTTTAAAATGAAAGAGGGTAAGTTTAGATTGGACATAAGAAAGAAATTTTCTACGATGAGGATGGTGAGACAGTGGAACAGGTTGCACAGAGAAGTTGTGGACACCCCCTCACTGGAAATGTTCAAGGCCAGGTTGGCCGGGGCTTTGAGCAACCTGATCTAGTGGAAGATGTCCCTGCCCATGGCAGGGGGGTTGGACTAGACAGTCTGTAAAGGTCCCTTCCAAACCACTCTATGTTTCCATGAGTCTACGGTATTTAAACGTAATTGTGCTATAGCCAAATAGTTTGTATTCCACATCAGAAATACAAAACATAATGTCCCTCTTAGACAACCTCTTTTCCTCTTTGTCCCATTCTCCTTTGAGAACTCTCTTTAGAAAGAAACCTTCGTCCTTATGCTTTGGATCCCTTCCATTTCTCCTTGAAAGTATCCAAGTGGACATGGAGAGAACTCAAAGCTTTTGATAATATCCTCTGCATTAATTTTTGTAGCAGGTAGTGCTCACCAACATTTCTAAAAGCTCTATAATAAATGTCTTATATGAATGTATACATTCTGATGAAGACTGCAGTAAGACTCAGATATCTTAATTTCTCATTTTGTGTAACCTTTATGTATCTTCCCACCACAGGAATGGTCCCCAGCCAAAGGTAAAAAGTGTTTCGCAAACATTCTTTTACTTTGGCACAGTCATAGGAAATGAAATTAAAACTGAGCGCAACAGAGAAAAGGATGCCATGTCTTACAGCACTTTTTTTTTCAAGGATCGTTGCGTATCACCAACGAAGTTTAGGACAGCATGCCAAAATCTCCACCTTCCTGTAGTACCATGACAATTGCTTTCATCTAACAGAGGCTAACACAAAGTTGTAACTCTTTTGGATAAGCATGCATTTTATTCCCTCTTTTGGAGTGAAAGACCATCCAATCCACAGAATGTGCTTTAGAAAACAAGAACTCTTTGGGGAAAACATTAAAAGAAAAAAACCCAAGTCTAGAGTACTGATTTCTTAAGGATGTAAGTTGTAAGACTTTAGAAACTGTCATATGGAAAGTTGGACTCCCAAATACTCAGGAAGCAATGCTATGACGATGGATTTATGGTAGCCACTTCCTCTGAAAAGGTGTACTCAAGGTCAAATTTCATTATATATTGATTTTATAGTTTCTTCAAACAGTGATTTAGTAGGTTAATTGTTTGGACTATCTCTGGAACCTAAGGTTTAAATCAATATTCATGAAATGAGGTTAGAGATATTGGCTTCATCATAAGTAAATAATGTTGCTGCTCTAAGCAATTTGACATAATTAGTGATTTTTGCTTAAAAGTAGCCTGTAAAATAAACAGGACCAGATTCTACAAAATTATCCTTTTACCTCTAGGGATGTTTGGTTTACGTGGCTGAAAGTTAATTTTAAAAAAGTGTTTTAGAGAAAACCATTTAAGCTGCTGATGCTGACAGCTCACAAAAGTACTGTAACACATTTGTTATGGCTAAAATGCATGTAAAAGATATAAAAATGTAAATTATTATGGAAGTATTTCAACCAAACTATTGCTAGTGTTCTGATAATCTAAAACTATCTAGAGTGACAGATTTCAAATTCAGATTTGCCATATACTTATTCTCACCTTCTCATAAATCTAACAATAGAGTAAACTTTGGAATATTTATAGTTCTTACAGCCAGAAAAATGTTTAAAAAAAAAAAAAAAAACAAACTTTCAAATTTTAAGAACATTACACTGAGTGTGGACTTTTTAAAGAATCTGGCATTTAGGGACTATATTTATACTCAGATGCATTACTTCTCATAAATGTTTGTCTATTGTATTTTTTGTCAATACACCGAAGTTCTGAAGCCTTCAGTACTGCTGAATACCTTCTGCTACAGTTATCAACTGTTTATTTGAAGGTTTTAGTTACTTGTGTCTAATAATTCTGTTAATTACTAATACAAATATCAAATCTGCCAGGACTTACACTGTCTAGGGATGCAGAAATTTTTAATTAATAGTACTCTGAAATCAGAGAGACAAATCTGTACTAAACGTTGCTACCACTTCTTGCTTTTATAAAAGTGTTGTTCTAGAGGAAATGCAGTTAACGCTTTAAAGAACTATGTTTACAATTATTTAAGGATTTTTCTGATATGCAAATTTTATTATGTTGACTAAACAGATGATTCACATTGATACAAGCAACCTGAAAATCTCAAGAAATGTCCAAACCAGATACTTTTAGATTGCATCAGATTTTTACATTCAAAATATAAAATTCAACTCAATAAAGCATCCTGGTATTTCAATGTGATTATTGAGTGCCATAAGAGAAACACTGCTGTTTGTATTGCCCATAATTAAACTCTGGCTAAGCATGAGTTTCTCTGACAATGCTTTGAACAAAGTGTTAAATCAGAACTAACCTAAAGACTCGTTTTATCCTGAGTGCTAATATTTTCTGCATTTTCTTCTAGACACAGAAAACTCTCCTTACAACGATCTCCCGTTCCGTCTGCAAAACAGGAATGCTTGACTCAAATATGTTGCTGGGCCAATAAAGACTTCAGCGGACCAACACATGGCTGAATTAAGTGGAACGTGTTACACCCCTTCCCTGACACCACGGTAACACTATCTGGCTAGGTACAGCATAATTATACTTTGTCTAAATACATAAAAGATTGGATCAACCAGTAACTGGCTACCGCTCCTCACTGACCAGGTTCTGCAAAACGCAGCAATTCCCACTCACACTGGTTAAATACTACACAGGATAATAACTGATCATGACTGTTTCTCATTGCAACACCCAATGCCTTTTGAAGCTTCTTGATAGGGTTTTTATATAGCCAAAATGAACGGGGTTTTACATATATGGATAATACTTAGTGAAGAACCTATTTAGCTGTATAAAGTAATACTCTTCCAAAAAAAATCAAGCAGTGTAACAGTTATGCCCATCCCCTCCATCCTCTCTCCCTAAGTACTATCTTACACACATCAGAAGCTTATCTTCACCTTCAAAGCGCAACAAAACCATTTGTGTAACATGAATGTGCCCTGCTAATCACTTCCCATTCTGTACTGGCAGGTCAGCTCCCCCCTCCCATCACCAGACTAAGTTCTTCCAGTGCCCACCCGTTTGCTCTTCTCAGGCAAGGCCGTAGCTTTTATGCCACCCTTTTGCGGGTATTTATTAACGACATCCCTCAATTTCTGGATGCCTTCCTCAAGGCCCTGAAGAACGGTACACCTCACTGCTCCACACTCATTGATGCTGTTGGTGTTAACTGAAGTGCTGCCCTGAAGATATGATTTTTAACATAACTTTAACATAAGCCAACTGTGGACCAAAAACTACCTCTCTGCAACCAAGAAATCCCACTTGGTGCATTTTATGACAAATGCATGTTGCTTCCATGCACAGTTGTGCAACTTCTGTTTAGAGAAAGAAGGGAACAACCTAGCTACCAAGACTGTCTATATTTGAATGAATATTTGGCCACCGAGGCGAAGGGCTCCGGACCGGAGGATCGCGCCGGGGGACCCTTCCTGAAGCGGCAAAACCGCGGCAAAACCCGCAAAAAGCAAAGGCGCAGGGAGCGAGAGGGTGCCCCAGCCCCCCACCCCGAGCCGGAGGAGGGAGCCCCTGACGAGCGGCAGC
>NW_008824908.1:2731464-2740746 GCF_000699105.1 Pygoscelis adeliae | reverse complement strand
ATCCCTGGAAGTATTTAAAAGACGGGTAGATGAGGCGCTTAGGGACATGGTTTAGTGGGCATGGTGGTGTTGGGTTGACGGTTGGACTCGATGATCTTGGAGGTCTCTTCCAACCTTAATGATTCTATGATTCTAAACAGCTTACATGGAAAAGCTATTATTACGATGCTCTCCTTTAGGCACCTCTGAATCCTGTCCTATTCCGCTTTATTCTTCACTAGTTGCCCTTAGCTAGCTCTATGGCCACTGCTAGGTATGGGCCATGCACACTGAGAGACGTACGCACTGATCCCTGGAGGCTGTACACCTCTCCAGGGCAATTTAACAGTCAAGGCTTCTTGCTTCCGCATCATCTCACCCAAGAGCAAGCTAATACTGACTCCACTGTACTCTGGCTACAATGCAAAGTAACTCAATTAACTGTTCTTTATGGGAGAAGCTGGAGAACAGAAAGCTGCTCCTGGCGCTACAGTACAGGGCTGCTGCAAACTGGCCGACTCCAAGGCAAAAAAATGCTGAATCAGCTGGCATCTAGATAATGTAATGAATTATACAAATATGCAATAACAAAGAGTAAACAACATGCTGTGACTGAAAAAATAGGTCAACTCATTCAGAAGTTATTGCTTCAAGCAAATATTATACTAATACACTTTTCAGTTTGTGAATATTGCAGTTCATATCCTCATTGTATCCTTATTACACTCTTACCAGGAAAGAGTCAAACGATTATCTCCCATCATCAGTCCCAGCAGCCCCAGGTCTTCCCCTATCCCGGTTTTTCTCTCGTGCCATGGTCAGCCACCATTTCTGCACTTTCACTTACCATCTGAGGTATTTCTTCACAAGCTCCCCCTACCCAATTTTTATCCTTTATTTACATAAGCCAGGAAGAGTTTCCTCTTGCACACAAGTAAAGGAAAGTAAGAGGATGAGACAGTGGGAACACAGAAAAATCATCTCCCTGTTTTCATTCTCAGAATCAGGACCAAACAAAATAGCAACTCCAGGAATGAGTTCTGCTAATTTCTAAGCACAGGAGCACGCCTTAGTGTTGGGTAAATCTTTAGCAATCTTCAGCTGGTGAAGTTCAACCAGTATCTACTGAGTACCTGCAAACCACTTTTTTTTCAGAATTGTACATCTTGGCCAAAAAATGGAAGCTTTTTAGAGGCACAGCAAAATGTACAGTCCAGACAAAGACCACCCCACAGAAATACCTCAAGCGTTCCAACACATGTCACTGGTTCAAAAAGAAATTATCACTAAGCTATCAATCACTCACTATCACTTAAACTAAGCATTTCTTATTAAATGACTGTCACTTGAACAACACATTATTTCCTGACTATGTTCTCAGAAACAAAGACATGGATTTATTTTCCTTCCTCCCCCATCCCCAAACTACTTGAGGCAGAAACCTGGCATGGAAAATTTCATCCAAAAGGTTACCCACTTGGTAAAGTTACAGTAAAAGTTGTGAACAAATGACAGCAGCAAAATGCAAAACAGTTTCAACAACAATTATACACACCCTTCAGACCATACCTTTCAGGAAATCAAAATCATGTTCACCTATTTTCTTCCAATTTCTTCATTCCTTCCCAAGGTGTTAAAAAATGTAGATGGTTGTCCTACGCCATCCAGATTTACATATACATTTGATTTTATACATTGTGAATAAGCCTAGTCAAATTAATATGATGTATGATTTTTCAGACACGTGCAGAACTGCACAAAGCTACAGACACTCACTGTCACCAATTTTTCCGTGGTGGTAAGTATAATCTTTTCTGAAGAAATATGTCTGGTATGGTAGTTTCAAAACTTCCAGCGCAATGTTGATATTATGACTGTAAGTGTGTTTGAGTCACTCACTCTCTTCCTTTTTTTATTGGTGTCACCTGTTTTAGTAAATCTCTTAGCACCCTCCCCAACAAACCATCTTCTCTGTTTCCACAGGCTATATCTATACTAACAAACAGAGATCGAGAATGTTTCATGCCTGAAATCTGGTCATCTGTGCTGTTAAATTGTTAGAACTGGCCCTGGGCACACCAAACAGGTCTCTTGCATAAAGAGTTCCTGAGAACAGCTAAGGAGTTATAAACACAGAACAGAGGCTATTCCTCATCAGCAATGTGGATACAGCCACCCTGTTTTGCAGAATATGAGGATTTAATAATATGGACATAGGCCACTTCATGCCAGACAACTGTCCTGGGCATGTTTATTTTACCAGTACAGGCATTGCCACAGTGTATGCAAGAATTTAACTTGGAAGCACATTCAGTTTCACTGTCAAGTGTGAGCTAATGTCAACAAGAAGCATATAAACATGCTACAATTTTGATACAATTCTTTTTCTATTTACTTAAATAATTAAATCTTTCTATTTCTCTCAACTCAGTTTAAAAATATATAGAGAAAAAGATAGGCATAAACAGTTACTCAGAATAGTTGGCAGCAAACCACTGTGACTTAAAAATAAAGTAAGAATATTAGGCTGCTTTCCTTACAATAACTTTTTAACACAAAACAGTAATGTTTCTCACTCTGTAGATGGACTAGTTACTACAAATCTGAAGGCCTTTGTACACTCTGAATTACCAGACAATACAGAAATTTAATTTTTAGCCAAATTTGAATTAAAGCATTTCATAATCAACTTTTCATCGAAATCTCTATATAATCTTCCAGTGTGACTGCTTCTATACTGTAAAAAGAACTACATTAGTAAAAAGTGACCACTAACCTTCTCAATATTTATTTGGTGTTTTCTTAACCTTTCCAAATCTGTTGGAATTGCCACTTTAATGAATTTCTGAATGGCAGGCTCAATTCGACGGAGTTTAACTTTTTCATCATCTTCAGACATCCTAAAAGCAGCTTTCAAGTCAACACTTGTCCAGTATACCTTCACCAAGGTAGAAACCCCTAAAAAACAAAGAATTACAGACTTATAAAAATGCGGTAATTTAGAATCACTTTTAAAAAGAAAGCAAAATAGGGTAAATCAGTCTTTCCAATAATCACATCTATTCCAAAACCACATTTGAGCAGTATTAACTACTTAAAATCTGGATACTCTATTTGCATTTAAATGTATTATTTCCATTTATTTGCAGGCTTTGGGGATCATTTTTCACAGATAAAACTTAACACTAAGAAAGAAAACAGCTAAATAATTAAGGCAGATGCAAACATGCTTTGCAGCATAATGATAGATGGAAGCCTTCGAAAAAACCTTCCAATTAGATGCTTTGCTTGATGAGAGTTCAAGTTTTGCCAATTTACACTCTGAATCATCTTAAAAATTGTAAAACATGTCCTGAAAAGACACCAAAATAAAATTATTTTTGGAAGTCCACTTCCTAGAAAGAATAAGAGCCCCTGAATCAAGATTTGCACTCCAAGTTTCATTTGTCACTTGCTGAAAATGACTAAGGCATCAACAAGGGGTTTTAAGTAGGTTGCTGAAATATCTGCAGGACTGGTACACAAGCAGCCTGAATTCTGTTCCCTGCATACCCATAAAACATAACTTTGAAGTTTCACTTCTCTAAAATAAAGATATGTAGAACTGTATATAATAGCATTTATCTACAGAGCATATGAGTAATATAAAGGAATTCCATTATGCTGAATGCACACACGGGGCAAGAAGAAATTATTGTGAGATAATTTTGTAGTTTTAATACTGTATAAACAGAAATTATTTAAATGAGATTTTCTTTCTGTATACTCATTTTTAACAAAAACAAGAAGTTGAATTGCAGACACGTATGAGAAAGTTTTGTCAAAAGTGTCAGTAAAAAGACATGTGCTAACTTGGTTGTATGAAAGTACTACAACAGCAACTGCATCAGAAGGCTTTCCCTGATTTTCCTCCTCCAGTAACCAAACTAATTTACAATAATTAAACTAGCATAATCCTCCTGGTACAGATTAGGCACAGCAGAATGTAACAGGTTAAAAAATCTTCCTATTTTTCACACAGCCAAACAGTGAAATTAGACATTACTTTTCTCACATCTAACTATGGTGTGAAAGTGCAGAGGGAGAAAGTTGAGGTTCTTCTGAGACCTGTGATCCCTGCAGGCAAAGAGAACTTGAAGGCAGACACCAGTTGATGGCGCTGGGTCTTCAACTGAACCACTCAAAGTTCAGTCACAGCCCTCACTTGCAGGCTGCAGGGAGGATATGTACAAACCTCCCGCACCTTCAAAGGAGCCAAGTGGTAAGCATTTTCCATCACGCCAGTCAGAAAGCTGAAAGTGCTTCTGGCAAAGGGAAGCTGGGTTTCTAGAGGAACATAGTCCCAGATTACTCACCTTTTCCAACACCGTTGCAAATAAAACTATGTTGTGTTTTCCTGGAGAATGCTAAGAGAAGACTCTCCTTTATCTATCCCATCCAATAAAGAAACCAAAAACTGTGGAAAACTGAGCATTTACTGAGAGTAGAACAAGTTAGAGGAAGTCAATCTTTAAGGTTTCACTGCAGAGTTACCGCTGATACACCTTTTCCTTTTTCAGAACCTCAGAAGGAAATATTTCATCAATTGACTTTGCAGTCATTGCTGCATCATCCCTGCTTCAAACAACAGAGAGATACTATCAAGCAGTCTTACAAATTCCTTTCTAACCCAACGCATTCAACATTACTGGGTCTTTGTCCAAATCTCCAAATAAACATGCAGTGGGTGGTCCCACAGTTTTCGGGATGTAAAAAGAACTTTAATCCTTTTGTGTTGATTTACTCTTTCCACCATTCTAAAAACAATAGCTTAAATGCAAGACAATAAAAAATACATCAGTTCTTTTATTATACCTTGGTCACTACAGTACCTAACGCATTTGAAAGAGCCACTTGTATCTCACAGCTGAACTCCATTTTGAGCCTAGATGAGATCTTTTTTTGCAATAAGCGAAAGGTAAAAAGCACCAAACTCAAACTGCAGTACTTCCTCTTCGAATACACATTAATTTCCTGACAGCTTATACACTAATCCATGAGTTTATGGGCTAGAATTAATTAAAAATTGGTTCCTTGAAGATATTTAGTAGCCACGTCATGCTTTTCTTTAATACTGAATCATCTTGAAGAAGCGATGACACAAATTCTTCAAACTTAGCACACAACATGAACTCACAGAAACCCACAGCCCACTCTGCCTTTGAACAAATACGGCAGAGACTAAGCTAAATCCATCATAATTTGGTCCTTAACCTTTAATGACATCTAAAGATTGATAAGAGTCAAAACTGACAGTTTAGATGACTTACGAACTGGACCACTGTGAAAGCAAAGTTAATGTAACCAACAGCCATATGTCTTGAGTAGGTAATCTGAATAAGCAACAGTTTTAAACTCAAAGATTTGGCTGCATGCAAGGCTCTGGATAGTCATCTTCTCTTTAAAAATTCCCAGATGGTAAACTAGCTTTCATGACAGTGTCTACGAGTCTCTTTAAAGCACTGCTGCCTAAAATTCACTCACAGTAAGTGTGAGAAACTAAGAAATACAAAAACTCCTCACATTCTCACCAGGTCTCCTGCTTAACGTTCTCTCAAACAGTATAGCAGCTTTTGTAACAAAAATTCTAAGCCATAAATTACCAATAAGAAAATATGCAACATCTTACTTTTTTTAAGTTCATATAATATGGTAGATGAAATTAACATTACAAATTTTTGTGATGACCACACATTCATCCCAGATGCAATTTCAAGGAAATCTAAGGTTTCTTGCATACTTTATTGGGTTTGTGTTTTCCTAGGTATAACTTTAACAAAGCTATAATGCCTGGTTTTTGAGTAATCACAGAATAACAAGGACAGTTTGGGAGGGATTTTTATATGCCATCCAGCACAAGCTGAATTAGATGTGGTTGCACAGGCCCTTGTCCGGTCAAGTTCTAACACCTCCATGGATGGATGCTCCACACACTCACTAGACCCCCTCCTTCAGTGTTTGACCATTCTCCAGGTTAAAACAAACAAAACCAAAAAGACTTTTGTTGTAGCTAAACCGGCTTGTGTCCATTGCCTCTCATCCCATTGTCAGGCACCTTTAAGAGAAGTCTGGTTCTGTATCTTCTCACAGCAGCAGCAAGATCTCCCCTTCCTTCACCTTCTCTTCTTAAGGCTGAACAAACCCACCTCTCTCAGTTTCTCCTTGAATATCATGTGCTCCAGGCCCCTAACCGCCTTGCTAGTCTCACAAGTGCCGAACAGAGGATACGACTCACTCCTTCGACCCGCTGTCCCTCAGTCACGATTACTAACATGGGCCACAATGCGGTTGTCCCTCTTTGCTGCAACAGCACAGACTCATATTCAACATGTGGTCCACCAGGACACCCAGGTGCCATTTCGCAATGCTGCTCTTCATCAAGTCTTCCCCCAGCCTGTACTGGTCATTGGGCTATTCCATCCCAGATGCAGGGCTTCCTCCTTGCCTTTACTGGAATTTATGAGGTTCCTGTCAGCCCATTTCTCCATCCCGTCAAGATCCCTCCGAGTAGCAGCCCTGTCCAGCCTATCAACCACTCTCCTCAGGCAAGTAAAAAACACTGCTCTCAACTTCAGCTTTTTAATAAGCTGTCCTTGGATCTGAATTGCAGTCAGCACGTACATGAACCTGCATAAGTTCTGAACTCTTCTCAGAGGGTGCTATTCAGACACCATGAGGTTGTGTGACCCATCACCCTCCCTTTCTGATTGCTTCTGTACAGGATGATCCTTATGGGTCACTTCCAACTTGAGATATTCTATGATTCTATGACTGTCACTTGAACAGGGGCTTGGGCAGTCCTTCCTACAGGCATTTACCAAGTTCCAAGCACAACAAAATCTCGAGTTCTCTGAGACTGGAATACATGGCTCTGATTCTCTAAAATAAATTCAAGTTTGAGCAAAAAAGCCCAAGAGAATATCATATCATTAAATCAGTAATTAAAAAAGTTAGATAAAACCATTCGTAATTAACTGTCCTTTATTATATTCACTGTGCAAGGTATTTTGATAAACAAAGAAATTACAGAATCTTGTCTTTTCAAATGCTGATGCTACAGGCCTGCTGGGGTTATCTTCTAAGTAAAATACTTTCAATTTAACATTCAAAATTCATGCACCAAAATTCAATTATATTTCAGTGACAGAAATAACACTTATCCAGAAGTGATCAACACCCAGATGCAGAATAATTTTCAGTCAACTGTGTTAATAAAAAATAAGACATATCCAAAGCATACTGTAGCAGTAT
This sequence comes from Pygoscelis adeliae, assembly GCF_000699105.1. NCBI lineage: Eukaryota > Metazoa > Chordata > Aves > Sphenisciformes > Spheniscidae > Pygoscelis > Pygoscelis adeliae. The sequence goes on along the minus strand of NW_008824908.1, from coordinate 2,733,477 downwards.
TATCAAAGTATTAGATGGTGACAAAAATTATATATATCTCCCTTCTTAATATTTACGTTTTCTGGAGACTGGCCCCGAACTGAAACTGAAATTGTGAAGTAAAATTAGCATAAAAGAATACCATTAACTTGATATCTGCACGTAATATGAAAACCTTCTATGATTCTTACTACCCAAGACAGGGAAAAATTCCTTATCCAGTTTGTTCACCCCACGTCCTTGAAATTATTTAAGTGTATCTTCCATAAAGGATTAGTCCACATGCTCCTGTTTGTAAGCAACAGAGCAAAAGAACCCGAGGAGTTCCACTGGTTTGATCTTTGCTTTACCAAATAAATGGGTATGCAAAGCAAACAAAACTTTTCAAAAACAGATCACTTCCTCTTTCAGCTTTTGAAGGTCCAACCAGCATATGCTATCTTATTTCACTGTTTAAATCAAGTAATCGTAAGGGGCAAAAGAATCCTAAGGTATCCAATTCCAAACGGTGAAACTGTGAACGTAATTCTGACACTAACACAAAACCTCCGCTTTGCGGCGGTGCATAGAAAGCACATAGTCACATAGTTGCAGTCAATCAGAAGTAAAATTCTTCCTATGTATGGTAACATACTTGTAACTTGTATTATAAATTTCAGTAAACACTGTTAATACACATCAAATTTAATGCTCATGAACTTCTGTTAAACTGCCTAGTGTTCTCTGTTCAAATACAGTAGGAAAAATGCAGGATAAACCTGAAGAGTTCTGCCTGCCCAGCAAAACGCAATGCAACACTCCTATTTGATTTTACTTCATTTATGACACTTTAGACAACCACTGCCACCCACTAGAAAAAGTACTTCCAGTATAGATGCCTTGTTTTTAAGGTTTGTAAGGCCAAAAAGCTTTTTCCTTTTCTCAATGTAAATAAAATAAGTTAGAATACAGATGCTAGAATACAGAGACTTACAACAAGCTTTCTTGCTAAGGTGACCTGAACCACTTCTTAGAGCAGTACTGGCCCCAAAATTGCAGTGACAAAGAGCATTCACTATTGCTTACTTGGCTGAAGTCTGTAGTTAGTGAGGAACACGCTCCTGTGGCAGGCTACAGCCAAATTGCACTTTGGGTCTGAATTACATCTTTATCCTTTGGCTGTAAAAGCAACCAGAGGAAAATAGCTTTGTTAGGCTGAAATAAGGCATTGTCACCAGCCCCAGTGTGTTCACAAAGTGACATGAAACTACTTAGTGGGATAAAGAGCCACACGTGTGGGTTCTCCCACAGAACAACCAGAATTAACAGGCTGTGGTTCCTAGTGGATCTGTGCGCTTGTGGATCACCTGGCAAGACAAACTTGGTCCAGACAAGGCAAGGGTGCCTGACTGCATTTTGAGAAATCAGAGCAGATGACAGGCATTTGGTATTGGTGTTACATGTTTAAGCCAGCTGCAGAAGGGCAGAAAATACCTAATGACTAACACGTCAACATTTTTTGAACAAAGCTGAACCGGTGGAGTGAGTTTGTACTGGACCAACACCTGCAATATGCGGCCACAACGCAGTTCCACCTGCAATCAGAGCCCTAATACTGATTTTTCTGTATTACTGAACTATGCCTCCGGTCTCACCCCAGCAACCAAGAGGTTATGGAGGCCTGCGCTTCCTGTATCTCGCCCCTGAAAAGCAAGGGGTGCATGCAGAGTAGAAGCATAAGGAAAGAATAAAGAAAGGTTTTACGTCCTATATCAAGGCTTCAGGTGGACTACACTAGTTTCTTTTTCCTGAATTATGTTTTTAAAAGCTTGGGGAATGCGAGACTAAACCATCTGTCACACTGTGCTTTTACTCTTTTTTTTTTTTTCCCCTGAATCCAAGCTAGTGCGACAAGTTCTGGTTCGGCTCAGCTCCCCTCCGGCAAGTCAACAACCTGTGCCTCCCCGCCATCTGACCTATGCCCCCCGCGAAGGACCTCCGGGCCCAGCCGCTCCGGGGGGCACCCACACGGATGGGGTACCCCCAAACCCTCCG
>NW_008824908.1:2708571-2730652 GCF_000699105.1 Pygoscelis adeliae | reverse complement strand
GGAGGAGGAGGAGCTGCCCTGACCGGGGGGGGGGGGAGTACCAGGCGTCTGCGATAAAGGCTCATCGGGAGGGAAAAGTTAAATTTCTTCTTCTAAAAGAGAGCCAAAGGTTCCCGCCATCATTTTAAGAACTTTTCTTAAATTCCCCAGTACCAACATTTTTACTTGCCTCGACACGTAATTTAGGTAATACCAACTTGCCAAGTGGGACCCTGGGGATACAGAGCATGGATTTGTCGGGGGCAAATGCTGACCAGGCCGTGCCAGTGAGGCTCCTTTCTCCCCTCACTAACCTTCACTGTTTCTAACAGCATTCAGAAAATAAGTATCTAGGAACTATTTCTGACCCGTATTTTGAAAATACGTGTAACCTGTTTGTGTCCCACACTGGTCATTGCTTTCCCAACACCGCAGCCTCTGGCTGGCAGAGCACCCGCTCCCGGCAGGCATGCCGGCAGCTGTAGGACAGGCAGAGCGAAACCTCCGAGGTCAGCCTGGTATCACTTCTGGTCGTTTTACCACCTCTGAATAGAGGTGAAAAACTGTCTGGCTACTTGGCAATATCTGGAGAGCAGCTATGTTATGCCACTATTAAAATAGAACGTATTTTAACTGAACTCAAGAGCATTAATAGAACAGACTTAAGAAGATCTCTGCATTATCAAAGATGAATTTAAGCTGATTTTGCTGTTCTGGACAAGATCTGTGTTATCTGTCCATTCGTCTGTCATTCTGTGCGCTTTTGGCCGGTTCCAGTCTAATTTGGAGAAAGTCATTACACTCACAAGTTTTGTTGAAATTGATATGTCACTGAGGAAATAAACCTAAATTTGTTTCCTCAGCAAGGGAACAGCAAGCAAGAAAGTCAGCTCTTACACATTCTTGTTAGCAGCAATCAGCCAGACAATCAGTATATATTAGCCATCCACTTCGCGTATACATAGTTCCAGACTGCTAGATGGGATTTTCATAGGGCAAATGGAGAATAAATTGTAGTTATTGTAATTAAGATTATTTAGGGGCTAAAGGATCCAAATCCACAGGATGCAATGTCTTCATTAATTCTATTGCTCACAGTACAGGTGCTGGAATGGCAGTGAAGTACTGGGGAATGCCAGAGTACTAAAAAAATCTTTTACTGAACATGTATTTAAAAAATGGTAAAGAGGATGACACAGGCTAGCCTAGCGTAGCCAGTTTGACATGGATATGGGACAGAATAATGGAAGTGCTGACCTGGGATACAGTCACTAACTGCCAATAATTAAATGCCAGTCAACACACTTTTATGAAAAAGATTTGATTAAACACATTTGAATTTAAGTTTGGTTGATAAAGCTAAAAATGTTGATGTAAGCTTCCATCTGAAGTAGAACAGTATTCTACTCTCATAAATACAACATGGAACACAAATTCTGTGCAGTTCATAAGTGATTCAGCTGACAGTTCTCAAGAGAAGTAATTGTAAGTGAAGGTTTGTCATAACGTTGTCTTTTTGGGTGGTGTTATTCTTGGGCTGGTACTATTAGAAATGACCTAGACAAAAATACCAAATCACTACTTTGCTGTTGTAAATAAAGATATGGGCAGGTCACTTAGATAAACTCCTTTGAATTGCTTTGTAGGATCTTCTCACGTGTAAAAATACTCCTCTGAAGACAGTCAAATTGGAGGTTATACATTCAAGATAAAGCCTCAAAGCCATACTTGGAATCTGAGGGAGAGCAAATGGCATGAGACAATGTTAAAGAGGACCTGGACGCTATGGTACATAAGCAGCTGAACATGAGCTCCTACAACAAAGCTCTTGCAAATACTCTGAAGCAAAACCAGAGGAACATCAAATACAACTGGAATGGATATTACCCCTGTTTATAAGCACTGATGAAACCATTATTGAAATGCATTTGGTTTGGGCATTTACACTTCAAAGGGATGTTAAATGTTGGAAAGAGTCCAGAAGAAAGTTATGAAAGGTGTGGAAAATGCTTATTAATGTGAGATACTTTAAAAGCACAATCCAATGCAGGTGAGGAGGTACCTTTGTCATAAGCGTACTAGTACTTGTCTGGGTTAGAGACGATTGAGGAGTAGAAGCAGTGTTGGCTTTCAGAAAATGACAAAACTGAAAGCAAAACTAAGAAAAAATAAGACTAGAAATATGGCTATAGGATTAAATTCTCTGTGAATCTGTTTTGAAACAATACAAAATTGTCAGTAAAAAAATTGAGATTTTTTTCAAAGATGTACTGTAGCTCAAGCATACACAGCTGCAATTTTGATGCGGAATACATTGGCAAGAGGTTCTGTGCGGTCTGATACAGAGATGGTACGACCACACGATTATACTCGGTCTTTCCTTTCCTTAAACTTTATGACTCCAGAAGATGACCAAGAAGTCTATTTATGTAGCAGCAAAGGAAGGAATAGGATCCCCAGGATGTTCCCAAAAAGAAATGGGCGCCTTTTTTGTGAAGAGGCAACGTCTGAAGAGCTCCTGGCACATTCCATTGTGAACACAACGTTCATGCCTGACTGTCCAGTTATGCTACCATTGCTAATGTGATCTCCCAGACAACCCAGCAGTGACTTCAGAGAAGTCCATATTTCCTCAAGGAAAAAATGACCATGAAAAATGCTATGTCACTCATGTAAAGATCATCAAAGGAACAAGAGTTCCACCTTCAGGTCTGGGAAAATACTACCTCTGATGGCAAAAGATAGCTCAGAAAAAAAAAGATGTGTAGATGGAGCTGGACTTCCTGAATTACAGGCAGACTCAGACTTGCATTGCATGTCTGATCAATTTTGAGTGGTGTCTTACAGATCTGATGACCGTGTATATTCCTATACAGTTATCAGAGAAACTGTTGTGTATCACCAATAAATGAATGTAGAAGAAAATCATGGAGAGTCCTAGAAAGGCAGAGAGCTGTTGTACATCCAACTAAGGAAGAGCTTGCAGCAGTTTCTTTTTCCACATGAGGTCATTCATAGTTTTCAGATACATGGATTCAGGACCAGGATCTAGGTGTGCAATTCATTTAACATGGTTCTTTCACTTCATCTTGCTGCTCGGCTCTCTTCTCAGCAATCTTTCCTTCACAGACAGACTCTCAGATAACTCATGCTGGGGACGGTATTTCCGTGAGTGTTGCTCGATAAACACAGAACTTCCCAGATACTTACATTATGTTCCCAAAGATATATCTTTTTCCAGTAGAGCACTTCAAAATTCTATTGCCTTTTTCAATGCATTATTATTACAGATACACTGATTTCACTGTCAAAAGACTTGTGCTGGCAAGAACCAGTAATAAAGTTTCCATTGTGTCATGGAAAACAGCCATTACTGTGTTACAATGAACGTTGCACTCCCTCTCAGTCTTTCAGGAGCACAAGGTTCTTCGAAATGAGATCCCCTTCTCACATACATCCCTGAAAAAATCAAACTCTTTCCGTAATTCTTGACTAAGGGGTGTTTTGTGGAATATGTGGCAGCATTTTCTGAAACTGTCTTCCTGATGTAAGCAAAATACTGCAAGTTGTTTTGGGGGGAAACTGTTTGCCACTGTTGACAAAAATTGTGCTGTAGTTTTTTATGGTTGGTAGAATTCTGATCCAATTCCCTTTTAGTGTAATTTGCTGCAAAACCAGCTCAAATTTGGTTGAGGATCATTTGTATAGTATTGCAGAAAGTAGGTCTCCCAAGTGGTAATGAAACAAAAGAGGTTTATTATACGTTAACATATACACAATAGCAGTAACACTGAATAGGGTGTAAAAGTAGGAGAGAAAACAATTAGGGCAAAGCAGATTTTATTTTGAGAGAAACACTTCCTCACTGATTGCGCTGGTTATTTGGGTCTTTTCCAGTGTACTCACAAGTCTCACACTGTGACCTTGATGCAGGAATCATTTACAATAGCTGCTGTTGATCTACCCCTGCAACAGTGCTGCAGGAAAGCCTATACAGAGAGGATGGTAGGTACAGAAACTATCTATCTATCTACAACACCTGGTCCACAGTAGGATTTCCCTGATGACAAGAGCAGGGTGAAACAAGCATCGCTAGCTAGTGAGAGCTCATGTCGCCGGCACTTGGGGAACACGTACGTGCAGCACTTTGCCTGGGGAGCCTTAGGTGTCCACCGCCAGCATAACCAAAGGAGATAATACATTAAAACAAGTGTTGCTGGGGTTGTGGCCCTGCCTGGGAACTTCCCCATGACTGGAATTTAATCAAGACTCATTTTTTTTCCCCAACGTCTTTTCATCCCAGCTGGAGCTGAAGAGGATTTCTCACACTCAGAACTACTGATCAGCTTTCAGTATGTGCTCTAGCAATGGTATATCAGATATTTTCAGTTTCGTTTGTAAGGTCACCTAAGCAGTTTTACTTTACTACAGAAGAAGGTTGAGCTAACTCAGTTAAAAAGCTTTTAGTGGGGCTGTCTTTTCTGCATATTCGTCTCTTGTTATAGGACCGAATTACATTGGCACCACCTTTAGCTAAATCCCTACAAGCTACTCTAACAAAAAAGAAGAGTTTCCGTACAAGGCTGTTTTACCAACCGAAGGAAGTTGGTCCATTTTTTTTGTTTTTATATGAGGCCTTAGAAATCCTGTATCAAATCTTAGTGCCATTCAAGTCAATGGTAAATTTAGCAGGGTGAGGATTTCGTTTTTTGTCCGGGTTCCAATGCTTCCTGACACAAGAAAACACAAACTGTAGTCAGGGAAAAAAAATAGGTGGTGGTGAATCAACTGAACAAACATTCACTTATCCAGTTGATCCACCATACTTTCCGGCAAACATTCCTTTTGTAAAACCATTCAGACTTGAAAAAGGGATTCAGAATGTCTTTCAGTTGCAGACCAGAGGTGTAATATTGTGAGCTTGCATTCATAATCAGTTCATATTAAAATGTTTTTAAAACCATTTTTAATTTTTCTTGCTTAGGAAGATGATTCTGATTCTGATGCTCCTCTAACACGTGCAGATCATGAACAACTGCCTGTTCAATAAAAACTTCAGGGAGTTTCAGAAACAAAATCTAGAATACATTCATTTGGGGTGCTTTTCCACTGACTCGATGTTACGACTCTACTTTTAAGATTTCTACAGTTGTCTTTGCCTTCTCTCTTCCCCCTTACAGGATAACCAGAAAGACATTGTTCAGCTCTGCCAAAAAAGTTCCTTGTGCTGAGAGGTGGGGTGAATAGACATGGAGATCTGTAGTCTGGCTAGTTTGGATTATGGAATATTTCTTGAATATTGTTTTTCTGGAGATAAAAAGTTTATCAGACTGTTTCTGATTTAAAATCCAGATCAAACTCCAAGACGTACATAGAGTTAATCAGGAATTTACCTGTCTGTATAATGACCTATTAATCACACTACTGGTTCAAAGGCCTTGTATGCCATCTAGCTTTGGATTGTCCCCAACAGTGGCCACAAGTGCACGGTGAGGGAAGAGTAAGAATCGGGCAAGCATACGTGCTAGTTCCTCCTTAACGTCCTCCTAAACTTCAACTTTTTTTACATTGGGGGTTTCCTGAACCAGATGTGTTTTTTTTCCTCAGTAACCCCGGTGGATCTCTCTTTCAAATGTTCACTCAGTCTCCCCTAGAAAGTAAGCAAAGCTCTTTCAGTCACGATGTCCTTTGGCAAGGATTTTCACAGGTCTGCTGCCCTCTGCGTAAGGAGGCTGGCTCTTCTGACAGTTGGTTCCTGTCCAACCTCTCCATGCTACTCGTTACTCCGTAGACCTCATTTCTGCTCTACATTGTCTTTCTTTTCAGGTTCAACCACTCCTTGTGGGCAACTTACTCCATAACTTCGATCATCCTTGCTGTTTTTCTCTGGGCCTTTTCCAGTTCTGATATATCCTTTTTTTTCTTTTTCCTTTGAGATGATGGGATCAGAGCTGCACACTGTATTAATTACGTGGGCAAAATATAGATTTATACAATATTACAATCTTATTTTCTGTTTTCTTGTCTACTCCTTTCCTAGTAATTCCTAGCTTTTGATATATGCCCCCTTCTTTTTTTTTAACCACGTCTGAGAAGTTTTCCTGCAAGTCTCCATTATAACCCCAAAGTCTTGCTTTGAGTGGTAACGGCCAGCATAATGGTAGGCTACTTAGTTTAGGAACTGACCATACAGTTGCACTGAAAATTATTGAAAGCAGCATAATGAATAATGCAATTGTACAAAGGAATACTTTCACCCACAAGAAAGCAGTTCTTGCTTGGAGAAGTCAGGGTGAGTCAGAGGTGAAGAGGAGGAATGGCTGAGGTATAATTCAGCATCTGTTGCTAGAAAGTATGTAATTTCTAATATGTGGCAAGCGGTATACAATTTTAAATGTAACTGAAAAATTATCTTAGTAAGTCATAAAATATACATTCTCAAATCAGAACCTTCTTTGGTCCTGTGCTGCTTTGTTTCTTTCTGTCTTACACATTTTTCAGTATCCATCAATTTCTTTGTATCTAGGGAACCCCTCATGACCTGGATCTTTACAGTGATCCTTACTGGTATTATCTTGAAAAGTTTAAGTTTCTTCTGGCAGAAGTCAGACCCTTTTCTCTGAAAGATGCAAAATGAGAAGGTAGTCACTTACAATTAACTCCTTCACTGTCTCCTGCTTCCTGCTAGGTCGTAGATATATCTAAGCCATGAGGGGAAATGTTGGCATAAGACAAATGGCTTAAGTTCACATTTCAAACTTGTTTCTTTCTTTCCTGTTAGACAGTTTTACTGCAGAGGTGCTCATCAGTACTTCTTGAAAAAGAAAATTGATGGTCTAGCGTCAAAGATGCAAAGCTGAAGGATATTGGCTCTGTTGTAGAGTCACGTAGACCTTTTCACTACCTCACAGGCAGTGTCGTGTATACACTGAAGCTGTGAAGTGCTCACATTCTGTAACAGTAGAGTGGAGATGTTGCATAAATGAATATACATGATCCAAAGAGACTTAATTCGACAGTAAGGATTGTTTTTATAAATAATATCTGAATCTTATTCTATTTACTTTTAGTATGGCAGTAACATTGTGAAGCCCTGAAGTTCAGTCTTGTAGAGATAAACCTACTTCAAAGTTTTGTCTCAGAGAAAGAAAGCCTCTAAAGCCTATTTTAGTTTAAAATGTAATTGAAAGTTTCATTTTCTTGATGAGTACTTTGGGGTGCATGTTCAGCTAGCTGTGTGGAGAATTAGCTGTGCAAGTCCCATTACTGCTAATGCTACTACTAATTCCCTGCACATCATACTGAATATTTACATCTTTGTTTAGTATTTAGATGAGCCATTAAAATATTGGGTTTTCACTGTTACAATCATGTCATACAAAAAAAAAAATCATAAACCTGTGGAAAAGACAATTTTTAGTTAAAGATGTTTAATGCTATTTTTAAAATAACATTATTAGAATTTCAATTAAACCCTAAATTGTGACTAAAATCAATTCATTTCTCACCTCAGAAATAGTAGATTGGATTAATGTTCTGTAGGACCCTGTGAATGTAGATTATTTGCTTTGTGTGCAAAAGCTCTGGATGTCAGAGAAGCTTAGGAGGGGCATTAGCTTAATGCTTGGGTGGTACAGAGGGCGAGCTATTTCAGCAGTTTTAAATCTGGTGACAAATACTGTCCACATGAAGGATTTCGATCATCGATGAATGGTTCCCTTCCATATCAGCTACAGACAGGTAAATCACTGGGCAAAACCTTCAATTGGTGAGTGACTGTGTTTGAAAACCTTGCACATCTTTTGACTACCATGACCGGATCTCATTTTCAGTCTGTCTGACTGCTTCATGCTGAGGGTCATCTCTGAGCTGGACAGCAATCTCAACGTGAATAGGATGGAGATAATGAGTACAAAACAGCTCTTATAAGCCTCAGGCCTCAAAAGAAACTGAGACAACATTTCTGTGGATCTAAGCACAAAGCCTGCTAGCTACTTTCTTTTACAAGTAGTTGCTTAGGTCTCCTAGTTGTTCCTCTAAGTTGTGATTCTTCACGTAGCTGTGATTTTCTTAGTAGGAAGCAAATGGGGAATCTGCCAGTACTTTCACTTCTAGTATGAGAAAATTTAGAGGTAAGGCCAGGACAAACTTGATGTGGAGGGTGGCTAGATGTGGAGGCTGACAAGAAGCAGGGCAGAAGTGATGCAGTGCCTGGATGAGAGCAAAATACACCTGAACAGTGGGGGAGAAAGGACTACAGTGAAGGTAGGAGTGAGTCCAGATTCAATTTGTTTGTCTGGGAAGTCTAGCAGACATGTGGGAGGAAAATAGTTCAAAAACCAAGACAGAGAAAATTTTACACCGGCGTGTTTTTAATCTAATGCTGTGTGGGTTAAACTTCTGGTTTTGGGGATGTGACTCAGGGGTTTGTTAAATTAGAGTTTGGCCCTCCTGGAGACAACTCTCAGCACCTGAGTAAATCAGATGAAAGTTTGCCTGGAATTTAAAAGTGCCATGTGTTTCTCAGGACTGTTTCAGAGCTGATGACTCAAGAAATTTCCTGGGACCAGTTGAACCTCAGTCTTACTGTTCAGGTTAATGGACTCACAGCAGAGCTTAATGTTCAAATGTTATAAACAAGACTCCTCTAGACTGCTTTAGGCTCCAATTACTCTGGAAGACTTATGCTACACATACACCTGCCACTTCAGGAGCATCTTCAAAATATATTTCAGGAGAACAAGTTAGTCCTTCCTGAAGTCCCTCACTGCAGCCCTCTGCCCTTTATGACTTCCCTTCCAGGTGATAGGAACGCAAATACTGAGCACAAAGAGCTGTCCCACCAATTGACACTGATCATGTAATACCCATTTCCAACAGCAGAAGCTCTCTACCGATGGTGAGTCCTAGTAAAAAGGCTGCACGCAGATACAAGTGGAGGAGCAATAAAGTGACTTGTGCTTCCTGTGGAAGTCCATTGTCTTTACAAGTAGTTCTGCAAAGAAGGAGCATAAGTGGGATCATTGTTTGGCTCTCCATCCTTTGGATAAGGAAGGAGGCTTTCAGGGAGCAGTAGGATGAGCTTGGTGATGAGGATGCTGGGATCTGCCTTCTTCCAGCCCACACCCTACATGTGTTTCTTGTTATTAATAGTCTTGTTCTTTGCATTGCCACCTTCAGAGTACTCCGCAACTAGTCTCTTGCCTCTGTCCTTCCTGTCCCTTCCCCAACTCTGTTCCCCTATGTATGACTCATCCCAAAAGCTCTTTATCTTTTCCACTGTCCAAATGCCCTGGGTCTATACTGCACTCCAGCAGACCTAGAAGCCCTGCAGCAGTGCTAAAAGCACTCGTAATAATATGTAGCAATGGTATCAGTACTGTAAGGAGAGGCAGAGATGTCAAAGATATACTTTCACTGCCAGCCTTAGCTGAAGCAAAAGACCATCAGACAGCACTGGTGATCACCATACCAATGTAACATGTAAGTCATCAGAGCTCTTCACTTTAACAAAAATGTTGACATGTTTTGCATGAAATGCGGAAATGTGTTGCTCATCTGAAGCTATCATTCCTTTTTTTTCTGGTCAGGGCCCCGTGTCCATGAATTGCAAGGCAATGGCACTTTTTGCTCTCTCTGTAGGAGGTATGTTCTTTCTCTTCCATGAGGCTGCCCTAGACCTTCTGGACCCATTCAAAACCACGTCTATGCGGGATACCTTAAGTTCTCAGTATCATGTCTGTTACCTCATCAGACTCTTTTTAGAAGATAAGACTGCCTGTAGGTTTTGAGACCCGCTGTTTGGTATTTTTTGCTTCACAGGGTGCAGTCCTCAGCAGTTTTATTCTATCTACCCAGTTGCTGTTGAAGCAACTTCCGAAGACTGAGTAATAGATTCTGTGCTACAACAAGTAGTGACATTTCAGAATTAAATTGTATGAAAAGTTAAATTTTTATTGTCAAATGTTTGCTTTTCCTTGGATTTACATAATTATAGACAAGTATTTATATTTTAATTCTTTTATGGGCTTGGATGTTATAAAAAGAAGTTGGAAGTAATAGAAAGTCAAGCTATATAAAGTTGTTTGTATTTTTACCAATTTATTATACCATTTCATTAGCAAAAGGCATGAGGAATGCAGATGTTATGGTTTAAAACTCATACTTTGTTAATGTAAATTTCTCAGATAATATTCACATTTTATCAAAGTGAGTCGGGACTTGCCATTGATTTCATTGTCACCAGGATTTGACTCATTTAAGATAAAAAAAAGTCCTATTTCAATGTTAACATACTGGAAGTCAAGCAAAATATCTTAGCATAGCTACAAGGCATAGAGTTGTACTTCAGAGTTTAAGTTCCTTTTTTTTGCTCTACACCGGAGTTTGGTGCTGCAGTTTTTGTAGTGTTTCTTCCCTAGAGTGATGTCCAGTCTCGCTGCAGCCCTTCAATAGACCTCTTCTGCTAAGGCAGTGTTCTTTGTCACTAAGCGCATGTGGATACAAACTGAATCATCAAATCAGGACTCTAAATAAACAAGAGAGAGAGAGGAAAAAAAAAGGTGATCACTCTTACAAGGCAATTAACACTAAGACCTTTACAAAATGGGGAGATGGTAATTCTTGGGAGAGGGGTTGGATATACACAGACACAAGCAGATTTGCTGTGGTGTATTACCGGTGGCGCCAACTGAATGCACCTGAAAGGTTTTGTAGTTTTTCACTGCCTGCTGCTTCATGGAATCATTTCAGTGATGAGGAGTGACCGTAAAGGCACATACAGCAAAACTGATGTGACAATGTGCATATATGTATTGCGCAGCAATTATGAATACACCAGAGGTTATCCACCACCTACTGTTACACCTCTGTCTTATGAGACAAAATGGAAGCAGAGTCTGAATAAAGGGAACAGTGGGATTTAATCAGTTTCCTGCCAATATGCAAACATCTGTATTGACACTATTTAGCAAAATTACAATATGTTGTCCAAGATCCATGCTTGGCAGAGATGGCTGATAGTGTGCTGATTTTTAATTATTTTTTTTTTTCTGACATAGGCATTATTGCTGTGAGCTGTGACCTAGCTCCATTTCAGCTACACTGAAGGATATCAGAGACTGGGCAGTTGTTGGAAACGTTGACTGAAGGTCTGCAAGTTTCTATGCACACAAGTGCATAGAAAGAAGGGGAATTTTATCACCTAATACTGAAATTGCCCTGACATGCCTTGTGTGTAGAATTTTTACCACAAACTTCCGGGCTGCAAGCCTAAATAGCACAGCCCAAACGTTCAGCTTAGAGGGGGAGTTTTAATGGCAAGCTGAGTGTGCAAGGTGAGGGAGAACTATAGAGCCAAAACACAATCAGCCAGACAAAAGCAAGAGGCTGAGGGCAATGGGAGTACCAAGGAAAAGAAGAAAAGAGCAAAACCAGATTTCACCTATGTAAAAATGGATGCGGGAGTTGGAGTGTAATCCACATCACCCCAAGCTATAAGATACCACACCCAGAGCATTTTCGGGGTTGAAACAATTTTCAAAAAAAGGAGATGCTCAGAAAAGAGAGGCCAGGTGAGGGCTGCGGCAGGGATGCGGGTGGCCCTGGTGCAGCAGGATGGGTGAAGGCAGGTTTCCCGAGGAGCAGGGTCTCGGGGCTGAGCTGCCCAAATGCTGGCGGCAGAGCAGGGTTCACCTTCAGCCTTTACTTTGGTGGAGGCAATTGATAGGGCTTTCACCTTTCCCTGGTTGTCCTGAAACTTGGATAAGATTTTCTTCTTTAAAACCTCTACTTTTCCACTGTATTTGGTTGAAACTACCCAGTGGGTTCAAAAGTTCTCAGTGGGGTCTGAGGGACAGAACCATAGCATAACATAAGCTTCTCTTGCCTGGAAAACTAAGCCAGAGGGGATATTAAATAATGTTATAGGTGTTCATGGCACAGGTGGCTCAGGTAGAACAATTTGAAGAGGAAAAGGGTTTCTTTGGATTAAACAAGATGGATTCCTGAGGTAAAAAAGCACATTTTCATGTAATTAAGGACTATATCATAATACTTACACAGGAAGCAGGGGCGGGGGAGGAGTTTTTTCAGGCATAGAAGATTCTTCTTGGCTCTTTTATTTCCTAACTTCTAAATGCTTGACTAGAACTACATAACTTCTTAAACAATTTTTTGTATGTGTGTGAAATACATGTATCGAGTACAGCAACTGTTCAAGTGCGAATTTATTTTTAAATAGAATTGACTCCTTGTATTAGTATAGGCGCTTTGGAAGTAGAAACATTCCTGTATTATCACCATCTATCTTTTGAGAAAGAGATGGATATTTTTACCTTGGCAATTCTGGTAGCAAGGTGGAGGCAGTTTTACAATAATCTGAATATATTTAAGGTGTGCAGTTCATTTTTGTACCTAATGAATAACTGTGTGCCTGAGTGGGTGGATGGAAAATAAGAAGCTCTCGGATTAGATAGAGAAGGTGAAACGCATTACGTTTATGCACGTAACATATCTGCTAATATTCCAATACATTTGATAAAGTCACTGTTAAAAGCTATTTTTAATGCATGTGATGGCAATCAGTTTTCTTTGAAAACTGTGATTCCAGGAGATGAAAAAAAGTCTGTACATTTTAGAAACCAATACAAGTGTTTCATCAAATTAAACCAGAAATCACCTTATTTTCCATTCACATTTCTCTTGTCGTCCCCGTGGTGCTGTAGGCAGAGATGAAACAGAAATTGGCACAGACTGAAAGGCGCTCACTAACAGGGTGACACACGATTTCTTCTGCACCGAGCGGAGTCCGACACCTTTGGTCTGTAGCTGCCCCACGTGGCTACTGAAGACAAGCTACCAAATGCTTCTCTCACACACAAAACTAGTAATAAGTAATTAATAGTAAAATGATGGCTAGGAATACCGAGGCAAATTAAGAAGCATGTTATCAAGAGAGTACTGTGGAAATGGTTCAACAGCCGATGTCAGAAGGCCTGGGGCACAAAACAAGGAGTACCTTCAGTCTCTCATTTGGTGTGGAGAGACCTGCAGAGATGTCTGAAGTTACAGAGAAATGAGTGAAGCGAGAGTCTTCTGCCCTGTTCCCGTGCAAAAGGATGGCGGGTCCCGTGCAAAAGGATGGCCGGTCCGAGAGCGTCCGGCAGACCTGCCGGCCAGCGTGCCTGGGAGGTCTCAGCTGGAGGCAGGCACTCCATCAGGACGGTCGCTGTCACCACAGGCAGCTGCTGCCCGTGTTGCACAGCTAACCAGCAACTGTAACTAAGCGGCGGCTAACCAGCTGGAGTTTGGCAAGAAGATGCTCCATAGATACTAAAAAGCCATCTTTTCGGAAGACTGCAGAGCTTTGCTTCGTTCCAGCGGTCACATTTGTGACCTGGCACGATGAAACTTTCTACATTCCTTAGTCCTTCCTTGGGTAAAGATAGCAAAAATGGCTTCTTTATCTGTAAGGAACATTATCTGTTGAGATATGCGTGGAAGAAAAACTAAGTATCCCTTGGAAATTCCATAAGATGGCTAGTGTGTCATTATTTTCTTTAGCCCTTCCTCCCTACGGGCAACAAAAAGAGATCCTTCGTTTGTAAGGAACATTTCCTGTTGATACAAATTATCTGGGAGAAAAAGAAACATCTCTTGGAAATCACATACACAATCAGTTTAGCATTGATTTAGTTGCTTTATATTTCTTTTTTGCTGGATAATTTTGATACAAAACATGGAGCAAGATACCTGTAAATCACTTCCGAAGGAGCCCTGTGGCCTCAGAACTGATAGTCTTTCCTGACCATGTGCTATGCCTTTCAGAGCAATTTCATTCAGCCTACGTATCAGCTTCCACTGCATGTCTTATAAATGGTAAAATCATCTAATTCAGCATTAATCGATTGCTGCATATTGGTACAGAAAACGGTGCATTGCAGCATTCTTATCCTTTGTGCAAAAAAAAGCAACATTTTTAATGAGAAAGGAAGAAGAAAGTATGACAATAAATTCAAGAGGCTGCTCATTTAAATAGCTTCTAAATTAAACATCTGCATTTTGTGAATAAATCTACATTCTGATGTCTGATATCTGGAGCAAATCTTGACATACCTTGGGTGTCTTCATGCTTGGGAGATAGATCCAGTTATAAGGGTAAATCTGCCACCTTGCACACGTTTGGCTCTCAGTACTCTCTTCTCAACACATGATTGCATCTTAAATTCTGTGCTCAGTATTTCGTGTTTCTGGAATGAGTGAATCCTGGGAAGGGGACAGAGCAGAGGGAAAACAGATATGCTATTTCTTGGCTTTCAGGTCCCATGTGAGCAATTAATTACAAAGCAGCCTTAGTAAAGAATGCCAATACCCACTTACCAAAATAAACTTTCTCCAGGATATACATACGCTTTTAAAATTCAGAAATAATTTCAACATATTGAAATATTAATATTAAACGCATGGCCATAGGATAGTAGAACAAAGGGTGAGGCATGGGACAGGGGAGAGAAGAATTATAGTATTAAACAAGGCTGATACCTGGGAAAAAGGTGTATGACAGAGGCCCACAGCTCTACTGAAGACTTTCCCATTTTTCTGTTGATTTGGAGGATGCTCTCTCTCATGGAATAGTTGCCTTGGCCACAGCAAGTCGGGGGCTGCTGCCCAAGCTCAGCACTCTCATAATCTATGCAAAATAGCTAAATCCCGGTCTCAGAGGGGACTAGTAGTTTTTAAGCAGAGCTAGATTTAGCATTTTCAAGTCTTCAGATCATTTCCCTTTTATCTCAGACAGAGCTGTGATCACGCCATTGTGCATAAACTGATGTTTGTAGATGAATCTCAACTGATTTATTTTAAATTTTGAGAGGTGTGTATGGCAAGGAGAAAGAAGATCTTCAGATCATCCTTGCTTCCTCAAACTGATACCCAGCTGCTACAATTTTTGAATCCTGGTGGTTAGTTTATTTATGTTTTCAAGGTTGCCTATGAAAAAAAATTAAAATAGAGACAGAAACTTGGTTTTAGAATGGCACACCTCCAAAATTGATGGTGTTTAGGATGCCTGTCACTGAAAAGGTAGCACTGGAAATAAATTGCAAGTGGGACACATATCAGGATAAACCACAGAATTTTCCCAGATATCCTGAAAAGTCTGGAAAACGAGATGGGTGCCTGGGGCCCTGCTTAGGCATCTGTTTGACATATGTTTTCACTAAGGAAATGAAATAAAATGTTAGAAAATCTGCAAGAGGTAAAATGTAGGAGGCACCAAACTAAAAATAGCAAGGCTTACATAGAGACTGGACAGCTGGGTCTTCATGGGCTCAAAATGGAATATAGTTAATGCAATTTTTACCAAGTGCTTCTGAAGCACGGTGGTACTGGTCCTCACAGAAGCCATATCTGGTCCATAGATCTCCACCAGTCCCAGAATATGGAGGAAGACTCGATTGCCCACAGGCAGATACAGGATAGACTAGAAACATCAACAAGTTAGAAGTTACACGTGTATGAGGTGCAGGTATCAGACGTGAAAGGAAACATGACACCAGGCACAGACTATCATGAGATAACCCTAGGAAACAAAAATGTCAGTGTTTACTGACTGATAGAGGCCATTGGCAGTGAAATAAAGATAAAAGCTGCCTGCTCAACTAGATGGGGAACCGCTGGAAAGACAGAGTAGCACAAGGGAAAAGTTGCTGAAGAGAGCCTTGCATGGAAGTTATGGGAACAAAGGAAAAGAAAACTTGGAGCAACAAGTGGGAAACATTGCAGAAATCAGAATGTAAATATGTACAGTAAGCTGCATAACTGTATATGAAAGCTGTACACAAAACCTATTAAACCTATCAAAAGCTAATATACATATGTCCTTCAGAAACCGAACAATCCATGATATTTTATTATTACTGTGGCTATTGACGTTATTGCTCAGCTCTAGATTTTGAGCTGGTGAAACTGGAGTAGCTCTATCAAAACTAATGGAGACAGCAGTTTGCACCAGGAGGAGGATCAGGTCTTGTCTGTTTGCATGGCACCTTTATCAAGATGGTGTGTGAAGAGATACCTCTGCTGGTGCCTGAAAATAGAGTAACTGGTTGGGTCAGCGATACAGTATTAGCATGGATGTTACTAGGACTGGATGAATCATTCATTGTAAATGGATTATAGGATAATTTTAACTTCTTTGTTGTTGTTCACAAATCATTCATGAACTGATCTTGGTTCCTCATGATAGACTGATTTTCAAAGTCCTCACCTGAAGATCTAGAAGGCAAATATTGTCTATGCCTGTGAGTTGTTAACTTTGACTATTTGCTGCTTGTGACATATAATTGGTCACTTCAATTGGATTGCAGTTTTCTGCTCCATGGTTGATTATTGGAGTTTGGATACAGAATTAGAGCATGATTACTGATGATTAGTGAATAGAACATACTCTTAATTATGCATGAATAGTCATGTTTGTATCTGAGAATTCAGCTGAAAACAGGCATTCCCAATGCATTTATGCCAATAAAAATCAGAGATAAGGAATAAAAAGGAGCGTGGAATTGGCAAGGAAAGATACATTCAGAATTTGAATACAATTTCATAAACTTTATTTTTGCACCATTTATCATGTTCTAAATTTTGGATTGTCATCAACACATTTAAGAGCTCGGGAGTGCCCTTCCTAGATCAGAATTATATTTGCAGGTTGATTTGCAAAGTTGTCATGAAAATATAGATCCCTTTCATTCAGAGCCAGAAAAAAAAAAAAACCAACTGTTAGGCAACTCAGGCTGACCTTGTGCATAAAGATCATGAAAGCTCGTCCTTAAACTGAGCTCCACAACCTCAGACACACTGGAGCATTTCCAACTGCCAGGATGAAGTCGTTAGGTTCCACCAAGGCTTGCATCCCCTGCCATCGCTGGGAAGTATTTAGCTACACTAGTTTCAGCTTAATTTATGATGATCCATATGTGCTTCTCTGAGTCCCTGCTCTGAAGTAAGTTTTCAGCATCGTAAGACTATATTTCTTACCCCTCAGTGTATGTCCTCACATCTCTCTACAAAACAAAAAAAGAGCATTTTTTAATATGCTTTTTTAATCAGGCAATTCAGATCACTCTCTACAAATTATCTGTTCTCCTTGTTTACCATCCCACTTGTTTCTGTATCCTGTGTAAATTTAATCAGTGGAAACTGTGTAGCATTGACAAAATCATTCACTAATAGACTGATAGGAACCAATTCCCAACTTATATCCTTTCAGTTCCATATAATACGATGTTCAAAATCCATGGTCAAATGATTTGAAGACACAGGCCTATGAATATACGGTATTAACACAGTTATCTTTGTGAACCAGAGCAATAGCTGTGAACAGAAAGAAAACTGAAGGAGGTAAAATAAAGGTTTGTTTTACAAGAACTGCGTTCCATGAAATCATATTGATTATTATTAATTGCACCTTAAGCATTCAATTCTATGTTGGAGGGCTCCTAAATGAAACTTCTCATCATGTGTCCAGGTTCAGCATCTGACTAACAGATCTATATTTTCCTGGATCATGTCTCTACAGTTTTTTAGTATTTGGAATACGTTGGCAATTCAAAGATCTTTGAGGTTTTTCTTGTTTTCCGTGCTGCTTGTTTCCCTCTAGGCTGCTTGATTTGTACGTGTGTAATTGCAGCTGACTCTGCATCCTATTTTTCTTCATTCTGGATGCCAGGTTTTCTGTTCTATCTACAACATTTACTGGGCAGATTTATCCTCCTGCTTCCTTCTGAAATCAGAAGAGAAATAGCAATGAACACATCTGTCTTTTCTGAGCCTTTGTTCAAAATTATAATACCTGTTTCTAGCAATGGACCAATAGTTGGTGCAGAAATTTTTTACTCTAATGTGTTTCTCCTATGTTCCTTCTAACTATGTTGCCCGTTGATCTTTTCTTATATAACCGTTTTCAGCAGAGTACGTTTTTTAACATTTGCAGTTTATTGCTATTATCCTTTTTTGCATTCTTTATATTTTGATTGCTAATGTTTCACTAGCATTTCTGCATCTTCTGTGTTTCACGAATTCTTTCTTCCCCAGCATGAATTCTTTTCTGCTTGCAAATTTGTGGCACTTTTTTTTTTTTTGATACCCACTAGAATGTTCTTGAACAATTTCCAGTTCCTATTAATATTTGCCACATTAAATTGATGTTCCTAGCTTGTTAAAGCAACAGTTTTTTTTAAGCTTGGACAAATTGTCCCTTTCTGTTTCTAACTGGTATCCTGGTATCAGATTCAATGCGCATGAAATGTGAGAGGGTCGTGATTACCGGTAGCCAAATACAGCAGGTCTTTACCGTCTGAATGAGGTCCAGTAACTAATGTGTCTACACTGGCTGCAAGATGCCCTGTGTTTTAAAATATTATTTATTGTTTCTAGAAATGCTACTAAAATGATGTGACAACCTCTGTAACAGTGGTCTCCAAAGAGGGGTGCGTGCACCCCAGGGGGTCTGCAAGACAATCCATTGGGGCGCAGGAAGAAAATATGGAACTTCATTAGTACAGATGTATAGTTTATAAATAAATAAATATACATATATTGGGGGTGCATGCTCAAAAATTTTTTACTGATAGGGGTGCAGGATCAAAAAAGTTTGGAGACCACTGCTCGATGAGATGCCTGGTAAGTACATTCTTAGGCTCCAGTGATCCTAAAGGCAAGATCAGTCCACACAGCCTGTTTTCAGTTTGTCCTGGCCACTGTCAGGATGCTGGGCTAGATGGACCCTCACTTGGAAATAGCACAGGAGTCCTTAAGTAGTCCTAATCCATAAAATTAAAACCTTCTGTGATTGTGAATTGTCTGCAACTTTCTGGCAATGTATTGGTTTTGATTAAAATTTTTTTTTTCTCCCTCTTCTATCCTTACTGAGTAATGGTCTTTTAAGTGGTCCAGTTATATGAATCACTCTTCCAATAGTAAATATCGAAAACAAAATATCTTATATGATGTTTTCTTTTCTTTACCACCTACTCTGATTGTAATCACTATACAGAGAGTTACAGTAACATCCTTTGCTTTATATGTTATACCATGCAGGTTTGCGAGACTGGTTTGGGCTCCACTGCCAGAATGGTGACAGCTCTTCACAGCGGGGGCGGGGGGCTGCAATTTGACATTCAAAGCGGTAGTTTGCTTCCAAAAGAGTTCCTATGGTCTAGAAATTTCTAGGTTTAAAAACAATATTGGACTAATAACTAGGCTGTTATTTTAGGGCAGCCTGTTAGAAATGCTGCCCTTTGCAGCCTCATGTGTCTCTCTTGAAGTGCAGAACACACAGTAATTTTTGGAGGATTTACTTTTTAGACCATCTTAACATGCATCCTAGCCCTACAAACCTGATGGGTTTTGCAGTCCTGGCTGAGTCTGATCGAAGCTGACATCTGTGCACTTCTGTGAGAGCTGTGGGAAGAACGTACTAAATATGTCAGATTAGAGTCTCCCCAAGCAATTTGGCAATTGTTAGTCTGAAAGCACCGTTTTGGACAAGTATGCTGACTCATGTTGTAAGAGAGGAAGGATTTATTTTTTAAAGCAATAGGCTAGTATGGTGGGATTTGGATGCACTTCTTGACTTCTCCAAAGTTCCAATGTGACAAAGCAAATCGCTAAATACCTCTGTCCATAAAAGCTCTACCCATAGAGCAACTATAACACTTTTTTTCCTCTGTCTTGCTTCATAAATTTTAAATGTCTTCAGAGCAGGGGGTGTCTGGGGGTGTCTCCAGTTATGTATGTGAAGAGGACTTTGCAAAATGGGCCCCTTATGTCATCTGGGAGTTCTGCAGGCTACTTCCATGCACATAGTATATGGCAGTAACATTCAAAAGAGTACCCGTGGCCCTTCTTGCTCCTGTTTGGAGTTATGGGTATGCAGCAGATCTGAAAATTAGGCCAAAGTATCCTGACAGCAAATGGGAAAATAAGTGCTTATTAACAGCATCACAGACCAGTAAGGAAAAGGCAGGAATCACAGAACCAGAGAAAGCTTCGGGTTGGAAAGGACCTTTAAAGACCATCTGGTCCAACCCCCCTGCCATGGGCAAGGATACCTACCACTAGATTAGGTTGCTCAAGGCCCCATCCAACCTGACCTTGAACACTTCCAGGGATGGGGCATCCACAACTTCTCTGGGCAACCTGTTCCAGTCTCTCACCACCCCCAGCATAAAAAAGTTTCCTCCTTATGTCCAATCTAACCCTACCCTCTTCCAGTTGAAAACCATTCCCCCTTGTCCTGTCACTACAGACTCTGGTAAAAGTCTTTCTCCGTCTTTCTTCTAAGCCCCCTTTATATACTGAAAGCCTGCAATAATGTCTCCCCGAAGCCTTCTCTTGTCCAGGCTGAACAACCCCAACTCTCTCAGCCTTGCCTCATAGAAGAGGTGTTCCAGCCCTCTGACCATTTTCATGGCCCTCCTCTGGACCCACTCCAACAGGTCCATGTCTTTTTTTACTGGGGTCCCCAGAGCTGGATGCAGCACTCCAGGTGGGGTCTCGCAGGACCAGAGACAAGACCCCACCTGGGAAAACCAGGTTAGTTTTAACCCAGATCGTCTCCTTGCTCTGTTTCTCCTCCCATCCACTCAATCCCTGCCACTGGTCTGAGGAAGGGAAGGCACTGCAAAGGGAAGGCATGGTGGGCAAGCATGACTGCTGCTGACAGAAGTCCTGCCTTATGCCAGCTAATCACACCTGCGAAGCTGCAGCCTAAATGACGTGGCAGTCCAGACTGAACGGGGCCTCCTGTTTTACTTGAGCTGTAGGAATAATGCACTGTGGAAAACTGGAAAATGTTAACGCCAAATAGTGTTTCCCACCATATTTATTAGATTTCTGTGATTGTTTCTGCCCCTCAGAGGCCAGCAGTGCAATTCTGTAGCCTTATCATGTTGCGTTAACAACTCATCGCGTGGGAAGTGAGGCTGCTCTGGAGGCATGGAGTAGAATGAGCTTTTTTCCCAAAATCTCATGTTTTGTAAGACAATTTGAAGATTTCAGTTCAGTTCATAACATCTACATTTTTAGTTTCTCAGGTTCAGCCATCCTTGATAACTTACCTTGAAAAGTCTTTCACTTAAAGCTATCACTTGTGTCTAAAATGGATGTAATTCTGTGTCTGAACGTGCAATGGATCCTGATTCTTTTTCCAAAGGACTGAACTCTGTCAGCTTGCATAGTCGCTGCAAATACTTTCCATTGCGCTTTCCTCAAGAGATCAGTTTAAGATACAGCATCGGTACTTTTCTAAAATTTGAACCCAGAGCCCTCCAGCTTTGGCATTTTATTTTCATGACTTAAATTTGTTCCCCGACTCCTTTATTTCAAAGGGGCAGCAATCTACCAGGCTTTCCCTTAGAAATCAGATGAAAAGCAGATGTCCATGCTGAATATTGCGCAGCTCTGTGCAGCAGGTGGGAAACTTCATGTAATAACATTACTCCCTGTGGAAATTCTTGACTGTGGCCCAGTTCGCAAAGCCTATGAAGAACCCTGCCATGAGTTTGGTTATGCCTTTTGAAATTAAGGGTAGGGGGAACAAAGTTAAGTCATGAAAATAAAGTCTTAAAGGCTGGAAGGCTCTGGGTTCAAATTTCTCAAAAGCATTAGGACTAGGTTTTAAAACTGATCCTTGCAGTGAACTGCAGCTAGAGGTCTCGTCAAAAACTGGGCAAGCTGGCACAGTTCAGTCTTTCCTCAAAAAAGGGAGGCAAAGTGTACACTTCTGAGGCAACAGGTTTTTTTCAGTAAAGGCTTTCTTTAGATGTTTATGTTAGCTTGTCTCAGCATCTGTTGGAATACGGGGCTTCTTCCAATGGTTCGCTTTTGACTTGAATGTCTAATCTAAATCCTTTGTTTGCTTTTTTAACACATTATACTGTTTATTTCAGTAAGCTCTCCTTATGAAGTATAGCAATTCTGACCTGGTTTCGATTATAATCTCCTAAAAGATTCAGTAGTTTACCGTCAAGATGAACTCTCTGTTCTTTCATACCTTATGAGACATTTTTTCATCATTTAAGAGGCTTTTTCCCTCCCCATC
>NW_008824908.1:2705467-2708522 GCF_000699105.1 Pygoscelis adeliae | reverse complement strand
TCAGATCAGACTCAGAATTTATTATGCAAATACTAGTTTTCTGTTAATAATGTACAAAATCCTTTCTAAATTAGAAACAAATTATATGATTTCACCTGTAACCTAACAAAGATGCTCCAGGTGGTTCCATTATTTTTCTCTTCTTTTCTAGTCATTTACAGTGGCTTAGAGTATAAATATACTCTAACCAGTCTGATTTATTGTCTTCCTTCCAAATTAGGGCAATACTGGCATATTTTCTCTGCTTGGTTTTATTTTGATATCTTTGTTATTGGGAGGGTGGTTTGACAACCAGCTGGGACTCGTTCTCAAGTGAGCCATAGAATGGGAATCTTTTACTTTGCTCAGTAGACACATCTCTTTCTTACCCTGAGCATGCCTGATGAAGTAAAACCTCCCCTCTTACTGGTGACGCCATCATAAATCTGCCTTCTTTCTTTGTTAACAAATTAATACATTTTGCTTTTAAAGAGGCTCAAAAGTTCACTACCAACAAGGAGTTTGATAAGGCTTCTGAGTAAATTAGGGTGCTAACTCAAATGGATAACCGTAAAACACAATTAGTATAGAGTCATAGAACCATAGAATGGTTTGGGTTGGAGAGGACTTTTGAAGATCATCTGGTCCAACCCCCCTGCCATGGGCAGGGACATCTTCCACTAGATTGGGTTGCTCAAAGCCCCATCCAGCTTGGCCTTGAACACTTCCAGTGGTGGGTCATCCACAACTTCTCTGTGCAACCTGTTCCAGTGTCTCACCACCCTCACAGTAAAGAATTTCTTCTTAATGTCTAATCTAAATTTACCCTCTTTCAGTTTAAAACCATTACCCCTCATCCTATCTCTACACTTCCTCATAAAGAGTCCCTCCCCATCTTTCCTGTAGGCCCCCTTAAATCACTGGAAGGCCACAATAAGGTCTCTGCGGAGCCTTCCCTTCTCTAGGCTAAACAACCCCAACTGTCTCAGCCTGTCCTCGTAGGGGAGGTGCACCAGCCCCCTGATCATCTTCGTGGCCCTCCTCTGGACCTGCTCGAGCAGGTCCATGTCTTTCTTACGCTGGGGGCCCCAGAGCTGAACACAATACTCGAGGTGGGGTCTCACAAGAGTGGAGTAGAGGGGGAGAATCACCTCCCACGCTTCTTTTAATGCAGCCCAGGATATGGTTGGCCTTCTGGGCTGTGAGCGCACACTGCCGGCTCGTATTCAGTTTTTCATCCACCAATACCGCTGAGTCCTTCTCCACAGGGCTGTTCTCGACTGACTCATTGCCCAGACTGTATCCACGCTTGGGATTGCCCTGACCCAGGTGCAAGACCTTGCACTTGGCCTTGTTGAACTTCATGAGGTTCACATGGGCCTACCTCTCCATATTATTACATAGTAAATTAAATGCCTATAAATGTTCTTGATATGCTTGAATTAAAATATTTTACATGAACTTTGGACGTGCACAGAACTTAAGCTTCCACGAAGAGGCAGCTTGTACTCCGCCTTGAGCAAGATTTAGATCTACCTTTAAAATTAGCTTGCCTGGGAGGATGCAGCTAAGCCTCCGTACCTTTCCTTCCTACTTTTGCACATGCTGGCGTAGAAACCAGCTGGTTGTACTGAAACTTGGATTAATTTGAAGTGTAACAAATGGAGCTTAACACAAATGCAGGTAAGGACTGCAGTTACTTCTTAACCGGGTGTGTGCAGAGGTGTAAGAAAGGTGGCTGTAAATCAGAGAAGGTATTAACTGAATCTGGAGGACATGGGGGAAAAACCTGTATACATACTGAAGAAGTCAATCGTTAAAGTAAGGTATAATGAGAAATGGGTAAAAGAGGGAAAATTATATGGGACCGTACTGAAAACATTCCAAGTTGCCAACCCTAATTAGTGTTTGTGAAATCCCTGACTGTTGCCATGGCGATAAATGTGATCCTACAAATGCAGCATTCTGACTTCTTCACAGGATCAAGCGAAGTTGGAAAGGAGCAAATCCTTGTGTAAATATCAATATCGTCAATTAATTAGGAAACACAGCAAGATAAATAATAAGACCCCATGAAAGGTAAATTAATTTCTGTTTTCTGTCTGCTATGTTTGAAAGTTTCCCCAGTACCAAACCGTCTCTGTAATTCACTTTTGTTCTACAGTAGTGCTTAATCACAGACCACAGTGGAAGTTATTGTAGAGAGAGTTTTTTAATACATTACTTAGCATGTTAAAGACTTTAGGTTATTGGATATATTTCAGCTACTTAAACACATTTCTTTCTTTAAATGTCACTTAGCTTGTTTGTTTTTTTATTTATTTGAGATAAAATTCCACCTAAACAAGCCCAGAGTTCTCTGTTCTTTTAAGAAAAAGTGATAAACGATCTAAAATGGAGCAGATCATCTTGAGCGCCATTGCATGGCACGTACAGGACAACCAGGCGATCAGGCCCCGTCAGCATGGGTTTATTAAAGGCAGGTCCTGCTTGACTAACCTGATCTCCTTCTATGACAAGGTGACCAGCCTAGTGGATGAGGGAAAGGCTGTGGATGTTGTCTACCTGCACTTTAGTAAAGCCTTTGACACCATTTCCCACAGCATTCTCCTGGAGAAACTGGCTGCTCGTGGCTTGGACAGGTGTATGCTTTGCTGGGTAAGAAACTGGCTGGATGGCCGGGCCCCAAGAGTGGGGATGAAGGGAGCTAAATCCAGTTGGTGGCCGGTCACGAGCGGTGTTCCCCAGGGCTCAGTATTTGGGCCAGTTCTGTTCAATATCTTTATCAATGATCTGGATGAGGGGATCGAGTGCACCCTCAGTAAGTTTGCAGACGACACCAAGTTGGGCGGCAGTGTTGGTCTGCTCGAGGGTAGGAAGGCTCTGCAGAGGGACCTGGACAGGCTGGATCGATGGGCCGAGGCCAACTGTATGAGATTCAACAAGGCCAAGTGCCGGGTCCTGCACTTTGGCCACAACAACCCCATGCAGCGCTACAGGCGTGGGGAAGAGTGGCTGGAAAGCTGCCTGGCGGAAAAGGACCTGGGGGTGTTGGTCGACAGCCGGCTGAACATGA
>NW_008824908.1:2696057-2705307 GCF_000699105.1 Pygoscelis adeliae | reverse complement strand
ACTGGTGAGGCCGCACCTCAAATACTGTGTTCAGTTTTGGGCCCCTCACTACAAGAAAGACATTGAGGAAAGACATTCGGAAAAATTTCCTCACCGAAAGGGTTGTCAAGCATTGGAACAGGCTGCCCAGGGAAGTGGTTGAGTCACCACCCCTGGAGGTATTTAAAAGACGTGCAGATGTGGTGCTTAGGGACATGGTTTAGTGGTGGACTTGGCAGTGTTAGGTTTACTGTTGGACTCGATGATCTTAAAGGTCTATTCCAACCTAAATGATTCTATGATTCTATGAAAATATTAAACAATGGGGGGAAATGGCATTTTTTTCCCCATGGTTTTGTCTCTTGCATGGCTTCAGAATCTTGTACTTGACATTAAAGTAGTTCCATTATACACACATAAGGATCTGGCAATATACATAGTATCTAATTGCAGCTGGACTCCCACTCTTCTCTAAAGAAAATCCTTGCTTTTGTGAGTTGAGGTCAGAATCTTGATCTCATCCAGCTTTCACAGCCATGTCACAACTTCAGGTATTCAAACTTCTTCTATAACCAAATGCAGCCAGAACATTCTGTATTATGAATATAAATGTAAAGGTGTCTAATGTTAAAAAAAGAAAACAGAAGAAAAATTGCTAAAAGTGTTTCCATATGGTAAACAAGTTTCTTTTTCTTTTATTTGACAAATCACTATATTGGTAATCCTCACAAACGTAGGTCTGGAATACAGTTCTCAAATATGTCATCCGCTGCCAAGAATTTGATTAATTGACTCCCTATTATATTCAATTATTGCATCAATAGTTTGTCATTTTTAAAGGTTAATCATTTTTATCCATTAACAATTATTGCTAAAGCCATATCTTGAAATATTCCTAATGGTCGGTTTCATTAATTTAATAAAGAACAGCTAAATATCTCTTTTCTAAATACTACCTAGTTTGTATCACAGCTTAGTTCCAAAGATGTGATTGACCGGGATTTTGAATAGTCTCATCGATGATTTATATACGCAAGGTAAACAAGATCAGTTTGAATACATGTGTTATTTTGAATTTGTCAATGCTTTTATCGTGTTTGCATAAAATTTGATACAGTGGCAGCATAAATTGCCCAGGGAAAGAAAAGGAAAACAAAATGAGAGCATTCACTGGACACTAGCTCAGTAAACAAAAGTTTTTATTCCTAACTCTGTGACTGAAATGCTATATGCCCTTGGGCATGACACTCTACTCCTTTTTTCCTGTGTTGCTCCTCTTTCTTTTTCTTTTGTCTATTTGGACTGGAGCTTCTCCCGGGTGGGTACTGGAGGTGCTAATTAGGATAGCTAGCAAAATGGGGTCCTGATCTCTGTTGTGGCCTCTAGGTGTTGCTATAATACAAATAATTAATCAAAAGACATGTTTCATAGCGTCCATAGAGGGAGTTGCCAATTTTTGTCAGAGCCATGCTTAATTTTATAGAATTAAACCTCTCTCCCTCCCTCCTCTCTGCAACGTAACTGAAATTTTAGCTTTGTATATTGGACAAATGAACCTGCACGTGAAAAGTAAAGGTAGGAAAGCTGTAGAGAGAGATTTGACTCACCTCTAGTTAAAATTGCTCATTTTGGGGTACCTTGGTGCCAGCCTCCTGTCCAAGGATGGTCTGTACTAGAGGAACCCTCTATCATATACTTCACTCAGCCCAACCTTCCGGTGCCGGAGTCAATCATCAGGCATCACATCCTTTGCAAGGACTCTGCCACTGACGTGGTTTAGGAGTCCACGTAAGGCGCACATAAGGACACAAGCATGGGTGATCTAGATCAGGACACAGTTTTGTTCCCATGTCTAAGGACACAACTTACAGCCCCTGAAGTAATTAAAAATTGAGATACTTGTGAGTTTAGTGAGGATAAGCTTTTTCTCGTAGGGTGAAAATTCAGACCCTGGTGCAGGTTGGTCACAAGATCTGCGTGTTTTGCCTGACGGGAATATTATGCAAAACACATTGCCATTCTCATTAAGGATTTTAAGATTTTTCATTTAATTTTAAATATAAGGCACAGGAAAAAAGCAACAAATAATTCGGAAGAGTTTCAGCAACCTTTTGTTTTGTCACATTTCCAAAGAAGCAGCTGCCAATCCTGCAGCCCGCCACAGCACGCCATTTGATGTAACCTCCAGCCGAGCAGTTCCTGCAGAACAGCTCTCGCAGAGGTGTGCCAGAGCCATCGGTACTTATGGCAATACCCAGAGTAGTGGCAGATGCCTCTCAAAACTGCATTTGTAGAAAATGCATTTGTAGCCAAACAGTTTTCTCTGGCAGGAGATAAGCGATCCCTCCTACAAAGCAAAGGCACGGTAAGGAAAGGAACTGGACGTACATTTAAAGAAAATGCCGCAGGTGCCTGCCGGAGTGGTGTCTTACCGGGATTTACTGACACAAAGGGGCAGAAGATGGGATCAGAGCTCTGTCCTCTTTCTAGCCAGACACAGGTGCTATATGGGACCATGAGCCCTATGGCCATCCCCTCCCTCCCTTGTGGCCGTCATCATTTGTGAGTTAATTACAATCCCTTCCTGGCATGGAGGAGAAGTACAGTGAGGGGCAGGTAGTCTCTCTGCTCTGCTCCGTATGTGGTTCAACCTCTGGGACAACCATGGTCCAGCTCTCAATATCTAACTGAGATTGCGTAACCAGATACTGCAGGTCTTATTGTATTGATATAAAAGCTATTTTAATCAAAAGACTAGCCATTAAATTGCCAGTGTTCTTAAGCATGCTTCAGCAATTTTTCCACTTTTAAGACTCAAGTAGACAATTTTTTTAATGTTTTATAAATGATAAAAAATTCACATCAGATTTTAACAGAATTAAGCATACTTATTCAACACACATGGGGCCTCTGAAAAAAATGTTATTCAATTTAATAATTTTAATTTACATTGTATATGTACAAGAGCATTTCTTTCAACCCACAGGTTAACACCACAAAAAAAGAAAAAAGGAAAGAAAAAAGAAAAAGAAAAAACTACTGCGGTTAGCGGAGTGAAGAAACTCTTGAAACACTGTTGTCTGAAGCAAAAGCAAGGCACTCTCCCTTAACACCTGATATATTCCTGAATTCTGCCTAGACAAAGGCATGTTCACACTGAGAGAGCTCTAAGAGAAGTAGTAGATTTATTCTGCGTTAACTCTTTCTTTTACCACTGTGACCTGTCACTGGTTGTACTCTAGGATGAGTCTGTGTATTGAAGTTGACACGAAGGACGATTCCACAGATGACGGGATTTGGGAGAGTATCACAGTTAAGACTATCTACGGAAGACTGGAGGACGCCGGCTACGTGAAATCTCACACGGGGCTCTGGACCTGCTACCTCCCACTCACATTCCACTTAATAAATAAACCTTGCTCAACAAAAAAGCAATTTTACTGTACTATGCTGATTCACCTGAAAATTCTTTGTAAGGGCCCACTCGCAAGAAGCGCCTGCAAGCCCTCATCTGGCTGGTGCTCAGCACCTGCAGGATTTGTCCCTAGATAAACGTCATTTCTCAAGGGACCTTGTGTCTTACACAAGGAGGCAAAAGTAAACATACTTTTGGATTTTGTGTCTGTATGTTTTTGTATGCGCACATGTGTGTGAGTGTGTATATATATATACGTGTATATATATATATTTAGTATATACAAAAGCAAATTCAGTCAAAATATATTTGTCTTGCTGGTCAGGCTTGTTACAGCAACCTACAAGAAACATTAGCTTCTCTGATATTTAATTATGCTATTATGTTTGCACATAAGCTTAAAAGTCAATACAAAAAGCAATACTTTTCCAAATATTATCTGCAGGTAAACCGGAAATATTAACTATAGTGATTAGAAGTCTGTTTCCCTATTGACACTACTATAAATCTTGATATAAGAATAATTTTTTCATAAAAGCACATCCAAACATAGTAAGTGATAAAATACCAGATTACTATTTGAAAACCATACAGTGACTCGATATCTGGGTTATCCTTTGCAGCAATTAGGCAATTCATTTGGCATCTGTTTGATTGTATAATTTAATTTCCATATAAACAGCATAGTTTAAAAAAAGACAAAAGCTAGAATGTTTAAAGCTAACAAAAGATACAGTGACATCAGGTTGACATTCAAAAATCTCCTTAGCAAAATGACCAACAAAATTTTGACTTAATACAGTGCATATAAAGTTTTTTAGAACTAAACTTTTTAAATATTATTTGAATTTAGCAAAACATGAGCAAGATTTTAATATCAAAGTGCTAAACAGTACTGCCTTAGAAGTCACTGCAAATAAACTGTAAAATAACTCTGCTTGTGATTTGACAGATATTTTATATACAAATGGTTAATAAAAAGACACGCGCGCACGCACACACACGCACACAAATATAGGTATATACATATATATATATACACATTATATATATGTATATAGTTTTCCAACTGGTGTATCCGAGTCAGTGTGAACACCCCATTTAGTTATCATGTGTAACAGGGCTCCCATGAGCTGGCAGTCATTGCAATAAATACAGGCAAAGCCATTACAATATACCATGCATACAAACATTTATACAAATAAAGACACTATGCAACAAATTATTTCATATTAATATGGCATCAACAGTATAAACATACAAAAAGGAGTACGAACACGGAATGTTTAAACGCAGCCCACTATATCCTTCCTAGCACTTACATTCATACTATTTTACAAGACTCGCTTGTTCTTGAAAACCATCTTCTGTCTGTTTACTAACTAGTCGCTTATGTTAGAAGTCTAAAACTGAACTATCCCTGATGCTGACCCTGTGTGCTCCAGTCACTACTTACTCAGATTTCCTTAGCTAAGGAACAACTGAGCCACAATTGCTCCCGTGTCTTCCACATACATTTGTCAATAAGTCGCGCTACATGGAATCAAGTTTGGAAAACTCTGTCAGGTAAGTTAGTGCATGTAATTTTCTCACTTGATTTCTTCCGTTTGTTTTCATAGTAAAATAAATTAGTTAATAAACAAGACTTAGTAAGACAGCACTTTAAAAAATTGCACTTGAACATGGGAGCTAACAGCCATTGTCATTTTGCTATATTTGATTTGTATGAAATGTTCAATTGAATGTACTTTGCTAAAAAAGTGAATTTTTCTTTAGATTGTGCTGATGTATGTGCCCTTGATGCAGGAAGTATGCTAAAGGTATCCTCACAAAACACATACTACCCTGGCAAACAACTATTTGCTGTTCTTGTTTTCAAACACAGCTTCTACAATTTTATTCCTCATATAGCATGAGGTGTTAAACAACAGATTTAAAACAGTCATGTTAACCTTTTACTGCTGCTGGGATAGCATTGTCCAAAAGTGCCATATTAGCCATTTAAAAAACCCAAATCACACAAAAGAAAACAAAGAACACAACCCCAAACCAGTAAGCCAGTAAGTTTCAGGCCTCAGGTTGTAAGGACAAAGCGCCAGAAAAGACCTCATTTTAGACTCGGAGCTGCTTTTCTGTTAAGTGAGGGCAGAAATGTTAGCTGTAAGTCACGATCCGTTTGCCTGCTCTGGTGGGCATTTGCCTTTCAGGAGGGTGCTTTGACTCAGAAGGGTAAGGTGTCCAGAAACAGCCTGTCGATAATGGAAGGGGCTGGCACCAAATCTTCCAGTTTCAGGTAAAAGATGCGCTGCAGTCCCAGTGTGCAGAGAGAACGCAAGTCAGCCAGAACACCCAGTACCTTCGGCTCTGCAGACTCAAGTGGTTGTCCTTTGTTTTGGCAACTGAAAGTTAAGTGATCTTTCAAACTGCTTGTGATCTTGTTGCATAGCTCTTCCACTTTCTTTGGTTCTTTTAATCCATGTCGTTCTGCAAAGCGGGAGGAAAAACACATCAGCATCCCTAGCGCAAATTGAGAGAACTCCTTTTCTTCGGTGTAACCCTAATCCATGCTCTGGTACTCAAAGCAAAAAATGCTTTGAAAGCATAAGATTTCTCAGAACAGCTGGGGTTATACGATGTCAGTTAACCTTTCTGCCACACAAAATGAGAGATGGCAAGCGCCCTTTTCTCTTTAGCTGCTAAAACAGGCGGCAGAGATGCTCAATTATGATTGAAATTCTAGTACAAGGAGTCCAAGCATCCTCCGTATCTTGCATAATTTTCATGATATGAGACAGAATTAATTGGGTGATTTTCCAGCAAAACTATCACAGGAGGTGTTTTGGAGATTTCCGTGCTTCCCTACCAGTTGTGAATGCTCAATAACTATGGCAACCATTATTTATTCAGTGAATTCAAGTGGCGATCAATATCCTTAGCCAGCTCCATCAGCGCCGGGCCTAGAATTCCACCAGGAATTTGCAGGCACTCTTGTAAGAAACTAAAGGCACCTTACCACCCTTTGTTATTTTGATCAGCTGCTGCTTTTTAGTTTATTCATCTTTAAAAGGTCTAAGATAAAAGAAGCCTGGAAGTTAACTATTTTGCTTTGAGTGAGCAACGCCTAAAGTGAGAAGGCAGCTGTGTTACCCATCACCAAAACCTCAGTATTCCTAAAATGAAGGGGAGCTGGGGTTCATCGCTCTTTGAATAGCCTTTTAAAATGCTACAACCACGTTAAACGCATCCACAGTTCTTTAAGCATAAGCAGAATGAATCAGATTTGTGATTCATTAAAAGCAGGCTCTTTACTGGTACATGGGGAAAGATAATTTTATGCTGTTTGCTATCAAGATTTAGTGGATAAATTCATAAAACGTTTCAGAACAAATAATTCTGTGATGTTTTGATTTGCCTTCGACTTTGAAATTCACAGGTAAGTAAGAACTTGCTTAATAGCAAAGTCATAATCACTTACACATGAAATAGAATAATACTGGATAGGACAGTCGAAGAAAATGCAGGTTAAATTGATTTTAACCAACTAGACATATAAAAACAGTGACAGCAGCGGATGAGGAGTAATTCTGGCAGTTCTTGTGTTTGATGCATTTGAAGTCGTCTGCCTCCCCTGGCCCTCTTCCCCACCCCGGGCAGCCACGTGCCGTATTGTGCCCATTGCCCCCGAGTCTTGTTCCTCTACTCCAGGAGGAGAGGGAAATAGATACTTTCTCTGTCCGTCCCCTAATGAACAGTGAAAAGAGTACAGTTTTCTTTACTTCCAGAAGCAGGCACAATGTCTGCGCAAGGCGCAGCGGTGTCTTGCCTAGGCATGTATATATAAACTCCTTGCTGCCTCCCCTTACCGCCTGTTTTGGCTAGATGTTCTTGACAAACCAATAAAACAGATGGGATTCAATGAAGGCAGTCAGAAATGTAAAGGTCTGATTTTCCACTGATATTCACCCATTTTACACCTTTTCCAACTTTATTTACTTAGGCAGAGCTAGCTCCTGATGAACACCAGGTTGGGACCAGAATCAGAGATGTGCAGACATGTACATCTCTGGCCAGAAGCTACTGTGCTCTATCATTTAAGTACTGTCAATCTGCCCTGTTGCTTCAGAGCAACACTCATCCAAGCAGTAACATCTGCTTCAGACATCTTTTTCACCTTGCAGGAATTAAAAACCCTAGGTATTCTAAGTGCCTTGTTTACATTAAAACACGAGGAGTCAATGAATATTTAAAGCCTTTCCAGTAAATGGTGTATAGTGTAATTATGTAAGCCTTAACTATACAAGTCACTGAGAGTAAATACTTAGGCAGATTCTGCCATTAAAAATCTTGGTGGATAAATATTTTATACAGATTTGAAAAGCTTTAGGGTTGGTTTTTTTTACCACTAGCCTACTGAGAGAATCTGCAGGACGTTAAGTTAATCTTGCAGTGTTTGAAGAGTTCCCATCTTTTAATCTGTTTTGAGGTTGTTTCCTGGTTGTGTAAGTGAAGACATCTTTATAGATCTAGGGAGCTGAAATACTAGAATGGATCCAAAACCTAACTACAAATTAGCAGAGCACATTTTTAACCCAATGCCTCAGTAGGTGTGTACCTTGCTGCAGAGTATGCAAAATTATCTCTGGCTTTGGAGGACACAGCAATGTTGTTAACATTTCCAGCCAGTACTAAACGGTCTTTGTCTCACACTGACAAGTTCAGAAAGTTTCATGAACAAATCGTGTCTTTGGTGGCTAGCCATGAAACATACTGATGCAAAACACAATATGTGCAAAGATTAGTACCCTTACTTTAAATAACAAAATCATGAAAATTCAGAATTAAGACATACTCCATCCTTAAGCCGCTCTCTGGTGCTACAATATAAAAGCAGTCTCCGATAAGCCAGGCTGTCATCTCCTGCATGAATTGCCATGCAATGACCTTTGCTACTTGCAAATCTCTACAAAGGTAATTCCTCACGACTGGAACTGCCTCACTGGAAGAAGTTTCAGTCTCCAATCCATAAGGCATCCCTTGTGGACCCATAGAAAGTCAAAGCCATCTATGTGGAAGCCTTTCCACTAGTAAAGGGCACTGCATGCACTGGCACTGCCATCGCAGTCTCTGGTGTTAGCATCCAACTAGTTTCTGGGGAATGTACTAGTATAAGAAACAACTTGTCTCTTACGTAGACCTGAAGAGCCTTGGGTCTAATTTACTCAAAGATTTAAATTTAATAGTTAGGGTTCAAATAGCAGGAAACACATTTTCTTGCCTTTTCCACATGACCGGTCTCATTTGGGCAAAGAAAGACCCACAGCCTTTCTCACTCAACCTAAAGGGAGCACCACGAGGCACCTGTGGTAAGTGTGTGCACTGATGCTGAAGCTGATGGCCTCTAATCGTTCACCATCTTCCACAGGATGTTCTTCTCCACATGGGAATGATAAGGCCAAGATTTATCCCAAGAAGGACAGCTAGTCAAAACCAATAGATTTTCTCTAACTGATAGAGGAGGTGTGTAAATATTATTGTATTCAGACTTTCTTGTAACGACAATTAAAAAGGCACCAGGTAAAGTGAATATAGGATTTCTCAGCCTTGCGTTTTAGGATACCATTGATTTTTGCAAGAAAAATGGTGATTTATGGCAAAGATGCTCTCCATAAGCCTGTCAAAATGATTCATCGGAAGTCTTGCCTTTAAAGCTCTGCAAACCTAGCAGCTCATCCTGGCAAACTGAACGCAGCAAGTTTTTTACACCTTTCTCCTTTTCCCAGGAATCAAAATGCGATTCTGTGCTATAATTACGCTGATCAGCAAAAACCTGATAGGAAGAAAGTAAAAGAGCAGGAA
>NW_008824908.1:2675699-2695989 GCF_000699105.1 Pygoscelis adeliae | reverse complement strand
TCTGACATGGGGTAGATTATGCCAGGGTTAGGCAGACTGAGTGCTACCTTTATGAGAAACACCTGTCAAAGAGCATAAGTATTTCAAAGACCTTGAGTATCTCAAAGACCCTTGTGCTCTGCGCTCTGTGTCAGGGCGGGTCAGTTTTAGCCTTAATTCATTCTGAGGTGTCAGTCCAACCAGAAATGCAAGAGATTTACACTGCAGACTTAAAACAGGCCTCATGATTGTCTCAGTTTCAATATAGTTATCTGATTTTCTCTTCCCCCTTCACAACCCTCTTCCCCTTCTATAACTCAGATAAATGCGAGGCTCAGTTGCCTACAGCTTTCTGCTTGTCTCATGCACACTGTTACGCGGCAAGACCGCAACTCGGCAGATCCAAGAGTCTCCTTTCCTGTTGCAGTCTGGCCCATGTTCATCCTGCCCAACTCTCAGGCACTTCACAAGGGTGCCCAAGCTAGGAGCGCAGGCTTCTCGAGCTCCTCCTACCACCAGTGGAAGAATGAGCATTTTTAGATGTTTTAGGTGGAAGAAACATCTTGTGGAGGTGCCCTGTATTCTCCATCAGCTGAGGTGGAGAATACAGGTGTGCAAGGTACCTAAAGTCAGATGAGCTGAATGACCACACAGGACATCACAGTTTGCTCCCTCCTTTAAGAAAACCACAACGTAGCACAGAAGCCACTGGTTGCTGTAGGAGGAAAGAGTTCTTGCCTCAGCGAAAGGGTGGGAGGGGAGAAGGAGGAGGGAGTACTTCACTTTGATGCTGACAGTATTTCCCTCAGCAAAGTGGCGGGGGGAAGGCAGACAATGCAATCTGGAGGTTTTTTTTTTTTTTATAACTGGCTCTCCTACACTCCTCCAGTCTGCCACCTGCTCATATGTAGACCCAGCACACGAAGCACCCACTCCGGAGGATCCTGGCAACAGGACTGAAGGATATCTGCTGCTGAAGAGTAGGTGAGCCTCCCTTCCGTAGGGAAGTTGGACAAGTTCATGTTCAGAAGGGAACTGCAGCAGCCAGACCCTGTTTAGCCAGACCGGACTCCTTACTATTTCTTGGTATGACTGATGGTGCTAAAAATTGTGTTTGTAAACTGGAACGGAAAGCCCAACAGCAGGAAGACAGACACAAACTCGTGATTAATTGAAACCTCACAACATTCTTCAATGTTCTGGTGCCAGTCTAACAAAGCATTAAGAGTGTGAACAAGCCCAATGTATACAGTGGCTCTGGGCTGGTCTGTAACACACTTAAAATAAAACATATGCCGAAAGAGCTTGGCTGAATGAGGGCTAGAATGCTCTGTACTCAGCAGCATCCCACTGAGAGTGTCAAGTGGGCAAAACAATAATATTTTGATGTGGATAGAGAAAGGAAGAAGCAGAGAGGGCAAGAGAATCAACGAGAGAGAGAGAGAGAGAGAGAGAACACACTAGCAGTTTTAGAGCAGGCAGAAATTTGAGGCTAAATTAGAGTGTGCCCTTGAGATGATCTGCATTGGAGTCTCAATCTTTATATTTTGACACTGCTAGAAAAACTGTAAAGCAGAGCATTATAAATGGTCATTTTGGAATTTAAGGAAGCATTTTCAAGAATAGGCTGAGCTAATATCTGGTCTACTCTGCAAAGCTTCATCATCAACACTACCCAGTCCAGCATGGAGTGGTTGTGCAGGAACGCTTGTGATCTATGCAACACACTAAACTGATAGAAACGGTCCATGTGGAACTAGGGATAGAACTTGTCCCAAGACGACAAGCATTTTCTTTCTATGTTGGCACTCTTCTTTCGCTCATTAGATCCTACATCCCAACAGAATAAGTGATCCAAAGAAAAAGAACAGGACAGAACTCATTTCTTGCTTTCAAGGGGATGTGGGGTGACTGTCATGTGTTGTTTCCTAACTACTTTCTTCTGGCTGATGCTCAGAGCACCGCTGATCTGCTCTGGAGGAAGTTGTGTCCAGCCCTTCTTAACCAACTGAAGGAAGTAA
Source organism: Pygoscelis adeliae (assembly GCF_000699105.1). Taxonomy (NCBI): domain Eukaryota; kingdom Metazoa; phylum Chordata; class Aves; order Sphenisciformes; family Spheniscidae; genus Pygoscelis; species Pygoscelis adeliae. The sequence goes on along the minus strand of NW_008824908.1, from coordinate 2,693,989 downwards.
AAAAAGAGAAGAGAGACAGAGAGAGGAAGATCCTAAAGGAGTACCTTAAAGAAAACAGATGTGCTTTGGCATTGCAGAGTTTTAAGTTAACTGTTTGCAAGCCACCCACAATAAACCAGATGTCACTTCTTTCATTCTGGGTGCTCTTTCAAGCTGCTGTCCTATCTGAAAGGACTTGAAAATTCAGCCGCAATCCAACATGATGCTTTTCCTTCTAGGCAACATACTGCAAATTCCCAGGAAACATAAAATAAACAGAAAAAGCACAAATATATGGGCTTTCTAATGGATTATACAATGCAAAATATTACAGAATCTTTTCCTGTTTATTTTATGTTGTGCACACCATTCATTTTACTCAAAGCAAGCAGTGAATTAGCGAGTGTTGTGATACTAACGAGGTCTCCTGTTGCTCTCTTCAAAGTTACTAAACAGAACGAATGGTCATATATGCCTATAGCCATGCATCCTATGCTGTGACCTGCAGCTGTGGTTTAGATAGGACATGGAGCTTTCCAGCTCCAAACAAGTCAGCAGGGTTAGTTAAAGGGCACTGGAACTACTGGGGCTGTTACTGGGGAGCCGATTTGACATCCCAGAATGAGAGAACAGCCTTCAGTATCTTGGGACACTGGGAACAGTGGAATGTCTTTTAGCCTCCAACACTGATTTTTACGTTATTCCTTCTTCCTCCACTGGGAGAGAGACATTAGTTCTCCCTGCCACTCTTGCAGAACAGAGAGAGAACATGCGAAACAGAGTAGCAACTTCTATTAATTTTCTCCTTCAGCAATACTGCAAATGACTAGGATACAAGAGGGTTTGTTTTCTAAGAGCATGTCTTTGTTTGGGCTATGGAGAGCACTCATGAAATCAAGAAGAACAAACAGGTCATTATTCCCAGGAGAGTTTTTCTTTACCTGGAGAGACGATTCTTGAATTTGGTGCTACCTAAGATGCTGTACAGTGTTAAAACAAGCTATGACTATTATACAACACTGGGTTGCTGTCTTTTTCTTTTTTTGGTTGAACCATCAAGTCATGAAAAGTTGACTAATGCAAAATAAGAACTGGAGCAATTTGTGTAATAATGAAGAAAATTTTGCTTAAGCCAGCATTTTGCTTTTGCAGTGTTACTAATAAAAGCAAACAACTATATTCACAAAATAGAGCTTTTCTGCTCCTTCCTATCTTGCAGCCCAGTGACATGGATCTCCATCTGGGACATGGGAGATTCATGGTCAGATTCCCTTCCTGTTGGAATCAGACCAGAGACTGTGCCTTGGGTGTCCCTCTGAGTGCCAGCTTATCCCCAAATCATCATACACAACAGCCATTCTGCAGCCGTGAAATATGTCAAATGGCCTCAACACAAAAGACACAATGATACTCAATAGTTGGATATCCTATGTTCCTGGAAAAGGTCACTCTCTCTTGCTCTGACTCACAAAAAGGGCTTGAACCAGGGTTTGCTAACTACCCATTGCCTCCAACAGTCCATCAGAGGAAAGAGTATCTTCTCCAGAGATAAAGAATGGCACCTAAAATGCTCACCTAAATCTAAGCAAAGCCTCAAAACAATGCTTAAATATGTTCAACAGATTTCAGATTTCCAAAATTTATCTTTATTTTTTTTTTGGTGGGACTAGCTGAAAACCAGCACGTGGCTTGTCATACTCAAACTGTAGGGAGAAGACAAGAAGCCATTTCTCATGGCATGCAATACCAGAGGCAAATCTCAAGGCTTTCCTGAATATAAAATTTCAATATACTATCACTGAGAAAGTCCCAGAAGAACCCTGCCCACCAGCATTCTGTGCTGTAGTGCTCTCTTAGCCATAATTACCTGATTTCCTCTTTCAGGTTTTTTTTTTTAGTATTGTTCATCATTATACAATACCATCCATGTTCAGGTGACCAAACTTCTGGCTGAGTCCCTAAGTTAGCTAGCTGCCCTTGGAGATCTGAAACCTGTGAATATAAATCACCAGATGCAGGAGCTTCGGTCTAATTTAGATCACATGAAAGTATATCCTGTCCTTAAGAGCAAATTGGCAGAGATACACTGGCCTCATGAAATAAAAGAATAAGCAGAAACTACGTTAATTTTAAGCACCATCTCATACAGGTGAGAAAATCAAGAACAGCTTGACAAATACAGAAAACCTTAAAGCTCTTATGGACAGAAACGCTCTCCTTTTAAAGGCAACAGTTGCTTCCATTTGTTTAGAAACTTTGGGAAGACCAGCACAATACAGCCAACTCCTGAAAGGGTTATTATCAAGGAGAGGAAGAAATGTGGGGCGTTATCAATTAAAAGCTATTTCTATTAAAAATCTTAGGGTGACCTGAGCCAGCCACTGGACAACTTTGACTCTTTATGTAAGGCCAAGCAAACAGGGTCTAACTGAACAAAGAATTATCATGTTAAAGCGGGGCATGGGTTTGTAAAGAGAAAAATTTTTCTTCCTACACAGCAGCTTTTGCTGCATTCACTTAGACAGCTTGCTGGGGATCCTATTCATCGACCTGCATCCTCTCAGTCTCCAGGAAGATGATCAAGAACAAGCTATCTGTGTCTATCTAAAAAAGACATATCTAATATATAGTAAATAATCTAAATCAATGATATGTGCTATACATATGTGAACATATATGCCTGTATGTAAATATATATGGAGAGAGACAGCACCTGTCTTTGATTTATAGATACCTAAATGCATACACATACATATATACATTGTATGTGTATATAGGTATGTATATACATACATATATATATTTATAATACATATATGTAAGTATTCATGAACACATGTCAGTGGATGTTTATAAACAGGAGTAAAAAAATAAGTTGGGAATGTTCTTTCTCACTTTAACATATCACTCATTTTGAAAATTTTTCATACAAAACAAAGCAACTCCAATGAGTTATTCTGGACTTAAGCGATTTATCAAAGAAGCTAGGATCTGGACCTTAATGGAGCCTTTCCAACTACAGAAAAAATGAACAGAAATTAATTAAAAACCTGAAAAGACTTTTCTTAAGAAGCAGAGAGTTAATGCTAGAACATGTATACACTAACCCTTCACCCAAATGCAGGAAGGAAGCGTACCATGCAAACTCTGAAGCCAAAGTCTTGGCCCCACAAATGCCAGGAGGAATTGGCCAATTTATAGTTTTTACATTTGCCATTGAGCGTTTTATCTCAGTGTTTCCCTCGCATCATCTCATCCTAGGTAAAACGAAGACTGCAGCTGATATTGTTGAGGCCACCGCCTGCAAACTGGTGGATGCCTGAAATGCAGGAGGAAATCAATATCCGTCCCAGTGGAGCTTATAGCATCCCTGGGAAGATCCAGCTCAAGGCACACCGAAGCCCCATCTCACACTGATGACACAGTTGCACTTTTATACTACCAGCTTTTCTGAAATGAGTGTGAGGCTCTCGGTAGGGATGACTGCTGCTCTGACTTCTGCTGTATGGTTGTCAGACACCCTTACTCCCAACCCTTCCTGCTTCCATCAGCCATGCCTCTTCAATTCCAAGAACCCCAAGGTATGCAGTGTGTACTTCAAGGAGCTTTGTTGTTTCAGGAATGAGAAAATTACACTTTATAAGGTTATGCTCCCCTGTTTTGTACTTACTGGCCAGACTTGGCAGATTCTGACATTAGTTTCCTGCTGTTCGCCCCAGCAGGCAGAAGGGGTGATATGGTCACATGCACACCCAAAAGCTTTTGTACAACTGCAGAAGAGGATATTTTTCTTACTATTCTCCAATTTCCCCTCTCAAAAAAGCAGTACATGGAATACCTACAGTAGCTTGGCTACCAAAAGCAGCCTGCCTGCCCTCGTGAAGCACTCCTTCTGGTCTAGCTATCTTGCTGAGAGGTGAGTTATACTAGCTGTACGGCTTCTAGCTCTTGAGCTACCCTGATATTAGTATTCCCACACAGGAGACCTAGCTCTGGTCATGTCATTAGGCTTTTCTGTGAATTCAGCAAGTGTTTTGAATGTTTTTGTAGGAGCTACACAATTTGCTTGGAAGCAGTTTGCTTTTTAGAGACTATTCCAAGAAAACAATGAAACCATGAAGAAACAGAGGGTTAGATTACATTTTAACAGGGGTATCTGATGGCCTAATGTTAGTCCACAATTTTGGTACGGTCATTACAATGCTTAAAAATCATACTCATTTTACCCTGAATATAGCTAAGTTAACTGAAATTGCTCGAATCTGCATTAAAGCAAAGCACTAGAGTCTGAAGCTTTCTATTAACAAAGGAACACTTACCTGTAATCATAGTTAGAGCTGATAAACTTGCTAAGGCTGGGATATCAAGGTTAAGGCTCTTTAAGTTTAAGGAAAAGTCTTTAATAGAGTCGAGCCACTCCCCAAATCCACGAAGGCACTGAAGTCTATGAAGCACAAGTCCATTGCAGAATACAAACTTATCCTCAGCAGTATCAGACCTCGAATAAAAATAATTGAAAAAATTAGAAATGCATTTTCTACTTTACAGCAAAATGCATAACCAGTATTGAAGTGTCTGTCATTTAAAATCCAAGGCATATTATCCTGAGACATATGTGGGCATTCACGTTTGACAATATGTTTCTTCCTTGGGGCCAAAGTACAACAAACAAGCTTCTGTGATTGCTTACTTGGTAGAGTTATAAGCCCGAGGTTAGCTGTAGCATGTGGTGTAGACTGTCTAATTAGTTAAGATTTTGGTCCTGCCCAAAGGCATAAACAGAGAAGACATTTTACATTAAATACTGTATGTTTGAACCAAAGGAATACTAAGTGAGTGCATTTTGAAATACAAAGCTAATAAAAACTGGAGAAAGAAGAGATTCTGCAACGCTCAGCATTTACTTCATCTCATCTGCATTTTTCATATTGTAAAAATTGATAAGGAAAGAACAATGGAAAATACATGCAATAATGCATCACAATACACATAACATCATAAACACTTTTATGTGAAAACCTGTCTGTAAGACAGACATTACAGCCAAGCTCTCCCCCCCTCCCTATTGCAAATATTCCTGTTAAAAACCACATGCGAAGGTCATTTTCAACCTAAAGAAACAAGGATATAATTCAGATCACCAGTTTGGAATTTCCCCAGTTCCTGAAAGTGTTTTTGGCAAAGTGTCTTAACTAGTGCCAGACTGACAAATAGCATCTCACTTTATTAAATGACTTGGTATTAAGAAGAGAAACAATCTGAACAAGATTTTAAAGCTTCTTCATCCCTTTCAAAAACAGACAACCAAGATGTGCATGCACAAAAGAAGGGGGAAAAGGAAAAAGCTTTCATACTGAAGGTGCTTTTCTATAGTTTATGCTGACGAGTATGAAGCAAACTTGCTCAAATGGTACCTGAAGATCAATTTCGATTACTATGGAAGAAGAGGATGGGGTATATCAAATAAAAACCAGCACATTAGCGAGACCTATTCTCTCTTTTTAAATCAGTTTCTTGTTTTTTCTGCAGCGTAAAACAAATTAAACACCATATCCTGTGGATTCAGACATTGCTGATGTTTTGTGGGTTTTTTTTGGTACAATTGACAATGTTCAAAGATAGCGCCATATTTATTCCTTAAAAATATTTAGATGGATGATTTTTCACATCAGCTTAAGAGGAAATGAAATAAATAGTTACCTGATGGAGAGTCTTAGTACAAACAGCTCCAAAAAAGCTGATTCTATGAGTAATGTCTGATCTTCTTTTGGGAGGTCAGTAAATCCTGGGATTTTTTCTGCCCAGCCTCTAGTTATGTCAATGGAGGCAGTCAGAAGATTATAGAACTGTTGTACATGTTCTGCATCTGTGCCTGCGGCAGCCTGATCAGTGGAACAGTACTAAAATGAAAGCCACAGAAAGCAACGTTATATGCATTTAAGGGCATTCTGTGAAACATACGGCGTTACCTGCCCGACAACATTTCCTTCTGTGGCAAAGCTGGTATTATTATCAAAGGCATAATAAGTAGGTCTACATCTATCTACCTATTTGGCTACCTACAGGCGTTTTGCTGTTCAGAGGTATATTGCAAAAATATTTCCACACGTATAGAAATTGTTTAAAATTTATAAATAAAATATAATACTTATCACAGCTTACCAGTACCTATACGCTGTTAGTAAACAGAAACAGAAACCTGGTGGGTAGGATAATTTCCATCACACTAGAAGAGGAATACTATTTAACTTACTACAATTAAACTCTTTTCCCATTGATGAATTTGTCTCAGTATGTCCAAAATGCAGATTTCTTCCAAAACCTCTCAAACTGCATTTTATCTGACAGTGATGGAGACACGTATGATAAATCATCTTTTATCTGACACATGCAGCATTGCTTCATTTGAATACAGAATTGGCTCAAAGTAAAACAGCTGCCCCATATCACCTCTTATCCTTCAAATAGAAGCATTTAAGGTTCAGGAGATCCTATTATCCTGCTGATGCGGCCATAACTCTTCCAGACAACCACTCGACAGGCTCAGCTTCTCAGCTTCCCCGTGACCTTCTGACAGCTCCCTCCCTGCTGTCTCCTACTTCCTCACCAGTGGATCCCTGTCACTCCCACAACACTGCTCTCTCTCTCGGCAGAAAATACAACAGGAGCTTTCGTGGCTTCGTCCGATTCTGTGCTTGGAAAGTGCTGCTGCTTTTCTGAACAGGAACTGAATGATTTGAGATTTATTGTAACAGCTTCCTCCCCGTCAGGCATCTTGTGGGTTATTTCTTGGAGAGACTTCATACCCACTCTCTCTCTGGGACTCAGCCAAGGAAAGGTTGGGGTGGTCTCCATGGCTGAAAGAAGCGTGCACGCCCTTTGGAAATGACTTTCCACATTCAGGTAGGGCTTGAGCCTGTCAGCCTAAAGGTCTCCCTAGCAACTTCCCAAGCCAGAGTGGAAGCAGAAAGACCCACATCCCTTTCCCGATCGGTAACAGTGGGCTGGCAGCCTGGGAGGACCTTATTAGAGGCGTGCCACTTGGGCTGCAGGTATCACCCAAGTTGCTTACTGCAACCCAAAAGTCACCTCTGTGCAGGAAAGAGAGAGGGGGGCAGTAAGCAGAACTTCTTGGGCAGGTGTCCTGTTCTCTGCCTGTCCCAGTTGGAGCTGGTTGCTGTCGGTAGGTAAGGGATGAAGGACACGGCGTCAGAGTTGCCGATTAATTGGAGAACCATAGCAATCCTAGAGACCTCTGGCTGTATCTGGGGTACCGGTGCTAGCCCTGAATGACTCTGTTCTGCTTACCCAACACTAACTACATGAGTTTCTCACGGTAAGCTCCAGCTCACAGCCCTAGTCAGCTAGTGAAACATGTGCAATGCCTCTGAGAAAGTTCCCAAATTCTGCCCCAGCTACTCTGAAGGATCCTGTGACAGTGAAGCAAGTAGAGGCCAAAATACAGAGAGGATGGGGAGCAGCGGTAGAAATCTGTATGCTGCACCATTTACGTGTTCAGTCCCCCATCTGAATGGAGCAGTTGAGGATGCTCAAGCAGCATGAAATAACTACTCCTGGCACTGGACTGCAGCAAGATGCGCCGGGGTGATTAGTGGGTAGAAAAAGATCGTATGCTTTTTCAGAGACCTTGCATGTTCTGGACCCTCTTAAAATGAAGCTGTGGAGAAAGCTAAGACGGTGGGAGTGTGAGTAGACGGGCTTTTGCCATTCATGGCCTTCAGCTCCTGAAGACTCTGGGAGATACACTTTGCTGCGCAGGGGCTGAGCTATGACTCTTCCCTTCTACACAGGGAAATGGAAAAGGCTGATGGAAATTCCTGCCTCACCACAGGTACTGTTAAGGCAAGACACATTCTTGATCCTTTGATCAGTGAAGAGGAAGGAAAAGAAAAGGAAAGGAAAGAAGATACTACCCTAAGTTCATTCTAAATATAACTCATCACACGTCAGCGTAATTATGCCAGGTATTAATTTGCTCCCAATATTTATAAAACATTCCTTTGGCAAAAGTAAGGCAAAGTTTTAACATTTTCTAACAAAGCTGAATGCTGCATTATGTCACATAACTATGAATGCTACAGTACGGTATACCCCACGTGGGACACTTAATTGAATGAAATGCATCTAAAAAAATTGTAACCTGTATTTGTTGTTTTAGTTTAGCCCATGAGACCAATTTTAGAAGAAAGATAAAAAATTATACGGAATAGTATAATTTTTAGCTACAAAGAGTTAGCACTTACAAAGAATAGCTGAAATAAAATATTATTTACTTGTAACAGACTTGTGAGTATATAAGTAAACATAAACAATAGATATGGTTCTGTTTTATGCACCAAAATCTGTGTTTTTTTCCAGTATTATTTCATTGAGAAGAGGTGATATTTGACCTTACTTCTGACCAAGACAGCTGGTAAGCTTGCCCTTGGTCAGGAGGCCATGGTACGGAAGGGCTCCAATATGCATTTCTTAACCTGCCTTGTGCAAACTGGAGGCACGCCAGGAGAAAGCCAGAAGACAAAGCTCTGCCTTACTCCCTTCCTCAGAGCTCCTTTGAGAATTAAATGAAACCCGACTGCTACTCAAGGAGGGGGTTACACGTGTAGCAAGCAACATTAACTTGTATGGTATATCTAAAGAGATTTGGAAAGCCTGATGATGGGGAGCCTGATAGCTCTATCCTTTGTCTGCTTTCATCAGACCTTCATCAACTGCTACTGCTGCAAAAGCCTAACAATAACTTATCTGCACAGAGGAGAAGCAATGCTTGCTTTTCCAAAAGCCCCAATATTTGCTTAATTTGTGGCTGGGGAAGGGGGGGGATTATTACCTAAATCCTGCACTCTCCCTCCAAAAAGGCAACATTTCTGTTTAAGTTGGTGGCTATTCTGCATGAATAAGGATGGCAAAATATAGGGTCTGTTTCTCATCTCACTTACTTGGAAGTGTAAACTCGGTGGAATTGTACCAGTAAAACAGGCGTGAGGCCAGACTGCGGCCCCTGGCCTTTAAGGAGTTCATAAACCAAATTCTCTTCCTAGCAACTGCTTTTTGAAACCCAGTACCTAAATATACCACTGCTGTGGACTGGTAAGTTAAAACCAGTGCCGAAATGAAAAGTAACCAGGTTCTGAACAGAACCACTTCCAATTTGTTTTGGTTTAAAATTCATAGCTTATATAATTTAGTTTTGGGTTTGGGGGTTGGCGCTGTGTGTTTGTTTGTTTGTTTGTTTGGCTGTAGGGAAGGGGCTCTGAAACTTTCACCAGTACTTTTAAGATGGTTAAGTCATTACGGCTTGCAAACATGAAGACCATGCTAAACATTAAGGTCGTGACTGTGGAAGTGTTAGGACTGACTCCAAAGCCAAGTTTCCAGATCTACCCGTTTGTGGTGCTCAGCAGGGTCACAACCTAACCGCACTTGCCGTAAGTTAGTCTTTACAGGTAAAGGACTATTCTTCAAAGGGATTTTTTAGCACTGCAGTGTATTTACTGCATATTTCATTTAGTTGATCTCAGTTTTTACACAGCATTTGTTTCTGATCTTCCTTAGCTTTTCAAAATAAGTATAAGGTTTATGAAAAACATAAGAATCTATTAACTTCTTTTAGCGTATTTTTGTATTTTCAGTACTGCTGAGCATAACAGACTATTATATATTTTATTGTAAAGAAAAACTTGGGTATTAATATGTCCTAACAGACAATCACACTTAATCTTTTAGCTACCAAGACTAAATTAATTTACTGTCAATCATATGCTTCCTGTAATGTCCAACAGAATTGCTCAACAATTAGATCTATGGGCTGTTTTCATTAAAAGAGAAATAATTACTGCAGGACAAAGAAAAAAGTCACATAAAAATACACAGTTTTCACTCAGTTTTTTGTAAGTGCAAAAGAACTTTATAAATAAATAAATACATAAGGTTAGATACTGCTTTCATGGCCTTGGCTGTTACACGCCTGTAATTCTGTGGAACCCAGCAGATTTCTCCCAAAGAGCACAGCTCGTCACACACCTCGGTATTTGCAGAATGACCCCCCCGAGACATTCTAGGTAAGTTAAAATACGTGTAAATATGGCTAATGCATTCTCCCCCTAAAAGGCTGTCAGATACTGAACAGCTAGAGTCTTAATAATAATTTGGAAAATTATATGATTGTATACTTACAGATTAGCTTGAAGAAAAGATGTTACCGCATGCTTAAAATTGCTAAATGATATATGTAAGTATATTCTAAAACAGAATAATGTAATTTTTACATAATTACAATCAAATATGGTTTAGTATTAAATATTACTTAGCAACAAGTGATAAATGGCCAATGTAGATGTTGTCTGAGCACAGCTGTATTTTTTACAGTCTCAGGTTTAATCATATTTCATTAAGGGGAAGGAATTTGATCTTGTTTTTCCTTAGCTGTATTTTTTTCTTTTCCTATATCAAGCTGCCTAAAAATGTATTTAACAAGCCATTTCAATGCTGTATTTTAATAACTATAGAACAATTTTTTAAGCTTTCAAAATATTCCATGAATATTTAAATGGTGAATATGATACATTGAAGAACAAGGTTACAAAAATATATAATCTCTGGTAAGCTTTGCTGAGATAATTTTTTAGAATTTTGATTTTAAAAGGTTTGTTTTACAAATGTGAATTTTACTGAAGAAATATTCATGCTGGGGTATCCAAAGCCAGACCCTGGCCCCATTTAAATAATGGCAAAATTCCTACTGATTTCAATAGAAATGGCCCCATCCATCCAGTGTTACTTTGCGCAACTCTTGTATCTGAATATTAGGGGAGCGCTATTAGATTTTAGGCTTCAGAACCTGGAAATTAAGATCCTGGACGTATGAGTACTGCTCCTGAGTTTCATAGATTAATCGATTGTATTGCAATTGCTAGTGTTTTGGCACAGCCTTTTGCAAGAAGAATGCTCTATTTATCCACACATTTTTGCTTTCACTCACCCATGGAATATACTGCAGATAACTTTGTGATTGAGATCCTCACGATGAATAGTTACTAACAAATTTCTACTGCACCTCCTTTCCCCTCATCGTCCACCTACCATGAAAAGACATGGCTGGCTGGACAAATTTCTACCCTCATCCAAATTCCACATTTAATTTCATTTTAGCAAACCGGCTGGTAAGTAGAAATGCAGTTCACAAATCATTCCTATGTGGAAAACAAACAGACAAAGAAAAGTGAGACATACTCTTGAATAGTCAAGCTCCCTGGGCGTGGAGTCGGTTAAAGCTCGTATGAGGGCGTTCATCATGCTGATGGGAGGAGAAGGCGGGGAGGGCTGAGAGGGTTCTTGCTGTAAGGGGCTCTTTGGTTTGGAAGGCAGCCGACCTCTTCTCCCTTTCAGGCTGTCGGTACGGACAACTAAGTGAAAAAAAAAAAGGGTATCAGTTGTGAGGATACCAGCAAACGAGGGATCAGAATGAACACCTGCTTTTCTTACGGTGGCCAGCCCGGCAAAAATAAGAGCATTCTCCAGTTTCAGCACATGCTCTTGATGCCTTTGATTGCAAAGGAACACAAATGATACCAAAATTGTGTCAGACCTATGATCGTAAGCAGCAACGTAGCTGCTTACTTAAAGCCCAGCTGTGTTCCTAGTGTTCATGCTTTGTTTGCAGCACATCTACGCGCCCGTGTATGTGTGCCCATGCGCGCACACACACACAGAGACACTCTACTGCTGAAAGAAAACTGAATGTGAAACACAAATTCTAATGATCCTACTACTGGTGCGCCTTTTAAATGGCAGAGTCGTTCATTCAAAGTAATTTTAGCTTTCTTGAAGCATTTGAAAAAATATGGCCACGCTATATAGGTTATATTATGCATGTTAGTATTTGCAATGGGACTGCTCACACAGTATTACTCACATACTTAAATATTTGCAGAATTGGGACTAATGAGTTGATCCTGTTTCCATTTAAATTAATTGCAAATTTACAATCAGCTTATGGGAATGAGACAAGATCCTGTGTCAAAATGCACACAATCCAGTGCAGCCCCCGGTGAGATAACAGGGGGAAGCCAACAGCATTATCGAGCAACATTCAAAGTTAATAAAGGAGACGTTTTGGCCAGTGTCAAATTATCCTCTCGTGACCTTGCTGTTCTCTGGGGTCTAAAGTCTAAATATGATAATATGGGTGAAAAGAAGGAAATCAATACATTATTACACAAATGCACATAATTTGGGGTAAGTTATGAATCCCACCACTGTAAAATTCATTGTAAAGAGATCCACGTCCACACACACACACAGAGATTCATTAAACGTAACATTTCAGCGTCTGGGATAATAATAGCAATAGCCCTTACCTTCTTTAACCATGCCAACACTGAGACACTTCTGAAACCGGCAGTACTGGCATCTGTTGCGACGCCTCTTGTCCACTGGACAGTTTTTATTTGCCAGACAAACATATTTTGCATTTTTCTGAACTGTTCTCTGCGAAAATGCAACACAAAAACAGTAAACTGATCGTTTCTTGAACAACTTAGAACCTGACAAAATGTGTTTTAATTACAACATGAAAAGTGACAGTGCAATTCATATAATTAGATAAAATTAATTTCCTAACACACTAGCCTCCAGGAAAAACAATTTTATTAGTGTTAGCTGCTGACAATGAAAATCATCTAGGATTGTTCAGAAGCAAGTCTCTGGAGACAGGCAACTTTGAATGATAAAATCATATCTGAAATTACCAGGTCATCGCATCTACCTTTGGGGATTAGATTATCTCCGCTTTTAATATCCCTTTGGGAACAATTTTCTACTCGGTTCATTCCCTTGATTATTGCTGACCTTATTAAAATAAAATCAAAATGATCTGCGATGTACTTCTCTTGCTATCGCTATTGTTAGTCAAACACCACAATAACTGGTTTGGTTAGCCATTAAAATCATCAGAGAGAAAAATAAAAATACCAGAAACCCCTACAAAATGTGTTTAGTTAAATATTCTGGGAAAGCTAACCTGACCTAGGAAAAAAATAGACAGAATTATACTGTAGTTATATACATTTAATTAACTCTAAAATGATCTTAAAACTATACAATAAATTTAAAATTTGTAAAAACCTGGTAAGCCTTGGCAGAATGTCACAAATATTGATGCAAAAATGTATTATGTGTTTCCATACTTAAAATCAAAGAGACATCAATAAATAACACAGCACAAAAAAAAGACATTAATAGGAAAGATATCAGAACAGGAACAAATTTATCAGCTCAACATTCAATATTAAATCTTTCACTGCAATTAAATTAATGGAAAAATGTTATTTCATAATTTGTGTTCCTTTTCAAATGTACTAAACATAAGAGACACAGCAAATATTGTTCACTGTGCTTTAGAGCTGAAAACTGTTTAATTTTGCAGAATAAGCTCTAGATACTGCTCCCACTCAAGGATATGCTATTGATTTCCACAGTGGCAGGATTGGGCCCGTAAGAGCTGCCTATTTCCAGGTTATTTGTGTTTCCTTTTCTAATTATATTTAAATAACAAATGAGTTTTACAGGAGATGTGTATTTTACCACATAGTAATAATAGTCAAAGGACTATTATTAAGTAACATTAGCAGCTCTGCGTACAATAAAAAAAACTGTTGTAAGCCCTCCCCCCACACACTATTTTTGGACTATTTTTGTGCCCATCGTATCTTCTACCAGAACAGGGGCATGACTGCTATCTTTGCAGGAAGGAACATATCAAATCAACCCCAAACATACCAAATCTTAAACCTGCTGCCCAGAACCATCCCCCTGAAAGTCTGCCCCAAGTTCTTCACTTAAACAAGCTAATCCCAAAAATAATACTGGAATCTGAACGCAGTCTGTTGAAAGAAAATTACGAAGCACTCAAATCTAAGAGCAAAAAGAGGGTATTCAAATCTGAAAAACATAAGCACGAAGGTTCCACAGAGAAACTGCCATGTGTAAGTTATTGGTGTTGCTATTCAGCCGCAAAGCCTTCTCCCTTACAGAGCGGGCAGCGGGACCCTGTGCAGTGCCTAGTCACTGCTCCGCAAGCAGCTTTCCGCTGGTGAAGACCCACTGGGCTCCTGAACTGAAGAGTAACGATGAGGCAGCAACCGAATAAAACCAGAAGTGCTTGGGTTTGTCCCAAGCACGAAACCAGTTTCATCCTGGCACCAACCCTACAGCCCTCCTCACCCCAACCGCCCCAGGACAACAAATGGCCCCCGCTGCAATCAACTAAAATACCAAGTGGACTTTACGATCTCTGAATTTCTTTCCTCACTTAAAAATGAGGTTTAATTGGAACGAGTGACTGAGTAAAACCCAGGTTGGATGTATTCCAGGTGAGTTTCACTACGGAACAAATGCAGTTTATAGCTCAGAGAGGGGTGACCCATGCTCCGTTGAGGGATGCTGGCAGACCGGAGACATGGTTTGCCCAGCTCACTGCCACGGCCCTCCCTCAGCCAAGACTGGCTGATCCTTTTATCCTACAGAGGGCTTGCTTTGGCCTTCTTCAAAAACTTTGGGTGGGTGTCCATCATGCCCTGCTGGGGTGCTCTGAGCTCTAACACAACGCCCCCAAGCCCCCGGGTGAGGACCAGGAGCGTACTGGGGCAGGTAGGGAGGGAGGAGAGGAGAGGGAGCAAACCGCAGAGCGCTCACCTTGAAAAAACCCTTGCAGCCCTCGCACGTCCGTACCCCGTAGTGCTGGCAGGCGGCATTATCCCCACAGACGGCGCAGGTGCCTTCCCCGGACGAGGAGCTCCTGCTGGGTGGAGATGGGCGGCCGCTGCTGCCGCCACCGCTGCTCTCACCCATCAGGGTGGAGGTGGCTGCATTGAGGCCGAGCGGTGAGAAGGCTAAGGTGGCTGGTCTTTTGGCCAGGTGAAGCCCGTAGGAATGGCTCTCCATGGGTGTCTGGCTGGCGGCGGGCCTGTCGGAGCCCAGGGGCAGGCTCAGGGAGGCAGGGTCATAGCACATGTGGGTGGCCGTGGCCGGCGTGTGGGGGGGGGAGTGCTTGAAGTGGAAGAGGGGGAAGCGCGGAGGCACGGTCTTCATGGGGGCAGCGTCCATCAGGTGGCCGGGCGGCAGGCAGGTCTGCGTGGGCTGCAGCGGGGGCTCGTCCCACAGGCTCTGGTGAGAGGGAAAGCCAGGCGTGGTGGGCGTGGAGGGCGGAGATTGCTTGAAGTACATGGAAGTGCTGGGCATCCCCTCGTCCGTGGAGGGTGGCAGTGAGGGCTGGTACGGGGAGAGCCGGGTGTCTTCCATTTTTATGAGGGGCCTCTGGCCGGAGGAGGCAGATTGCATTTGGTAGAGGCAGGAAGGCTTGAGCTCGTAGCTGCCAGAGTAACCCTCCATAAAGGTGCTGAAGCTGGGAAGGGAGGTGGTGGCAGTGGCAGTGATTTCGGTACTGCTCAGGTCCATGGTCAGCTTGGCATAGTCAGGGTTCATGATCTCCGAGCTGTACTCCGAGCCATACGTGTAGGTCTGAGCTGCATAATTTGAACCGGGTGGTGAAGGACTATACTGCGCTTGCACACAGGGCATATCTGCAAGGGCAAAGGGGAACGTTAACAACAAGCTCAGTGCGCCGAGGCTGCGGCCCAGGCCCTCACAAACTTCTTTCCTAAAAGCTTTCCCACATGTCACGGAGCTCAGTTACACACCCGACTCCCACTCTCGCCTGGGCAGGGGACGTATAAATTAGCCTCGAGTCTTTGCCTTTCAACAGCCTCAAGTCTTTGTCTTTCAACAAGAAATATGCATCGGGGATCGACTAAGCATTAGGTATTAGGGAGCCTGCTCTCATCTAGTCGCGGGAGCAACTCGAATTTATACTAGTGTCAGTGAGAGAAGAAGCCATCTCAAGCTGCCCTACATCTGCTGCTTAATATACATAGGTGTCAATGAGAATTAGATAAGCAGAATGAAAACAGTTTATGGCTCTAAATCTATCTCTGTATGCGTGCAACCGTGCCATAAAATTTTCATGAAAGGTAAACGAGATTATCAAATGCATATTAAAAATGGTATTTATGTTAAAAGAAACAGCATCTGCAGTGCATGTCAGAGGAATGACTCAAATCACAGCGTTTGCTACTTAGGACTTGCAAACACTAATTTTACTTACCCAACTCTGGGCCTTTGAAGTGTATTTCTGGTCAGCTAATAATTTAAGGTTGCTGTCTAACTAGTAGTTTTAAGGTTTATCTGTGGTAGAACATTCTCCTAAAAAAAGTGGGTGGCACAACATATCCCTAAATTTGCAAACATGTAAGAGAAAAAGTACGTGGTATCTCTGTTTCTGTTTTCACAGGAAAGCAAGGTTGAGGCTGCTAATATAATTGTCCTTATCCATTAGCCATAAAAGTTAATGTGGTTCACCGATAGCTGGGATGGTTGAAGCAACACCGTGCCTGGCTCTAAAGATTTGATTTTTTTTTTTTTTTTTTTTTGCATTTCCTACTAGTCTGCTGTTTCCTTTGTTGCTCTCAGGAAATAATGGACCCAATTCTGCAATCCATTTGAGGTTTCCCTGCCTAAACACTGTGAGATTCTAGCCCCAACATTTGCAACCCAAACTAAAAGTGCGTGGTGTATTTTGGTTCCACAGCAGAGGAATAAAATGAATCAATTAGTATACATTCTCTTGTAAAGAGAAAAGAAAAGTAAATATGGAGAAAATGTGTATCAAAATTAAGTGCAGTTCATCTCTTCTTAATCATGGTAATTTATATTGCAAAAACACTTGAGAAACATTTCATACTAAAAAAACAGCTGCCTTGAAAATAATGGAGTTTTCCTCAGCATTTTAAGAACTCCCTTCACTTATAATTTTAAAATATTCACTTGAGCCTGGCATGCAGGAATCCAAATAATTTGTGTTAAATCAACTTTTAATTCTTTCCTGCCCGCTTTGCAGATAAACATATTTAAACTAAGCACCAGATTTCAATTATCGTACTGTCACAAACCATTCAGATCTTTCTTCTTCTTGAGAAAACATTAAAAACTAAGAAAAAAATAGTGCTGTTTTCTGAAATTAAGACCTTCCTTCCTGCCTGTCAATCCAAACGCTTAAAGAAAAAAGCAGGGCAACCCTTTCACAAGCCTTGCCTCCCAATGTTATTTATGTATTTTTCTACCGTCCTCTTTTTTTCCTGTCAATTTCTGTCCATGCCATTCCACACACACACATTTCACGGCAAGTCCCATTACTATCGTTTGTTAGTTTAAGGACCGTCTGTTAAAACGCAGTGATCAGTGCTTAATCAAATCAAAAGGGAAAGAAATTCCTTCCATGCACCTCCACTAAGAACTGACCGAGGAACACAACTGAATGAGCGGACAGATAATGTCACAAGTGGACGTGTTGATACACAGCCCTGTGAAGGAAAAAGGCTTTTTTGCTCGCTCAGAAAATGAGCAGGAGTTCAGGGAAACAGATAGTTACGCTTTTTTTTTCTGCTTTTTTCTGAGCATAACAAGGTTATGTCACTGAATTCTGTGCAAAGTGGAGTAAGAAAACAGAAGTCTAAAATAAGTCCGACCTGAGGACAGAAAAAAATATCGCTAGCCTAAAGGTCTGGTCTCTCCTGGCGCTGCAGGACTCCTCCTACCTCGTCCTTTGCCAGCGCACTTGACTGGCTAATTCTAAACCCCTACTTTTCCACTTAGGGCACCAATATTAATTACCCTGCAAAGTAAATAACCTGGGATTTTTTCTTCTTTACCCAACAATATCAAAGAAAGCCCCACAGGAGGCGCATTGAAGAGCAACCTGTCATCAAAGCCCAAATGAATGGGTAAAAAAATCAGGGTAGGGACATTCAGAGCTATTCCCTTATTATTCTGCTATCTCTGCAGGAGCTTGACATAAGGGATGCCCAGTTTAACGCCAAGCAAGCCGCGCTCCTCACAGGGACACTAACATCCCACCCATTTTCCCCTTAAATCCGGCCCGTCTCTGGCTGGGGGCTCGCAACCCCCGTGTGCCCAGGCACGGCATCTCTAAAAGGCCTGTGAAACGCGGGCGCTGCCCAGATCCTTTTGGGATTTAAACACTCCGCGGCCCCGGTACGGGACGTCGGGGACCGATGATGCCAAAGGGATTTGGGAAGGGCAGGGGCCGCGGCAGGAGCTCTCGCACCCCCTCCTCCTCCTCCTCCTCTCCCGGGAGGAGCCGGGCCGCCCGGCCCCGGGGAGCAGCAGCTTACCTGGCGGGTATCTTGCGCGCTGAATGGTGGGGCTGGAGGTGC
>NW_008824908.1:2674076-2674830 GCF_000699105.1 Pygoscelis adeliae | reverse complement strand
CCCCCCCTCCCCCCCCCCCCCCAGCTCCTGGGATGTTAAGTGACTGTCAGCTCATCCCTTTCTCTCCCGAGGGTTTTGTTCCTTCCCGAGCTCCTGCGAGGCGGCTTCCCGCTCGGCGCGGAGCGCCCTAGGGCTCCTCTCCCCCCGCCAGCCGCCGGTTACCTAGAGACACTCGCTGCGCTGTTAACCACGCAACACCCCTCCGGACTGCAGCCGCCCGAGCCAGGAGCGCAGAGCCGTAAGGGCTGTAAATTAGGAGGAAATAACTACCCTTGTCAAAGCTCTTTTCTTCCTCCGTGCACTTTACATTCAGCCCCGAGTGACACCCCTCCCCACCCTGTAATACGAGGAGGAAACCGTGAAATACTCCATTGTGATGGTGACTTCTTCAGGCGAGTTTCGAAACCTTCATTTACCCGGGAGGGACCGCGGAGGGGGAAGCTCCATTGAATTAAAAAGTTTCGAGCTCGATTTCCACCGCCGGTTAGCTCGCGATTTTTGGGGGGGGGATCCCCCCGAGCCGCATGGTCACTCCAGCAAATATCCACGAGCTCGCGTGAGATTCACCTCCGAAGAAACCGTCTGGTCTGGTTTAGTCCATTGTTTTTTACCGGGGCTTGACTCCAGCATACAACGGTCTCCACGGAGGAGAGAAAAATAGGGCGAAGAATGTAATCGAGTGAAGCGGCTTGGATAAAAGTTAGCGATTCATTCCCAAACTTCCCCCCCCCCCCCCCCCGAGAACAACCCGACA
>NW_008824908.1:2673422-2673866 GCF_000699105.1 Pygoscelis adeliae | reverse complement strand
TTTCCCAGCGATCAAGGCAAGAAGGCAAAAGCGGGAGGCGCCGCAGGGGCAGGGAGCGGGGCAGCGGCGGCGCAGCCCAGCCTCCCCGCACCGCGCCACCCGTGCCGGGGCACCGCAGCCCCTCATTACCCTTTCTGACCTCCGAAGGGAAAAGTGCACGTTTCCGAGAAGCAGATGCCGGGCAGACGTGCCGAGCAAAGATCCCGTCTCATTTCAGTACGTCACATTCCAGCAATTACCTCTTGGGGCGAGCTCTTTGGGGCTGCCGAGGGGGCTGCTGCCTCCCAAGGTGAGATTAGACCAACCTGCCCCGCCGTCCCTATTAGACAGCGCGAACTTGTGCAAACAGAACCACCTATTTCCCAAGCGCAGTTAAAGGAAGAAGACAAATGACTGCCATTCATCACCGGCGCTGCAAACTCCCCGCCGCCGCCGCCGCCCCCC
>NW_008824908.1:2668472-2670058 GCF_000699105.1 Pygoscelis adeliae | reverse complement strand
CCACCGTCATCCCGAAACTCGCAGCTCCGCACGGAGAGCGTGTGCAAGCAGAAAATGTCGGTACCCGGTGGACGGTCCTAGAAGCCGTATTCCCCCCCTTTCCCTCCCCCGTGTACTCCGTGCAACTTCGCAGCTTCCTCGAGCTGTTCCTGTCTCCCACGACGTGAAAATATCGTCATGCCAGAAGGATAAAAAAAAAACCCACCCCAAACCCAAAACGGGTGGCAAGAGTGTTTTGAAAGTCTTTAACATAATTTTCGAGATGCTATTTAAAGAACCGCTACACAGGAAATGGGATATTTGGAGAAAACGGTTAGAAAGTGGCGTTGAGAGCGCTACGCGCTTCGGGGAGACGCGGCTGCTGCACAGGGAGCCAGGCGCTCGCTCACCGCCTGACCGAAGGCAGCAGTTTCCTCCGGGGAGAGCACGGCCTGCTATTTTGCGGTTATTTATGAAATGAGAGGTCACTCACTATATGCTGCGTGCTTCCGAAGCGGCAAAAAGGAAGTCCTTCGTGCAAGGAGCTCCCAATCTAAGGATAAACACCGGGGCGGAGGGAGAGATAAGGGGACAGGAACAACACGAGGCAAATTGCCTAACTGGTGTTTACACGTCGGCTTGACTCGCTGGAGGCCGCGGTGCAGGAGTGAGGGCCAGAAGGATGGCGTTCCCAGGGCTTATTGGATAACTCAGGGTAATCGAACCAGGCAGCGAAGGCTGTGCAACGAGGGGAGGAAACCTGTGGGAATGTGAGGGAGGCCTTTGGAGAAATAATGCTGCGGGAGGTGGGGGAGGTTGTCGAGGGACCTTTGCCGGGTGATGCCAGAGCTGGGGAGACTGGAGGTTAGGCAGGGGCACTGGGAGCAAACAGTGTGGAGAGGCTGGGGGGGTTCACTTCCAGTGCCCAACCTTGCATTTGCATTTATGGCCAAATAACTTGGTGACAACTCCTTATCAGAATTTGCTGTTGACTTCTCCAAGACCAGAGCTTGTGCAGTCCAGGCCAGTCTTCAGGCTGCAAATTTCTGGGACCAAGGCAGTGAAAATGTCACTGGTTTTAGGCTTTTACTGCAGAATTTAAATACCCAAGTCAAAAAACACGATCCCAAAATCCTGACCAGCTGCTGTCTATCTGGAGGCACCTAAATTCAGTAGTGTTATAGAGGTGCTCTTTGGAAGGTCACCTAGTCCAACCTCCTACTCAAAGAGTATCCCCCTGTATTACCTACAAATTTCCCTATCTTCCTCCAGGATGTAGGAACCGACTCTTCCTCTGCCTAAACGCCGCCTTCTAGGAAACCCCCAAAAGAGGCGTCAGTTGGCGCACCCAAATTACACGATTGCTCTGTAGTGTCAGCACTTGCACAGAAAGTAGGACATCCAGATTCACATAGTTTGTCTGGGGCAGGGGGGCGAGGGTGGGGATGGGGAGAGTCAACCTGCATTCCCCACCTCCCAGGAGATTGCTGTAATCCCTGCATCATTCTGGGTGGCATCTCACCCACTGGTTTGATGTGGTGAAACCACTTTCAGGCTTGTGTGCAGGCACTGCAGTCTAGTGCTTCAGGCTGTCTGCTGGAGTGGAG
>NW_008824908.1:2666239-2668408 GCF_000699105.1 Pygoscelis adeliae | reverse complement strand
GGCTCGTGTATTTTATGTTAAACACCTATAGTATAAAAATACCGCCGTGGCCTTATGCGAACTTTCTTTCTTGCCTGATTAATCCCTTCCTATCGAGCATGGTTTGTATAGTAAAAGCTCCCTTTCCTCTCCATGCCTTCCTAGGTAGCCAATACCCTGGTGATGAGGCCATTCTCTCGGGTAACGGCTGGTGTGGATTTGAGTCTTTTTAAGCGGAGAAAGGAGCTGAATCCCAGATCTTCTGTTTTCTAGGGAGCGCTGTAACTGCCAAAGCTACAGAGTCAACAGGAGGTAGCACTCATCTTCTTCCAGCTGTGTCTTTGAAAAAGCTCATAGGCGAGCATCTTCAAGATAGGGTTCTGATACCCTGAAACTTCCCGCAGTCCTAAGCTACGTATCCTTGCTCCAGAGGGGTGGGATTTGGGGTGTGGCCCTATCAACTTGTTGCAGGTGGTCTGTTTTGTACCCTTTTCTCTCCCTGCAAGCATGCAAAGAGTTACCTGATTAATTTGGATTTCTAGGTTTCTTTCTGGGGATGGGGCACTAAAGAAAACACTGCAGTTTTTAATTTGGTCACCCAAAACCTTGTTGGATTTGGGTCTGAGTCAGAGTACCTTCAGAGGTATCCTGCTGTTCAGAAAATAAATGTAACAGGTTCTGGTGCTGATCAAGGTGACTAAAGTCTTGAAAACAGGATGTGATCCTGGTCAAAATGACACCTAGCTGACTCCGGAACAGCAGCTCTGCCTCGGCTGCCTTACATGCTTAGGCCAGCAAGTTTCTGTATGTGAGGCAGCATGCCACAATAGGTGCCCAGGACACCCAATTTATCACCGCTGTGTTTCCAAACTGAAAGAGGAACTCATCCCGCCTCCTTTGCTTCTCCCAGTGGGGAAGAAAGGTGGCCTTGTCATACAGAGGTTATGATGGGGAAGAGGGGAAGCCCCAGCTTAGCCTTTGGTGGTGTGTTTGGCAGGTGTGCTGACCCTGACAAAACTGAGTCCTAGTCTTGACTAAATTAAGTCCCAGTCTAATCTAGTCTGCCATCATACTTTTACAGTCAAGAGTTTATATTTTTTTTTTCCCAACTAGTTAAAGAAATGGTCGAGTGGTTTATGCTCAGATTTTCCAAATGACTATCGCTGGATCGAGGCCATGCATTGGAAGTTTTTGCCCCAAAGGAAGAAATTTTGAGAAAGATTCAAATGATTCAAACCCAGTCTTTTATGAATGTTAGAAATATGCACAGTATGCTTTGTTCACAATAGCTCTGTTTTCCCAGACAGAAGCTCCACCAACTGGTGGAATTGCCCTGGAATTCTGTAATACCACAGATGGGGAGGCTTGAATATTCCTGGACTGACTCAGCCTGTTCACTTTGCCTGGCTGGTAAGACAATAGGTGATTTTCTTTCTTGCTTGTGGAGATCCAAAATTAAAAGTAGAGGAGGTTGCATATTAACGAAAGGAACGACTGCCTTTCAGACAAACCCACAGACCAAACTGTGATCACATTAAGCAGAGGGGCTGCTGAGAGTATAATTCCTACTGCCCACGTAAGAGCTGATTAGGAATGGGAGAAGTCAGGACCCGACAAGGTTCAGACATGCAAGCATAGCAGATTATTAAATAAGGACATGAAGAAGCATTCTGAGGGATCTTAAATTAAGTACATTAAATAGGTAATAATGAAGCAGCTTTAAACTGGATTTATCATGGATACACAAGAACTACATTTTGCATGGGCTCTGATTCTTTCAGAAGGGCAATCTTATTTGATTGTGTTCACTTAAAGAAAAATGAGGGCGGGGGGGGGAAGCTCAAGCTCATCTTATCCTGGGCAAAGATCTTGAAAAGCGTAACATTTATTACAGAGAGGTGGATTTTAATGAAGGATCAAGGCCATGGGGCTGGTTTATAAACCCCAAATGTTAATATTTTCCCCCCTCTACCTTATAATTAATAAAATAACAGCAATTATCATTATTATTTTGTAAGTTCTTTTCCCATGGCTTCCTTCTGAGCCCTTAATTTCTAAATTTGATTCTTGATTGGATTATCAGACTTCACTCCTAAGGAGGAGTCTCTTTACCTACCACAGGGAGTACTACACAAATGCAACTGTATCATTGCAAAGAAAATAATAATTTATACTAGATATCATTTAGGC
>NW_008824908.1:2663175-2666222 GCF_000699105.1 Pygoscelis adeliae | reverse complement strand
GCCGTTCTGGCAGACTAATACTTTCTGTTCGTGTTGACAAAGGATAGCTCCTCAAAAGCATCAGCTTGTTATTTATTTACTTTTCCTAGCATCTTTCTATGAGCAGAACCTTTTAAATTCCATCTGTTCTTATTACCTCATCTTTCCAGTTACCCTGTCTGTTTCACTCCTAATGATCCCTAAACCATTTACCTATGTTACTGGGCATTGTGTTTCATTTACTGTCTCTCTCACCTCTCCTTGGACTGCATTTTCTTTCCCTCCTACTATTTCCCTCTCCGTTTCTCTCCCTTCGTGCTACCGTGCTATCCGAACCACCCATTTCCAAGAGCCACCGGGCAGCAGTTCCTCAGCTGGGGCAGGACGAGGCGTTCGAGGAGAGGACAGTGGGAGAGCCCAGCTGCCAAGGCAACTGACTGTCCAGGTTTTGCTTTTTGCTTCGTCTCCATCCTGGCTTGTGCCTTTGCACAACTCCATTTACCTCTGCACGCTTCATTTCCCCATCTGTAAAATTACAACAGGGGATTTAGGAAATAAAGGCACATAAATGAAAACCAATTACTATTCTTGTTTATGTCTTACTAATGCACAAGGCCTCAGACCCCTCAATGGCAATAATTCCTTTTCTTCTTATATAAAGAAAGAAAGAATTTACCCGAGAAGACCTGGGCTATTTCTTTCAAGCAATCACATCTTAAAGATCAGAAGTGGGCTCTAGTATCACGCCACAGGTTAAGAGAGTTTAAGCATCAGCTTTCTTCAATTATGACTAAAACTTCTGGCATCTCTGAATCAGCTGAATACACTGTTAGAGTGAGCTGATGAAACCAGTAAGACCAGACCACGGTGTATGCACTCTAGGCCTGAACTTATGGCCCTACCTCTGGGAGTAGGGTGATGAGCTCAGAGTCTAGTCTTTGGGGTTGTGAAAGTCATCTTGAAATCCAAACTTGAGTGAGACTGGCAAGTCACGGCTGCCCGAGCCCGTAGCGGGCTGGAAATGTCATACCTGGAGCTGCGTTACGCACGCTGCTGTGTGCACCCCTCTGGAGATGGCGGGAGTGAGCAGTGCCAAAACAAAATGACGAACAAAAGGAGCAAAGTGCGCTGAGCGCAGGTGTGCTGCTGTTGGACCAGCTTAGGGAAACTGGGCCGTTCCTCTTCTACCAAAGAGGAGGAGCCTGCTGCCACTTCTGCAGGAGAAGCTGTGAGAAAGGCAAGAGAGGATGCTGTTGCCTCACGCTCTTCAGGAAAGCATTTGGGCTTTGAAACGTGTCTTGGAAAGTCGATCTTGAAAGTTAAACAAAAAGAGAAGCTGAACTCCTGACTTTGTTCCCTCCGTTTCAAGGAGGCAAGGAACTTGACAGTCTCACCTGATTATGATTGTATGCTACGCAGAAACTTACAGGTGGAGCGCTATATGAGGCGGTGATGGGGTTCAAATAGCAAAAATTTGAAACGCCAAGAAGTGAAAGTCAAAACCTTCTAAATACAGCTTTAGAAAACAACCATGGCTGCTTCGGGGGCACCCTAGAGCAGAGATCCAACGTTATAGAAAGGCTACGTGTCTCAGTGATGGAGACGAGGGGGAGAATGACTGAGAGACTCCACGCCTCGTCTTCTGCTTGCTTAAGTTATCCTCCCTCGAGTGTTTGAGCTTCGCAAAGGCAAGCCGGAAGCACCGCAGTGGAACTGGGCATCAGCGGAGCTGCTCACCGCTGTAGCACTAGGTGCATGTGCTTTTCTGGCAAAAGGGCCTCCCCACTTTCAAAGTAGCGAAGTCATAATAGATTCTCTGTAATTCCTGTGACTCTGAAAGAAAAGACCACCAAACGTCTTTGCAAAGACTATTTGAAGTCGGCATCGTTCTGCACAGTTTTGGCGGATTTCAATACTTACAGGAAGGGAATGGAACATCGTGCAGCAAGAGAATTCACGTTTGAACAATCATCTCCTGTGTTTTACTAGGATATGTTTTGTATTTTTACAAGAAATTTGTTGAGGATGATGAGGCAAAAGCTTTGTCGTGTTGCAGCTAAGTTTGGCAATAGAAACTAATGCGTAATTAGAAGTTCCGGGCAATTTAATGAACAGATTTCATTGCCATTTTCTCTTTCCTTCACCAAAGCTTTCATGTGCTGAGTGCTAGAATAACTCTGGTGTTCTCACCCTAGCAAAATTCCCCACTGATCATTCTGCGCATTTGTGGTTCCATGCAAGGGGGAAAAAAGCTTCCTGCCATCTGTTCTAAATTAGATCTCTTTTCCTATTATATTTCCCCGCTTTATTGTTTTTGTTGTTATGAAACAGTAACTTAAATTTGCAGTATTTGTACCCTTAAGAGTCTAGGCGACTCCCTTTATTTTCCTCGCCGCTCTTCTTAAATTAAGACAAATAAGTAGCCTGTTTCCAGTAGATAGATAACACCGCCGACCTTCACCTTTTTGTCATTCATTATACCTTTTCCTAGCATGGTATTTTCTTTCTGATGACAAGAACCCGAAGCAATGTCAGAAATAGGCTTTTATTAAAAATTATGTCATTTCACGACCGCTTCCTTTCGAGCTGCTCAGTTGGCTCTTTAGCTGCTTCGCGGCATTACAAACATTTCTAGAGGGCTCCACATCACCTGCAGATTTTGTGTCACATCAGCACGCTCCATTAAATGCCAGTAGTTTTTTCATTTGCGCTGAGAAGCGCGCAAGGGATGCGCCGCTTTTGGATTTTCAAACATCACCGGCTGAGCCGCTGCCGCTGCACCAGCTGCCGAGCGAAACCCCCTCGCTCTCCGTTCACCGCGTCGCGCGGGGCTGGCCGTGAAGCCCAGCCGGGACCGAGGAGCTGCTTATTCCCAGGTAAGCAGCCGCCGAACGCCAGGTGTGGCTATTCGCTTTAAGCCCTTCCCCCCCGATTTAGCGGGGGCCTGGCCGAGAAACTCGCCGTGTCGCCGTTTCTCCGGGGCTCGCCGATGTCACAGGGCTTTACCCGGGGGTGAGGACGTCAGGCGGGACAGGGTCCCGCAGCCGGCCCCGGGGCGAGCCCTCCCC
>NW_008824908.1:2656516-2661139 GCF_000699105.1 Pygoscelis adeliae | reverse complement strand
GGGAGGGGTGAACTGCATCCGAACAGCAGGTGACGCAGCCTTCTCCCGCTCTCCTCGCACCTGGCTGCATAGCGAGTCCCGAGCCGTGGTGGTTTGCAGCCACGTGCTTTAAGTCGTGGTTTGTCTTCGAGCGTTGGCTGTTAGTAATTCAGTAGTTGCTCTGCAGTTGGCCCGAGGCCGTGTGCGGTAGAGATGGAGCGCGTAGCAGAAAGTGGTAACTTTGGCGATCCTGCGCTACTCCTTCTCGTCCGAGATCCAGACCCCGGACAGCGTTTCAGGGAGTCCGTATGTGTTTTAGCCGGTTGTTGGAAACGCAGGTAATGCATTCCTTCCTGCACAAGGGGTGTCTCGTAGGCTTAGCTGCAACAATCTCCTAGGAGGTAGGCAATGCCTTTTTGGTTGAGGAGGGAGGTGAATGCAGCGCTCTCGCGGTCTGGGCAAGCGCTCTAACCGCCTGTCTGCTGTGTAAAAGTGGCAGTGATGGCTGGTCTCCATGTCCTCGGTAGGTATGAGGCCCCTCGGCTAGGGGTGTAGCAAGATAATTCATTTTGCAAGCAGCTGTGCTGGCTGAAGATGCAACTCTCCCCCAGTGATTTGCTGCCTTTCCTCTGCCAGAGTTACCGCCCCCACAGCTCTTGAGTTAACGTTGGGTAAGTGAGCGGCTGGATGAACTGCGCTAATTTTGCCTGAAGCGCACCAGGGAGGATCGGTACGATCTCTCTTGCTGGCAGAGGTTTGGACTTGGTTATCAATGGCACCCATCGCTGATGACAGCGTTATACGGCAATAACACATTCGCCTAACACAGTGGCGTTTGAAAGACGATGCCTGCCTGTTGCTTTAGGGGTTGGGACAGCTTTCTTGTGTGTCCGGGATTAAGGTGGGTAGGCAAATGCTGGCGTCGGCCGAGGTGGTGGTAGCTCTGGGTCTGTTCGCAGCGGTGCTGGATGCCCGAGCAACCTCTTCTGGTGAAAGCCTTGGGGTGGGCAGCGTGTTTGGCCCTCGTGTTGGGGCATCTCGCTTGCATCCTGAATGTATAGGGTTAGGTTCAAAGATAGGCCTGCTCGACTGGCTGAACAACCTATCGAAAAACAACTCAGGAAAAAGAGATCCAATTCTAGTACTTAAACTATTGCTAAGTAGCATGATAATTAAATTCTTACCTGCTTTTATTGTAAGCTTTCTGGGGAGCATCACAGTTATTGGCCATCTCGTGCCTCTTATTGCTTGCACCAAGGCGTGTTTGTTTTGTGGTTTTTCTTTCCTAAGAGTCTTTGCAAAGCAGTAACAAAGTAAGTGTAAGTAGCAGATTTACTTAATGTAACTCTTATAGTGCTTGGGGTTTCAGGAAATCCAGCCATCTTAATTGTTTTATCGTGCATGGTATTTTTGTGCTTCATTTTGTAGGTCAACATCTAACACTTGATTGGCTTGCTTAGATCATAGGTTATAAAGTACTTGATGGTACACTTTTCTTGTCTTGTGCTTTTATATCAATGGAATTTGAAAAATAACCTCTCCCATTAAGAGAATTGGCCATTTCAGTGATTCAGGGTTTCCACTGAGTTCTGTGTGTTTGGGGAGTTTTGTATGTATTTTCTAGCCCTGTTAGAGTAGAGAAATTCACTTCTGTCTTCCCGCAGATAAAGTGAAAATTTTACAACTAGCAGTGGGTTGAATAGTGATACTTCTCATTTCTAATCTCTAGTCAGCTCTCAAGGACATACCCGACATAGTAGTTTCTTAGAGATGATGGAGCATTTCTTAATCTTGCAGTCTTTTGGAGGTATACCCTTCTCTGATGTACGTGGTCTGTTGGAACATCATACAGAGACTATATCAGCCTTCTGGGAGTTCAGATTGATGGTAATATCAGCTTCGGTTCTCGAGGAAAATGGCTTGCTTCTTCAGTAATTACATTCTTGGAGAGAAAGTCGGTGGTTCTGCAGTTGCTTTATCTGTAAGGTTTGTAGCTTGCTGGAGAATTTTCCCAGGCAGCACGTGGGGCTGCACAGGTGAGCTGAAAGTAGCAGCAGCTCGGTTATTTGTGACAGATTTCCACTGATGTCTTCTGCTGTTTCAATAGGATAGATTACTTGCAGCATCATCAGTGGGATGGCTGGTATCTTTGCGTCTACCTAGTCATTCCCAAAGTATGAATTCCCAGTCATTGGCAGCTGTCTAGAGGCAGGTGAAAGGGATGAAAGGATCTAGTTATAAACAAGCCCTCATACTAACCTACCTCTCTGAAAGTGGTGGTGTCAAGTCACAGCGCTGTCTTTCCAGGAAAAGTTGACTTAGTATTTCTGCCCTGTGATATTTCAAAGAGAACTTTGGGGAGAGCTATCGTACAGTGCCACTGGTGGGCAAAATGAGATCTTTAGATGTATTTGAACAAAACCACCGTTAGCAAGCTTCCATTAAACCGGTCTTGAGCTCTTTGTTAATGAGCCTTGTGCCATTTGATGCCTAAAGGTCTCCTGCAAGGTTCAAGTGTTTTACTAGTTGGCCACTTAAAGGTTTTTGATAGCAAAAGCACTTACGTGTGCAATGAACTCTCTCCCCACGGAAAGAAGAGAGTTGGGACACCTGACAGTGGTCTGAGGAAAGCTGACTTTAACGCTGTGTCACTTCTCAGCACTGGGTCCCAAGGCCTTGAATTAAGGAGCATGAAAAAGGTGGGAAGTGAGAGGTAATCTTGGT
The DNA here is from genome assembly GCF_000699105.1 of Pygoscelis adeliae. Taxonomy (NCBI): domain Eukaryota; kingdom Metazoa; phylum Chordata; class Aves; order Sphenisciformes; family Spheniscidae; genus Pygoscelis; species Pygoscelis adeliae. The sequence goes on along the minus strand of NW_008824908.1, from coordinate 2,658,436 downwards.
GGGGCTCAACCTAAAACAAAAAAAGTAGTGACTCCTTCAGTTCACGTGCATGGGCAGTAATTCTACCAGTGTAGTGACTTGTTTGAATAGAAGACAAGTTAAAACAGAACAAAGATAGAGCTTAGGGGAAAGTGGAGAAAGATGGCTATGACAAAGCCATAATGGCTTTGTGGGGTACAGTAATGAAGCAAAAAACTAGTCTCCTTTATAGTTGTCTCCCCAGGCTCAGATACCTCTTAATTCTCAGTGCTGGGAGTAAACGTCCTCTACAGTGGTGCTGTCTGTGATCAGGCTAATTGGTAGGGTTTCTGCTATTGCAAATGGTGAACAGTAAAAATATTTTTGCAAGGACGCTTGATCATAAGAAAATCTGATAATGTGACAGTTTTGTACTTTATTTGAGTACTTTTTAAAAAAATCGTACTTTTTTGGAATATCTTTTTTGAAAGGTTTGCTCTCTAACTTCAGGTAGACTGGGATGCTTTTGCCGGTGAAGCCACGCCAGTCTGTTTTACAGAATTCAATGTGTCAGATATACTTTTTTAATTAGAAAAAGGAAAGCATTCTATTACTTCTGCAATGTATGTCTAGGAGCAATTTGCTAGTGTTTATCTTGAGCAAATTCTTGTTGCTTCTTTTCCAGAAATGTTTCATTTGTTGAAGTGAAGAAAATTAAGTTAGAAAAACATGTTTGGATGGAATATAGCAACGTGCATGATTGTATTAACATCCAGTTTGGTTTTTGAATTACTAAAAAGTGTGGCTTGGTACAGTTCTTGAATATGAGTGTAACAATCCTGTGTGTGAGGGTTCCATGTTCTAAAAAAGCTTTAATTGGCATTGTCTTCCTTGTTTTTCTTCTCATGAGAAGCAAAAATGGGCTAACTGCATGATTTGAGTGGGACATCATAAGCAGAAGAGCACAAGATAATGTGGTTTGTTAATGTCAGCCTTCAGCTTACGTCTGTGGTCACACTTAAAAAATGCCCTTCTTGGTTTCTCTGCCTTCTGTTCTTCTTTTCACTCTAATCTCTCTTCTGCCTTATACCTCTAGAGTTTCCAGTCTCTGGTTTGGGTCTCCTTCCTTCCACAGTAGGCCAGTTCTGGACTTTCCTGCTTCACATTTCCCTAATTGACTAGTTTTGTTCATTTATGTATTAAAAATAAGGAGTGATTTCATGTTAGCTTTCTAGGGTTTTAATAAAACTTATATTTACTTTTTTTTCCAGGCTGGTCTCCTTGTGGAAGAAGTGCTAATGAAACCTGTTAATGTCTAAAGCATGCAGCTGCTTCTTGTGCTCCATTCAGCCTTTTTCTAAACATTTTTTGACATTTGGTTTTCATTATGCACTTTTCTGCTATTGACTTTGTCGCTCAGAACTGACTTCAGTCATGAACAGAAGCTAGAGAGGAGTTTTTCTCTGGGATCTGGCATGTAACGGAGACAGAGCTACTTGCGTATGATGAGATCTGTGTATGCCTTTCGCTATGATGGTCTCTTCTACTGTTGAGTAGATCTTCCTTCCCCCCCTTAATTGGTCTGCAACTTGCTCAGTCTTGCATGGCAAAGCCAAAACTTTTGCACTGGGAAGGAGACGCAAGCCTGAGGCATGATCTCTCTGTTTCTTCTCTGAGGAAAAGAATCAGTCTGCCTCTAATACTGTTAAGGCCTCTAGAGCCATAGAGCAGCAAGTAGTCATGGAGGACTGGTGACTGCTTTCCATTTCCCATTCCCTCAAGGTGATTAGAAGTATTTGAAGACTAATCCCCTCTGTTTTGCTCGTAGAGATGTGAGGAAAGGCAGTGTAGTCTTTCTTTGTGGGAGGGGCACTGGTTGCTATCATGTTAGCCCTTGTGTGTGTTGTGGTTTAACCTCAGTCAGCAACTGAGCACCACACAGCCGCTTGCTCACTCCTCCCA
>NW_008824908.1:2644460-2656208 GCF_000699105.1 Pygoscelis adeliae | reverse complement strand
TGGCTAGGGTAAGCACTACCTAGCAACAACTAAAACATTGGTGTGTTATCAACATTGTTCTCCTCCTAAACCCAAAACACAGCACTGTACCAGCTACTAGGAAGGAAATTAACTCTATCCCTGCTGAAACTAGGACAGTGTGTCAAAGTGATTTGATTTTGTATGCATTCTCAGCAGTTTATTTACAGAAATGTACTTGGATAAGTTTATTGCTCTCTTTCAATTAATTTGATACTTCAAAAGTGCATGATGCGCTTAATTAACACTGCTTGTGCTTTAGTAGTGGAAGCAGTGCTGCAAAAGTAATGAAAGGTAGAAATAACCAGTGCAGCCTTCTGCAGTATGCTTTAGTTTTGTTTGAATCTCCTCAGTCAATGATGGGGAAAAGCTGGAAAATGGGTGATTGAGGATTTAAGTGATTGTTTGGACATTGGGCCAATTATTGGTGGGGATGGTTGGGTAGGGGAAGTGTGGCTGAACAAGATAAATGTTTTGGAAATCGTTGTTGATAGAATTTGGTAGGACTGATAAAACAGGAGGAGTGGAAGGTAAGAAGTCTTGTTAATATTTGATAACGGTCTCTTATAGGTTGTAAAGACTGGAATAATTGCATGGCAGACTTTTTTATTGAGGAACCTGAAGAAAGTATGGGAAATGTCATACTGAAGTTCTGCAACTCAAGAATAAAGACTTTGATTTAGAGCTTGCTTTTGCAAAATTCTACAGTGTAGACAAAAACTGGCTACGTTAACCTCTACTTCTGAGTCATGCCTGAATTCCCCTTGTGAAAAAGTCAGTTTGCGTATCTTGATATAATAATTGTATAGATGTAAAGATGTGAGCTTGTGTGTACGCTTTCACATGAACAGTAAATGTTTTCTTCTTGAAAACTGTCCTAACTGTTTCTTAAAACTGAAGAAAGGAGTTATGTTAAGTATTAAGCTAAAATAAATTCTTGGCTGAACAGTGTGTGGGATTCAGTAGAGTCATGGATGTATAATCGTACACATTATTTATATTTAAACAGTTTCCAGAATTCAGATTGTGCCTCTCACTTGTATAAATACTCCCTCCCCCAATAATTTCACAATAACTTCAGAGTCTGTGAAGCCTTGTGCTCTAGTTGGCTACTGACTTTTAGTAGCCAGTCATATGGTATAGATTTGCAAAGCTGACGCAAAATGGAGCAATTCATCTCTTCCGGAATACAGGCTGCTGAAAGCGTATCACCCTGAAGCTCTGCTCATTGCACTGTAACCCCGCTGAGTACCAAGGCAAGTTCAAGGTTTTGGTTTTGGTCTTAGACTTCACAATGCATGATGGCGATGGCCCAAACCGCCTGAGGGAACACCTTCTGCAGTCGCGCGGCTGCTCTTGACAGCTGCATTCCACTGGAACAATGGCATTGTTGGCAAAATGGGGAATGAATGGGAGAGACAAACTGCTTCTGCAGCTAGCCCACAACTGAGGGATTCATTCCTGGAACACATCAGAGTGACTATAAACCTCCCTGTCCTCGGAATTAAGTGTAAAATTCACTTGCTTCAATCTCGACTTTCCATAATGACCAGGGGGAAAAAAAAAAAATCCCTAGGGTGTAGACAGTGATGATCTCAGTTTCTTTTTGAAAAGCCCAAATAATGATGTGTATAAAAGTATAGAAAAACTAGTGTAAATTTTGTCCACCATTCCTGTGCAGTTTTTGGTAGTCTTCCTCATGACTCTGTCCTCAGAACTTTCACTCTGCTGGCCAGCAGTAAAAATGCTACTTAGGCTTGTTTCCTGGGTGAGGAAAAATCCCAATCCAAGAGGAGACAATAGAAAGCCAAGTGGAAAAGCAACACAGAAGAATGTTTCTAAAACTTTTAGCTTCATTTTTTTCTGCTTCCCTCTTTCCTCTGCACATCTATTCTTAATATACTTTTTATTTACAGGTGTGTTATTGATTGTTGCAACAGTAAAATTTATTAACTGTTGCAGGAGTGTTGCAACTGTTCTTGGGACAAGGATCTCGCTGATCTGTTGTGGCTTGAATTTGAATGAGAGTAAGGAGATGAAATAGCAGGGAGAAAATACCCACTACAATTTTTTTTTCCAGAAAAGCATTGGACAATGTTGATGGCCCATCTGGCTGTTGTAGTCCTTTTGCTCGATAGTTAGATTTTTGGGCCTGAGCCTAAAGAAACTGTAACTCTGTTCTGAAACAGCTAACAAATGGCTCAGTCTTCAAAAACAGAAGTCCACCGAATCATGGGTGTCATTAGAGGGTGACTAGAGACCGAGTGTCTGCGGTGCCAGAGGAAGCTGGTGGGTGTCAGGTTCAGAACAAGAGGAGGTGGTTCTTTGCACAGTGTGTCGCTAAACTCTGAAATTCCTCGCCCGAGGATATGGCAAGTACTAGAAGTTTGTGTGAGTCCAAGGAGACAGCTGCACGGAAAAGCAAGCCATCGAGAGTTAGTAGCTATAAAGGCACAACGTGCAAACTCAGGAGTGGTTGAGAGTGGAAAGTCTTCCAGGGATGTGTTCTGACACTGTTGCCTAAGCGTCTTTTTTTAGTCAATAGTGCACAGAATGCTTGGTTAGGGGGATTACTGATCTGATATGGTGCAGCTGTCTCTGTATTTTTATGTTTAAAAGCAGTCTGAGGAGAATGGAGGGAATGACAAAGCTTACAGAGAGATCAAAACTAAAGCTGGCTGTAAAGCAGTGCAGAAGATCTTGCAGTTCTGCGTGACTGAGTGAGAAAATGGCAGATGAAATTCAGAATTGATAAATGCAAAATAATGCACATGGAGAAAAACAACTAATTATACATACACAGTGATGTGCTCTAAATTACCTATTATCGCTCAGGAAGGATCCTGGACTCATTGTGAATAGTTCTGTGAAAATGTCAAATCAGTACTCAATGGAGGTCAAAAAGGCAAGCAGAACAATGTTAGGAAGGGGTAGAAAGAGCAAAAAGGGAAAAAAAAAAAAAAGAAAGAAAAACCCATCAGGCTGTTACATGAATCCATGGACATCTTGAAAACTGCATGCGTTTTGGACCACCTTCTCAAAAGGAAGGTAAAGTAGAATTTGGAAAAAAAACCCTGAGCAAAGGAACAAGGATCATTGGAATGGTTTTCACAGAAGGACAGAAAAGTTTTTCACCTTAAATTATAGATTTCAGGGAAGAGGGATTGAACATGATAGCTCTCTGCAGAGGGATAAATGGTGGACGGGAGGACACAGAGCAAATAATTCCTTTCTCAGTGATAAACCGTAAAGGAAAATGAAGTCTTCAGGATGCAAGCTTAAAAACAAGCAAGAGGAGGTACTTTTAAAGGAAAAAAAACCCCAAGCAAATAATTACATTGTGGCATTTGGTGCTGCGGGTGGTTTGAATAAATAGGTTTAAGCAGTGATTGGCGAATTAGCGGGACAAAGGTCCACCAAAGATTACTAAACACAAAGGTGGTGATGCTGCTTCTGGTTCGGAAAGACCTTAAACTGCCTGTGGCCGAAGGGGGATGGTGCTATGCTTTTCCCGCAGGAGTCAGCGTGAGCCACTGTCCGGGGCGGGATAGCAGACTCAGTGAAATTACGGCCTGACGCGGGGAGCGTGCCTTAGGTTCTCAGCCCTGATGTCGGGAGTAGTCGCTGTGATGCTCTGCGGTGTGGCTTGTAGCGGATGAAACGTCTTGCTCACGGGACGTGGTGTGTGCATGTATCAGCTGAGGAAAGGGAGGCTTTGTTCCTGAATATAAAAATGGAAATAATTGAAATTCAATGTAAAAAATGATATGGAAAGCCATGGCCTGGCCTGTTGCCTGTCACACGTTGATTTGATGGGTGATTATAATATCAGCATGTTTATAAGCTTTCAGTAGGCTAGGGGAAGATGGTCTGCGGGGTGGTCTGAGGGCACATAGTCGCAGGTGCGCCTTAGTAATGTCGAAGAACGTTTTTTGGTTTCTCATTCCTTACTGCAAAGCCTCTTTGTTTCCCTGAGTTTGTCTTAGTGATACATTTTTCAACGAGGTACCGATTTCTTTGAGACATTTAGAAGCACGGGAGGTGGTGCTGTCTAAATTCGAGGTAGCAAAGATCAGAAGTTGGGTATTGCCTGTGTTCTGGCGATACTGTAGCCAAAGCTCTGTCACTAGTTCTCTCAGTCACTTTACAGAAGCCACTTCTGTCTGTGGAAGAGCAGCTGGTCATAACAGACGTGAGTGTGGGTCCTGAGGTGGAGAGTACTTATTTTCATCCCTGAAGCCTTTAAAAAGCAAGACGGGAATGAAGAAGTTGTTTTTACTGAACTTCCTGTATTTGTTAACTTTATGGACTTGGGGAAAAACATAACAACTAAGACAGTCTAGTGAATACGTACATGTACAGTATGTCAGATGCATTTGCTGGACCACAGTCCAATAAAAAGAGAAAATGAAACTTAGAAAGGTATTGTTTACTACCTCTTGCAAGACTGAATCACTCACGCTGGAAGTGAAAGAAAACGCTACTCTTTCCAATGTTTGTTTGTGGCTTGCTTTTTTTAAATAACACCCTGTAAGTAAGATGAGATCATGCTGAAATACATGTAAGTAAGGTGTAAGTAAGTGAGATCATGCTGAAATACATGTTTTCTAGTGCCAGTCTGCTCAGCGCCTGATAGAAAATATCAAGAAGTTGTCCCCATGGAAAGTATCTCCTGAATCAGGTTGAAGGCAGTAATAGAGATTCTGTGGTTAAAACTTCTGCTTACGACAAAGTTCTGAGTATCGGTGTTCCAACTCCCGTCTTCAAAAAAAGCACAATAATGAGGTAACTAGGGGAATAGTCCGTACAAGGAACAAAGGTGCTCCATGCAAATATACCACTTTTTACAATTAATGAACAATGCTAAGTGGTTTTAAACTCTTAAAAATACAAAAAAATCTGGTATATGTATGCTGGTTTGAGTAGTTTCTTCAAGTTACTGGACAGAATTTATTTTTGTTGTACACATAGTGTTACTCTTATCTCCTGTAGCTAGGTCTTTGCTGAGGGCTTTAAGTGTTCATTTTACAGTTAGACAAGTGATTTTCAACCTTCTGGTTTGAAGGCCCAGAAAAGTGTGCAGTGGTGGAAGGAATACCTGTTAGAGCCAATTTAAGCCTGTGAGAGTTGTCTTTGTGGTTTTTTGGTCCCTGAGTCCACCCATGCTTTGGGGGTCTCCAGAATTTGAAACAACTTATTTAGACTCTTTAAATTATGTCTATAAAATAAATAAATAAAAAACCTGGACCTGTTCTCTGCATGGAAGCTAGCAATTTATCCCAAGTATGTTGCTGGCTTTGCCAATAGCTTGCTCTGCACATTTATTCATGCATCGACTAGAGGTTTTTTTTTCAAGAAACTGGCTAGCATATATTTAATCAAATTTAATTATGCTGGACCAATAGAACCCGTTTAGGTCTTCCTTCCTGCAATGCTAAGGAAGTTATGAGCTGGTAAGAAAGCTGGTGTTCTGTTCAAATATTACTCCATGAGTCACCAATTCTTCATTATTAAAACAGATGAACTATCCCTGTCTTTTTTTTTTTCTTCTTTATTTATTTTATTTTATTTTTGGTCTTTTAAGAATTTAGTCAGTTCTCTTCTACTAGTAGCTTTTACTGGTTTGGTTGGTAGGGAGGTCAGATGTACTGGTCTTTGGCTCCTAGGATCCCTTTTCAAGCCATTAAAAGTTTTTCATGTTTAGTATCTCACATTTCCAGAAGCTGAAATGGATTGAAGTGATAGGTTACATGACAGACATGATAGTTTTGTGACTTGGGGAAAAGTTCCTTTACATTTTTGGTTTTGTCCTGACCTGTTATAATACAGGATTAAGCTGACTCCAGGTTTCTGTCCTAGCATTCAGACTTCGCTGGCCTTATAAACGGCTTCATCCCTGATAACAATGACTTCTGACAATAGCTGTATTACATTGTAGTTAAGATGTGTAAAAAATCCACATCCCAAACCAATAAACAAATCCAAAAGGTAGGGAGCTCATGAGAAAAGACTCGGGTCCCTTTTCATAGAGCTCATTCTGGTAGTCAGTCTGTCGAGGAATGAGAATGCTTATTAACCTCATGGCATTCTGTACTTGTCTGTAAAATGGGTTTCTTTAATAAAAATTGCCTTTGCTGATCCTTCTCATGCAACTCAACTACTCTTGTTTTTGAAAATCTGAAACACAAAGGACTATGAAGTTGCCGAGTCCTTTCTACAGGGGCAAAGGATCAAAGATGCAACACGTGTACTTGGACACATGCACTTGGCATCCTTGTTTCTAACACTTTCTCTCTCTTTGGTCTGCTTGCTCCTTTATGTTTCTTTCCAATTCTGAGGGAATCAGGAGGGCAGGAAGGTGGAGGAGGAATGTGCTCAGCAGAATTGGTTTTCCCCGATACTACCCTGGAGGTTTTGGGTTATTGCGTGGTATTTTTTACTCAAACCGGAGGTTCGACCTCTGGAAGAGGAACCTTCTGTTTCAGGACTCTGATGCATCAATAGTGTGATGTCCCGCCTGCGTGTTTGGAGGATACTCTTTTGGTTTTGTGGTTTCTGCAGGGAGCTTTTGTATGGAAACAACTTGCCCAGTGAAGTAGTATCTCTCACCATGTGTAAAACTAAACTGGGCCAAATAGAGAAATTTTGCCAGCTAGGTGGAGGTCCCCCACTAAGTTTATTCTTGTCTTGATTTTGTACAGCTTTAGTCACTATCACTGAATCTGTAAGTTCATTTAATAGATGGCCAGTTTACAAAGAAAACTAAAATCAAAATGTAGGAGAAGCTTTCTCCTCCAAGGGCTTTGCCACAGGCGGAGACGAGCACACAGTAAGTCGGGGTTGTACAGATCCATGCTGTTGTTGAGGCTGTACCTCTCCATGGTGTTTTCATTCAGTGCAAACCTGGAATTGCTGGCAACACTTTAAGTAGTTTTCTTCCTGGGTAATAGAATTTAAAAAATACCACGCAATGACTCAAACATAGCCCACGGGTTACTGTAAGATAAACTTACCACTTGGCTGTAATAAACACCTGTTCATAGCAAAACTTACTCTTCCCCCTTCCCTCAAAGAGTGATTCTCTAAGCCTGGCATCCTTTGTTTCCGTACTTGCTAGGTCTCTGGAGAGCACCGTATCAAGTGATTTCTGTCTACGTGTGACAAGGATGAGCCTTCCCACTGCAGCCCGAGATGTGAGGATCAGATGAGATTCATCATGCAGTTTTATGCTGTCTCCACAGTAAAGAGTCTGCAGGACATTTTAGGCATTGATGCAGCAACGTAATTTTTCTATTAGGCCTTTAGTCATGCTGAAGACACTTAGTCTTCAGTAGTTTTCAGTAAATGCATGAAGTGAAGCTTAGTACATGGTTTTGTTGATAGTTCAGGAAGAAATACAGAATCTAGATTGCTGTCTTACAGGGAATTCATATTTTGGAAAAACACAATTGCTTTGTTGTGGCTGTGAGGAGAGCCTAATGTATATCCTCATCAGCGTTCAAAATAACGGGTCTGATTTTGCTAAAAGCACACATGAGGTCAGTTACTGTTGCTCAGCTGCTGAACAGTAATTCATTATGCTACAGTAATGTGTTTATTGTTTGCTGTGATACCCATATGCTGGAGTAAAAAGTTATGGTTCTGGATTTGAAATGTAATAAAAATAGAGCTAGTAAGAAGCTGATTTCTTTTTCCACAGAGCTACTTTTTGAAGTAAAAGTGAACTTTTAAGGACCGTAGTGAAGTATAATTAAGTAAAGCTTTCGGGGGGAAAAAAAAAAGGGAAATAGTGAACAAATAACTCTCTGTGCCAATAATCAAGGACATTTGTTTGAAACTAAATCTCTCCAAAAGAAATGTACATCTATGTGTTTCTATTGTAGTATGACATTAGCCTGTAGACTTCTGTATGATCATGTATGGAATACATTCAACCACTAGCAATCATTGTTTCAATTCACCAAATAATCAATTAAAAGGGGAAAATCAGTACCTTGTTGTAGCATTAATAATGGCAGTAGAAGAGTTTTAGATTGAGGCAAGTCCTTTTTTTTCTGAGGATATGCATACATTAGTCTAATGGAAAAATGTCTTTAATTCCACCCTTAACAGCGTGGGAAAAGTTTAAAGAGTTTGAAGAATCCTTCTAGTTCAGATATTGAATTAGGGCAATCTCTGAGATACCTGCTGACTGATTTCTGAAAAACAGTGCTCCAGGGAGTAGCAACCTCACATCCGTTAATGTCTCATGTTTTAGTAACTAATGGTGGCACATACACACATTTTATCACAACTTGCCTAAAATATGGAAGATGAAACACCGGAAGGAGAAAGGAGGAATTTGGAGGAATCATCAGAAAGTCATTTTCACATGCCTGACTGGAATGGTAACTACATTTATGATGTTGTGGAAAGAAGGATATTTCGATGCAATGCTAATTTAATTTTATAAATACAGAATTGTTTTATCATGAAACCAAATCTATTTTTATATATTTGCTATTCCAATAACATCAGCAAATGGTTGACCCTAAAACCTATGTAATTGTTAAAGCTTAGCAGCCTGTGTATTTATTTACAACTGTAATTCCATTCACTTATTAACTGAAGATTTTTTAGCATAGTGTATAGAGCGGCTATATTAAGTATTCTGTGCATTCCCATGACACTGTAGACCTAAGCTGTGCAATGATGGCTTTTTCTTGTTTCTTATGAGCACATCTAAATATTGGAGGAAGATGAGGGTTTTCGGCCTCAGTCTTAAGGAACAGATTCATTCCTCTCTGCAGTCCTTTCCAGCTGATGATTTTGAGCTAAGGAGTGACCTGAGATTCGTTAAGTACCATTGACTGTTGGTTCAAGGCAAATATTCAAAGCATGACCTGCATCAGTGACTCCGTACCTATGCCAGTACTATAGAAAAAGTTTTGGTTACAGTGGTGCGTTCACCATCAGGATTACCACTTAAAATAAAAATATTTGACTTCTTCCTCAGCAGAGCTATGCGAGAAGACCTTCATGTTCTGGACATAGCCACCAGAATATGTCAATACAAGTGTTCTACTTTTCATAGAATCATGGAATCGCAGAATCATAGAGTGGTTTGGGTTGGAAGGGACCTTTAAAGATCATCTAGTCCAACCCCTCTGCCATGGGCAGGGACATCTTCCACTAGATCAGGTTGCTCAAAGCCCCATCCCACCTGACCTTGAACAGTTCCAGGGATGGGGCATCCACAGCTTCTCTGGGCAACCTGTTCCAGTGCCTCACCACCCTCAGCGTAAAAAATTTCTTCCTTATGTCCAGTCTAAATCTACCTTGTTTCAGTTTAAAGGCATTGCCCCTTGCCCTGTCGCTACAGGCCTTGGTAAAAAGTATCTCTTTTAACTCCAGGTATTAGGCCTTGCAATGTAATGCCTCATTATACTCTAGAATACTTTAAAAAGCTGTACCTAAGATTTGCCATCAGTAGTACTGAGTGCCATGATATTATTTGACTAGGGGGAGAATCATTAGGTTAAAAACACAATGGCAAAGATGTAAAATTGGTATATTGGAACAACTTATTTTTTTATAAGTGTCGCTTAATGAGCTTCTCTACTTCTGAAGCCAACACTTCAATGTTAGCTAGTGATTTTGTGTTTGTGTAGACACACAGCAGAGAATTTAAATGACATCATATGAGCTAGTAATGTTTCAAACCGAACGACAGGGCCGTACATTTGACTGGAGAAGAAATTTGTGACTAAATAGTCTTATAGGAACCTTGTAAACCAAAGATGATAGTAGTTTTGCCTTCAGGTTCATCACTGATGCAACTGAATGATTTCTTATCTGTATATGATGTTGCTTTCATACTGGGGTACTATAATGTGGTTGTGGAATAATGGACCAAGATATTCAAGCTTTCACTGATGCCCCCTGATTTTTTTCAGACCATTACCACAGAATGTGAGTGTGTATTTCAGTCCTTGTACGAAGACGGAATAACAGCATGCCCCTGTTGGAGTCAGGAGCCAGATTTCCATGAGTGATGCAAACAGTGATTTATATGTATCTGTATATTAATAGCAGGGGAGTCCCCATCCTTGAGGCAGTATATAGGTATGAGGTTATCAATCAGTATCTTCAGACCTTAGTAGTTCACCCCGGAGTGGATGCCTTGCAGGCTGAGCAGGGCTAAATACCGAATCCCAACAGTCATTATTTTCTTCTGAGTCATAGTTGCTCCGGGCTGTGGTGACAGGTGCTGACTTCGCAAATAGCAGGGCTGGTTGGGGATGTTAAAATATCATCTCTTTATTACTGATCTTGCTGCTGAAGAGTATCACCCTGATCAACCTTCTAATGGAAATAAGTGTGCTTACTTCATCCACTACAGGCCCAGCTAGAAGGTTTGATTGAAACAGCTGATAACCTTGCAGAGTGGACCGGTGTGAATGAGGAAGGGCTCATACAGTCTCTTTTGTTAGCAGGGCTCTGCAAGCGGTAACCTGCAACTAATGGGTTATGAAGAGCAACCAGGAGTGGTAGCAACTTCATCCTACACAACTAGATCTGAAAGAGGATACACGTATGCAGAAAAGCTTGTTCTTACTCAGAGTGCTACTGCTTCAATTTATATTGGTATGGGAAAAAGAATACAACTTCCCATTCTCCAAACACGATTGTTACTAGTACAGTTTCGTATTTTAGCTATAAGCTGTGCCAGTATAATGAATTTTAATATCCAGATTGGTATCTCTGTGCTAGGAGGTCTGTATTTACCTGATAGTCTTGCTAAAAACATCACACCCTTTACTGAAATCGTTATGTGGCTAGAAAAAAACAAGCTTTAAAAAGTTATATAGGTAAACGTTTATGTGGTTTCTCAGTAATGTTGCTCTAGATAGGTAAGTAATTTAAAATGTTAAGTCAGAATATCTTATTTTTTTGAAAAGTGTAGACTGCTCATAATAAATGTAGTAGAATAAGTAGGACAGATATTTGGTTTTACCTTTGCTGCAGAGTACAAATATTGAAAAGGTGTCTTAATCCTTTGTTGACTGTGTATTGGTTTTGTTTCTGGCCTGCAATTTGCAAGGAGAGACTCAGAAAAGGAAGTGAAAAGTATTTTACAGCTTGAACCAGTTTTAATATCTAGCAGACTTGTTGCAACATCTGTACAGGAGCCTGTGGGGAACATGAGTATTCTGAAAAGAAGTTTCATGCCTACTTAAATGCTATTGTAGGTTTACTTGTTTAGCATCAGCAAATGGAGTGGTCTGGCACCTCAAGACTCATGACTAGGAGAATGGTGTCCTTCAGAATGACTGTAACAGTTTCCAGACATTTATTCTTATTTCTGTATACTATTTGATTCATTAATACATATATTCTTTTGCTTTTCAGAGTACATTGCAAAACTGGCATGATATATATATGTATCTTGCGTAACACTTGCTGAAAGCCAGGGGTTCGGCTACTTAGACCATGGGACTCGCTTTGAGAAACCTGGTCTACTGGGGGCTGATGGGGTCCATCTGTCAGAGAAGGGGAAGAACATCTTCAGTCATAGGCTTGCCAAGCTGGTGAAGAGGGCTTTAAAGTAGAGATGCCGGGGGAGGGGAACCTCAATCCATCCCACTCCTACCAGTTTGATGCCAGGGCCAGCAATAGATGCCCGGAGCCTGGAGAAGAAACAGGTCAGCAGGAGAGCACCTGAAGAGCAGCACAAAGGAACTCCAGCCA
>NW_008824908.1:2628590-2641342 GCF_000699105.1 Pygoscelis adeliae | reverse complement strand
GGGGGTTGGACTAGATGACCTTTAGAGGTCCCTTCCAACCCAAACTATTCTATGATTCTATGATTCTATGATTCTATGAAAAGATTATACCTCATCGAGGGTAGAAGGGGATTTCAGATGCATTTCAGTATAAAGAGACTATTTCAAATCACAAGATCTTGCTTCAAAGGAAATTCCCCCATGAAATGTATTAGCACAATGGAGACTATTGCTGTCTTTGTATCACATATTTAAATTAAGTCCTCAGCCATAAATGAAAGGTTATAAAGGTAGCAAACAATAAAACGAAGAAGAAACTGTATTTATGTATTTGTCAGGTGAGGAAAAAATACAAATACTATGATGATGAGATTACTATGGCTAGGTGTGGATAGGGTTTATATTATCATGCTCTGTGCAAGTTGAAGCGGCTTTTGAGGGAATGAGGAGCTACCAGCACAGGTGTAGTTTTTTATTTGTGATGATGGGTCTGGTAAGTGAAGAAAAATACATATATGGCATAGTTTCTCTGATATTAACAGTGCTGCGCTTGCTTACACCTGCAGATTGTCCTGCACTTTTGGTTACAGAGATAGTGTCAGCTGGATAAAATGAATTATGTACATGTTTCTCCACAGTCTTTACAACACTAATTGTGACTGCTTCTGCTTCTCTGCCGTCTACTGTTGTCTACACTGATGAGCGTTACTAATACTCCCCAAAGCACTATTTACTGGACTCTTACGCTGTGTTAGGGAACGAGGCTGTTCTAAGGGTGTTCGGGACCTCTGATGGAGTAGTTTTCAACAATAACAAATTCTTTGAAAGTATTGACAATTCACAGACTATAGGGCCAGTACTTCACATTGTTTTTGCTTCTTGCTGACAGTTTTCCTTCCTGTGTCCACAAAGAAATGTCATTCATCCTGGGGAGTACAGGAAAAGGCACAAAGGTGAAAATAGTAGTGCCAAGGACAGGAAAAGGATAGCAAACTGAAACTCTGTTAAGAGAAACTAAGACTTTTTGATGTTTCAAAACACAGTCAATGATTTAGCTTCTGAATACATTATTTGTCCCCAGCTTTCTCAAATTGATAAGTTTCTAATGTGTCCCTTGTCATATTTTATGAGTACTAGGACAAAATTTCTAATGAGTGAGGAAGTGTAGTAGATAGCAAGTCTAATCTGGGTTATGATGATAATTCTCAGAGAAGTAGCAAAACTAATTCTAATACTAACTCCAGGAGGAGCTTTGCTTTGTTTTGTTTCTAAACAGGACTTACCTGGAGACACGTTCAAGGTCAGCTTTAAGTGTGTATTGACCAAGGAGACATCAGAAGGTGGTAAGTTCTCCAGCTGCGCATCCCGGAGAGAGTTTTACACAGTTAGGTTTTTGAAAGATGTTAATGACATGTATTGTAGAATTGGTAAAACCATGAGACAGGCATCAAACATGCATCCAAATTTGACCCTAGCTGTTGCACAAAAAATACAATCTATAGCATCTCCATCTCAAAAAATACCCAAAATGAACATGAAAAGAGTTGTAGATCCTACACATCTTGTCAATCACCTCATGCAGCATTCGTAATTCCATAATCACGTTTTTCATTTAACGAATGAATCAAATATGTAAAGGGTCCCCATATTGGTTGCAGTACAAGAAATGGGTAGAATATACAGCAGGATGTGGTAGGAAGAAATATGACCTTTATGGGAATAGGTTTTGGGCTCATCCATAAGTGAAGGCTAGGTTGAGAGCAGAGGTTAGAATAATACCACCTCTGAGATGTACCCTCAAATTTGAGCACTAGCTGCTGAATGGCACTACGTTTCTGTGACTTACCTGTGTCGCAGCTACCAGCTGATCTAAATTTGTAGAAATACTTCTTCCATCTTAAAACCACAATGAACAGATCTTAGAAAGGCATCTTTTCTCTTTTGGTACTTGGAAGGAATAGCCATGATTAAGAGCAGTTTCTTAGGTTTGTAATGCTCCAGGCATTGCGGAAACCACAGCGTAGTCTCGAGCATGCAACATCCTGGTCACTCCCTCCATGAGGGAGCAGACTGGTAAGAGAGAGCAGGGCAGACATCTGTAGCAACATTAGCCAGTGTGAGCTCCTCTTGGTTAAAGGACAGTCTTCTAGTCAGGCATGCTGCATAGTCAGCAGCTGGGAACACGACCACTTTCACTTCAAGTGGCCTCGTGTAAATGACAGGAGGCTTGTAGGTGTCAAAATCCATTGTTCTCTTCCTTAACCACAGAAACCTTGCACAAGATGAAATCAGGCAATCTAGACACAATAAAACTAAGTAGGGAGAATGTTGGGCAATACCTGCTGACATCACGATCACTAGACATAGACCATCTGTGACTGCTGTTGACTGAAGTATGTAAACTTTACTGAGCTGTGGTGTGCTGCAAAGGTTAAGGTTAGTTATGCTGGAACCCTAGCAAAAGGTCTTGTGAAGGAGGTCCACCTCTGTGGTGTTTGATACACAAAAGAACTGAAAAGGCAGAAGTTTTCTCTAGGTGGGGATGTCCACGTTGGCAGGGTGGTCATCAAGCTGAGCATTGGTGCGGCTCTGGCACCTGCTGCTCTTCAGGAGAGCCAGAGCCTCGATGGAGAAGGGGAACCCTGGTAAGGGTGCACACATGCTGTAGCTTTAAATCTGTAAAGCCTGGCAGAAGGCAGCTGAAAAACTCTGGCAAGAGTAGAAGGATGTGGGAAAAGTGGTTTAAGGTAGTAGTTCCCAAAGTTTCGGACCGATGGATGCCTGTTAGCCTCGTTCTTTCTCTGGTACTGCCACTGAGCTGTTTCGTCAAACCTTTAAAAGAGACACT
The DNA here is from genome assembly GCF_000699105.1 of Pygoscelis adeliae. Taxonomy (NCBI): domain Eukaryota; kingdom Metazoa; phylum Chordata; class Aves; order Sphenisciformes; family Spheniscidae; genus Pygoscelis; species Pygoscelis adeliae. Next base: position 2,638,515 of record NW_008824908.1, on the reverse strand, counting down.
GTTGAAAACAGTGTTTTAATAGACTTTTGCGGGCCAGCCTTAGAGCGTTTAGCCTGGCCTGGTGGACCATACTTTGGGAGTGCCTTCTTAAGGGGAATTCTAGTCTACTTATTGCAATAAAGTACTCAATTCATTGTCAGAAGACTCTTTTGGGGATTCTGCACTATTGTCATTTGACATGGTGGCTGTCGGGGATTGTGGATGGTTTAGAGGCATATGGGGGGTATTGGCCTATCGCAGATTCCCTGGGAGCTGCTGTGTGCCGTGGGGGCCCTTGGAGTCTATTCTCTCTTGCAGAAGGGGCATGCTCTACCACCCTCAAGGAACAATAACATTCAGACAAAGAACATTTTTTCCAGATCTCTTTTGCAAACATGGAGCTGAGTGTAGAACCCTTTCTGAGCCGGGAAGGAGCTGCAGAATTTTGTGTATCTACTGAACCATGAAGCCAGGACGAATATCAGGCAGAGGCTTCTTTGGAGGGTGATGATTTGGGACCATCTGAGTGCAGGTGGTTCTTGCTACTCTACAACCAGAAAAAGAGCTTCTGAACCCTAGACAGAAGGTTTTCCATCCTTGTTGTTAAAAACAGCTCCACTGAATTATGGAGACATGGGTAGTAAAAGCCAAAGCACTTAGAAAAGCAGAATGGAGTGCCCTGAAGCCGTAGGAGGAAGTCTGATTCCTGAGTAAATAAACTACTTTTGGTGGAATTCCAGGATAGCTACCACATCACTGAGATCAGTTGTGGGTCTGTCTACACCAGGTGTGGAAAGTGTGGGACAAAGACACAGACATACTCTCTCAAGTGGTACCTTTTCAGGGGATGGTCAAATGAGACAGAATGAGCAGACGTACCAGCTCACCACTACCAAAAAGATGAGATCCTCTACCCTTCTCTCCCTTTCTTTTCCCATCATATACTTTGTGTTTTCTCTGACACCTGGGTCTCACCAGGAACTGATTTAATTCACTTAAATGGCAGACCACTTATGCCATTTATGTTGTGGATAGTTTTCTGAAATTTCAGTCAATCAAATCAGGTCATAGAAGAGACTGATGCTACAGCCATAAAACGTGACAGTGGATTATGTGGCTTTGAGCAGAGGAGGAGGAAGATAGGAGCTGGGGCATAGAAAGAGGGAAGCAGGAGAAGAAGAAAGGGGAAGACAGACCTTATACTTTCAGCTGCGGGGAACCATTTGTTGGGTTTATCCACCCATCAAACTTATGCTGTGGCTTTAGGCCACTTAAAACAATTTTTCCAATTAAAATTGAAGAGTTTTCCTTACTAATTTTTATAAATGCCTTTTTTTCCTTTTTTTTGCTTGCATGAGGAATGGATAGGCAAACTGCATTTTTAGCTCTTCACATGCCTGAAATTTTCTGAACTTTGCTGAATTTCGTGACCTAGATGTTGGTCTTCTCTTATTTTGTGAGATATGTTCCATGTCTTCTGTAATTCATTTTTTTTCCCACATCAATGATTTCATCTCTAATAAAATCTTCAACTAAAGAAAAAATAGATAAGTAGAAGTCAAACAGCAACAAAATGCTGAGTATCAGCCATATGGGACTCAGATTTAAAATGTGGAGTAAACTTCACTGCTTTACTGCGTGCAGTTGTTCCTGTGGACATTCAGATTAGAGCAAGAAGAGATGGGCCATAAATACAATGGTCTTTAGAAGCAATGATTAATAGGGAAAGGCAGGTCAAATATCAACCAACAATTTTAGCCTCAGTCCCATGAGGATTATGCACAAACAGCTAAATATAAGAGCATTCTCCTAAATTCAGACAAATTAATTAAGGCCAGAGAGAATTTTGTGTGGTTCAGAGCCCGCTAGGAAAAGCAAAGTCATACAATTTCCTAAGTCTGATTTCTTGTTCTCAGCGAACAAATTGACTTGAATGACTGATAACTTCAACACTTTGTTGACCAGATCAAAAACCTGTCCCTTTCACCCAAGACTGTAGACTTTTCTTCACCACTGAAGATCCTTCTCTCTGTAGTAGAACCTTGGGAAAACCTAGGTTTTAAATTTTGGAGTATTAGACTTCCTATGTACTCTGTTCTGTTAAAAATTGTATTCCTCAAATGATAACAAAATCCACCAACAGTTAGACACCTTTTTAGTGGTACAGGCATTAGCGACGCAGGGATCCTGCACTTAGACTTTAGAACATCTGTCAGGGAGTGGTTCTTTCTATGCTGGCACTGAATAAGGAGACAGAGATTGAAAAAACATCTTTGAAAGTCACATATCTTTGCAGCCAGCTGAGACCTTTGGCCACGTATCCTCACCACTAGCCCTTGGTAGCCTTTTGCATACAACCTTGATGCAGCTATTTCAGGGTTCCTTTCCCCCCTGCATGCCAACTCATAACTACACTTGCTCTTTGGATGGGACTAGACTCTGGGGTTTTTGTCTTTAAATTGTTGTTACTTATAATTAATGGTAAATGAAAATTTTCAGTGAACACTGAAACAGCTGGCAGTGAGAAGGGACGAGGGGCAGACAGACCCCAGGGAAGGGGCTAGAGCATTGTGATTTGGGGACGGTGAAGGTATGACCTGCAGAATCAAAGACCCTGGTACCAGGGAACAGGGGGACGAAGATGGGGTCACGCAGAACAGAGAGGAAGAATGGGAAATGCTGTTATGAGGTGCACCTGGAAAATGAGGAGCATGAGGAAAAGGGGGGATTGGGAATGTGTTGTGTTACAGCAGTTATACTGCTGTAATCTGTCAGTGTGGTGTGACAGGGAATGAACGGGATCCACATTTCTGCCGTTTCTTACACATTCTTGTCATATTGGCTGGTTTGCAGGCATATATGAGAGCATTCATTTAAATTTTTTTATTTATAACTGAAATCTGCTCTAGAGGAATTTGTGGGTCCTTCAGCGTAGACATTTTCTTCCGTTGTCTTTCTGAAAGCAAAGATCAACCCACAACCTTTCATATTTCTTAACTAATTTTGTATTGAGACATTTATTACATCTTTCTTGCCTGGGGAAAATCCCATTTGTCTCGAGTGCACAGTAGTTTCTTCTGTTTCCTGTGAAAAGTTGTTCTTCTCAGTAGGCTGTGCTTCAAAGATACTTGCTCTAAAATGCAGGCTCAACAAAAGCCATGCAGTTTGCTCTATCCTATCTGCTTTAAGCAATTGCGTAGTAAGAGCTTCTCATAAAACAAACAAACAATGCATTCTAAAAGCTGAGTATCTTTATGAAGGTGTTAATGGAGAAGTGTAAATGAAAAGAAATCAAGTTGATGATGTATTTTAACCCACTTTTTAAACTTATTTTAAAGTAAGTAGAAGGGTTGGAAAGTGAGCGTGAGGAAAAGGATTTCTTGCTCGCTCTTTCTTTCCAGCTTGTTTACTCTGTCCATGTGCCAGCACAGTGTGGGTATTCAGCTTCACTCTTTTCATAAGAGTTTTATACAGACATGCACTGATTTTTTTTGTTTCTATGATTATTGCATACGTTAATAGGGAATGTGAAACCTATTAAAAAAGCAGAGGATCCATACTGTAAAGCCACAGAAAATATCCCAGGGGATTTAGGGACGGATGTGGGATTTGCCCCATTTCAGACCAACTTTAGATTGGTTAGATTTCAGCGTGACGTAGTCCTTTTGAAGAGATGGCTGCAACAGCCTGTACATCTATGAACTGCTCCAAGGGTGACTGCAGGGCATGATAAACTACTTTTGGCTGATACCGGGAGTAGGTTTACAACTTGTAACTCCAGCAGCACCCCCCCCCCTTCTCATCATGTATGCTGGGTAACATATGATGGGGGAATAGAGTAATGATTCTCTAGATATCTGATCAATCACAGGAAGTAGCTGGCACACAGTTGTTGCTAATCTTTAATCTGAGATCGGTTTCATGGGAGAATTTTCTTACTTCTCTCCATGGTTATAATCTGGCCTTGAGTTTTTTTACTCTAGATAACATCTGATAAGAGATTAAGAACGTGGTAAGAAGCTGTTTTATATGAAATTTAAGAGGCCATTAACATTCCATTGAATTGTAAAATTGTCAAGCTAAAAACAGCTCTCCTGGTGTTCTGCACAGATGCAATAGCAAATCGCTGAGTCACAGGAAATGATTCAGTCAACATTTCTAAACTTTCCATGTGTGTTTTATGGAAGAAACTTGATGTAAATGTTTAGACAGTTACGGTTTTGGAGATAAATATTGCAATTTTACAGAGTTTGGGGTTTGACGTACCAGAATTGTGGTGCATAGTTGTCAATTTACTGAACATCTAAAGCTGTTCAATTATTGTATTCTGTTCCAGTGTGGGATGTATTTTCTTTGGCTAATGAAACGTGGTGTCATATTTGGGCATAACAGATTACACATCAGAAAATCAAAGGAAAATTAATTTTTAATGTCCCGGGATTCCCTCTGCACTGCTGCAGGAGAACTTGCTTAGGCCTCCACACAGTTGTCTTTAGTTTCTTGTCTCCTCATCCTGTAAACACAGCGCTTCAGTGATATGACCTCTCATCACAGGTTATCCTCTGCCCTAAGTGATCTCACTGGGATAAACTGCTTTAGAAGGTTAAGTTAAAGTGTTTCCTTGCTCCTCATTTTAATTTCATTAATTGCAACAGACAGAGTGCTGACAATGCAAAATTCGTTTTTTCTTCTTATGGCAGTTGCTTGCAGTTAAAGTGTTTCTTGTATTTTTCAAATATTTTATTTCAGTAGGATTTTCTTAAATGTTTTAGTCGGTAAGAATTTGAATGGACCTGCAGTGTGCTTTGGCTTAAAGGACATGAAATCAGTATTATGGTTACTGTACAAAACTATTATACCTAGGTATACTTTTGTGAATCTGAAGTAGCACTAATAAAGCCAATGTAGTTTCTCTGGATTTACACTGATTTAACTGAGACCAATCCAGGCCTAAATATTAATGTTCACGATTAAAATATAAGCAGAGAGGCAGGAACTTAGAGTTCATATTACTTCTTGACATTAAATATCCCGTGGCAGGACTTTTTTAAAAGGCTTGCTAGCACCAGCACGATAGACAAATTCTAGCTTCAACCATATAATTTCCATGTGCCTAACTTGTCCTTACAGGAAAATAATCCCAGGAGACAGCTTCAGCGGGTGAGCAAGTGTCTGCTAGTGTGTGGGAATCGATATTTGGACCTGAGACAGTGGAAGAACTACAGGCTGTCTAATGTTTCTGGCTGTAACAGGTGAGGACAGGCATGTCAAAACCAGTAATGTCTTCGTGGTTCTAGATTTCCACCTACAGGTGGGCTAGGCTAGTCCAAAATGGACAAAGAGCCCCCTTTGAATGTCCCTGCGATGCTGAACGACCGGGATGAATTGGTCACCCTAGACAACACAGGGTGCGCGGTGACCGAAGAGTTTGGCTCAGTCTGAGCCGTGCTGTACCAGGCGCAGGTGCCCAGGTGCTGGTGGGGGGGGCTGCAGGGGCCGCCTCTGTGAGGAGAGGACGGGGCTGCCCCGTGCCGGACACAGCCGGTTCCAGCCGGCGCCAAAAAACAGTGCGAGAAACAGCCCTGCGAGCCCCCGGGGGAGAGCAGCAGGAGGGGAGGAGGCGCTCCCGGCGCCCCAGCAGAGATTCCCCTGCAGCCCCTGGGGAAGACCATGGTGACGCAGGTTGTCCCCCTGCAGCCCATGGAGAACCACGGTGGAGCAGATATCCACACTGCAGCCCATGGAGGACCCCATGCTGCAGCAGTCATCCTGAAGGAACTGCAGCCCAGGCGAAGGGCCCAAGCTGGAGCAGTTCATGAAGGACTGCAGCCCATGAAGAGGACCCAGGCTGGAGCGGGGAACAGCATGAGGAGGAAGGAGCGGCAGAGAGGAGCTGTTCGGGATTGACCGCAGGCCCCATTCCCCATCCCCTGCACCGCTTGGGGAGGAGGAGGAGGTAGAGGAGTCGGGGATGAGGAGTGAAGGTGAGCCTGGGAAGAAGGGAAGTGTGAGGAGAAGGTGTTTTTACTTTTGCCTTTGCTTCTCAACATTCTATTCTATTCTTAATTGGCAATAAATTAAATTAATTTTCCCCAAGTTGAATCTGTTTTGCCTGTGACAGTAACTGGTGAGTGATCTCCCTGTCCTTATCTCAACCCATGAGCTTTCCCATCTTATTTTCTCCCCCTGTCCTGCTGAGGAAGGGGAGTAAGAGAGCAGCTGGGTGGGCATCCAGCAGCCAAGGTCAACCCACCACAAATGCATTTTATTGTATGTGGGGACTGTGAATGTTCTGATTCAACCAAATACCTGCTATGTAATTCCTGATGATGAGGTCTTTGATGTCAGATTGTTTCTGAGGGAGGTGTAAAGAGAAGGAGAGAAGGGAAGCAGACCTAATATTGAATAGATACTTAAGTGGCAAACCAAGCACAAGTAGTTTTCACTGAAAATTGTCTTGAAAGGTTTGTAATGACAATGTTTCTTGATTTTTTTTTTTTATCTCCAGGGTAAATTTTTTAAGTAAAAGGCAATAAGCAGTTAGAAAAATAACAATGCCAGTGACATGTAGCAAAAAAATCAAAGCTTTAAAAATGAAAACAAGTTTCCTTTGTTCAACAGCCTGTAATAGCTAGCTTTGAAACTTCAATCCTGAAGCTTTTGCATTTCCTTTTAAAAAGTTTAAACTAAGTATTAATGTGGCCACTTGGGATTGCACACAGTCTCCTTGAAAGGATAGAGAAACGTATCCTTCTAGGGCTTATATATGTATTCAGTTTTGTAACTTATAGCACCTTTTTTTGAAAACTGCAATATTCTCTGTGAAATTTCACAGGCAGCAGTTGGCTAGAAATAAAATTATTTTTACAACAAAACAAAAAATTCCTGAAGATTCACTGATCTATGCAATTACTTGAAACTTAATGAAGCTACTATTAACTTATCAAACTTGCATTCCTCACTTCCCTATAAATCCTTTTCAACATACCTATTTCCAGCTAACGTTCACTTTTCCTGCAGAGTACTTATTACTATTAATATCAAACTGGCTCAAAGTAAATAATTTAAGGATTGTCATAGCTAAAGTTTAATATTGAATTGTTGAAAATGTATACACATAGAAAATACCGTGACTCATGGTTTTTCAGACTAGCTCAAGAGACAAAAAGTTGATTTTTTTAATATACAGCTTCTGTAAATTGTTATGGGTCTGTCAAAGCCAAAGTAGTCACAGCAGCAAATGTAAAAATATATATGGCAAGTGGAAGACAGTGAAAAAGAAATTCTGCATGAAAAACAGGACAGACTTCTTTATGTCTCTTTTAATCTAATCAGATTTTAAATGTATCCTGAATTATGTAATCCACCTCTTTAAGCTAAATTGTAGTAAAATGAGTCTGCAATAGTAGAGCAAAACAGAAAGGAGGAAAATGTTAAGCTCCTGTTTAAGAACGATTTATGGAATTATCTGTCGTAATTAAGTTAATAGAAATTCGGCAAGGATGAATGCCAAACCCTGTGCCTGGGAAGGAGGGACCCCACAGAGGAGCACAGGCTGGGGACAGAGTGAGCAGCTCTGTGGAAGGGACCTGGAGGGCTCATGGACATCAGGTTGGGCAGGATCCAGCAATATGTCCTGGCAGCAAGGGAGGCCAACAGCATCCTGGGCTGTAGCAACAGGGGTGCAGTCAGTAGGTGAAGTGATTATTCCCATTTGCTCAGCACCTGTTAGACCACATTTGGATACTGTGTTCAGTTTTGGGCCCTTAAAAACAAGACAGACAGTGGTAAACTGGCCTGTTCAGTGGAGGGCCACAGTCAGGGGGCTGGAACACTTGCCCAGTGGAGAGAGGCTGAGGGAGCAGAGCTTGTTCAGCCTCAGGAGGAGACTTTGTTGGGGGGCCCTAATAGCAGCATTCCCCTACCTGTGACAAGGTCATCAAGAAGATGGAGCCTGGCACTTCTCAGTGGCACAATGTGGGAGAACAAGAGGCAACAAGCAGAAGTTGAAACAAGAGAGGTTCACACTAGGTGTGAGGAGAAACCTTTTGACCCTGAGGAGACTCAGATACTGGAACAGGTTATCCAGAGGAGGTTGCGTGCTCTCCATCCTTGGAGGATTTTGAGGCCAGATTGAATAAAGCCCTGAGTAACCTCAAGGCTCAACCTGCTTTAAGCAGGACATTGGACTAAGTGACCTCTTGAGATCTCCTCTAACTTGAATTATCCTGTGATTCCATGTGATTTTATTATTATTAGTGTTATTTTCTTTTCTGTAAGAGGTTGAAAGACTGTTGTAAAAAGTGTCCTTTCCAGAGTTTACGTTCAGTCTCATTTCAGTCTTAAGTACTTTTCACTTGTGCTAAACGTGATTTGATATACATGAGTCAAATTGTTTTTGACACAGAAGACTTCGAAGTTTTTGATTCTACGGTCTCAAGACATTTAGATATTTACATATTTTTCCTCAAAGAAAAATACTCCCCTGCTCATTTTGGCAAATATTTGTTCATCTCCCCTGTTTTAATTGGTAATTAAATGAATGGAGCATGACTTCTTTATCAAATAAATACTTATTTTAGAAATTAAGGGTATAATTTGAAAATAAAAGGTAATTTCTGAGTTGAAGAGATTACTTGTATTCAACCACTATTCATTATCTATTTTCACTTTATGTCTTAGCTGTTTAAAAGGACTTAAGAATATATTCCTAAACTCAGTGTTAGATGCAGTAATTACATTTTCTGGTTGGAAAGTTAACTTCTTCAACAAACCTTACAATAGGTTCAAGTGAGCTAAAAATAAAACTCCAGGCAGTTCATATTAACTGGGTAATAACAGGCAACAGCAAAAAGCAGTATCCAGCTATGATGAAAACAGGAAGTTCATTACACAAGCTGCCCTTTCCAGATAGGTAAGAATTCTTAAAGGCTTAACTAAAATAATAATCCCTCAAAGTTTTTAATAAAAGCAGAGAGTTGCCTATTGTTCATAGCTCAGTGGAGACGAAAAACATGCACCCCAGTACATTGTGAAAGATCTGCTGTGTTCTGGGAAAGAACACTATTTCCATTTAGTTATTGGTAACCCTGATTTCAATTTTAAGTCACTATGGATTTGATCCTGCAAAGGGCTGAGCATCTGAACCCTATCCAGCAAAGCTGCATAATGCCGTTAAGCCTGGGAGCGTGGCGAGATTGAAATGCAGAAGTTGCCCCTGATTGACTGGGGTCAGAACTGAGTGCTGAGCTCTTGTCATCGACACTGAAGCTATCTGTGCTCCAGCATCTCCCAGGAAACCACGTTCCTCCTCTGAAGCAGTAGTGTCCTCTCCACCTTCTCTTGGCAGGCGGAGGTGGCAACAGGATCCTTTCTGTGACGAAGGAAGCACTAGCTAGATCTAGACGACTCCTAGAGAGGTTTTGCTAGGGACATGCTTCTCATTCTATTTCTGTGGTAAGAGGCAGGTAAAAGAAATAGCCCCCCTGCTGCTGACCCAAGGTATCTAGAGAAGATCTGCATTTTCTCAGCTCCTCATTCTGCTTGTGAGGTGGTGAAGAGTAGTTGTGTGCACAACCAAATAGCCGGCGTATGCAGCTTCCCGTTGCGTGCATCAAATGCTGATCTGAGTACACAAGTAAGGTGTTTTGGATGCAGGACCATCTTATTTGCATTTGGGGGGGATTTAACACTTTCTCTGATGCATTAACGGGACAAATTACAGCAGCGTAAGCATGCTGTGTTTCGGAAGTGCCACACGCTAGGGACCCAACCAGACTGCAGTGATAGAGGGTGCCACCTGCCCGAAGAAGGGGCGTGCCTCAGCCCGGCTATGGCCTTTCTTCTGTCCTGTAGCGCTGGCTGATCCCCGCTGCTCTTTCACCACTCTTTTCCCTTCAGAACTGGGATGCCTCCGCAGGGAAGCTCTCACCCACCTTTCAGGGGA
>NW_008824908.1:2608573-2628533 GCF_000699105.1 Pygoscelis adeliae | reverse complement strand
GCTCTTCCACAGTGTGGTTCTGCCTCTGAGGCCTGTAATGGGAATCCATGTGTATACGGTAAACACGATGCGACACAGCTCTCTTTCACCCTGTGTGTTCACATGCATTTGCATGACAAAAGAAATGTCAGTTTGTATTTCTCTTGCCAAATGAAATCACGTTAGACTTTGTTTGCTCTGATTTGGACGCTCTTTATCTAATGCTGCCTATCCAATAAAATGACCTCTGAAATTAAGATGTTTAAAAGACAGAACTGACTATTTCCACCCAGCAGGATAGAACGCAGCCATGTTATTAAATAATGACAATGTTGATTTACTGTTAACAAACTCTTCATAGAAGCTAAACACATTAGACAGTCTATGCAGATAATACTGGTATTAAACCCAGACACGTGGACGAACTACTACCGTTATGCTCTTATCACATAATTTTGGTTCTCAAACTGGAAAAAGCTGGTACTTCGTGTATTAATTAAATGACTGTATAGTCTGCAAAGGCTTTTTATCGTGTTTCAGAAATACATAACCAAAATGATTCTTGTGATATACGACAGAAGAAAGCTTCTTTGTAAACTTAAGATAAGGATTCCTGTGGAATCTCCTCAGGTTTAAAAATTGGAAGTCACGTCATTCCCTACTTAATTTGTCTATGTTTAGCTCATGAATTACAATAAGTGCTTCCACTTTTAACCACGTCTTGCTCCAGCATATGTCTTTTTGCTGCTGCTCTCGCTGTGCTAAGTCCAGCTTGGATTGCTGTGCCTGGTACAAACATGTGGGAAGATGCAGTTCTCTCAAGCTTGAAGCCTAAAATAGCCTCCAAATGAGGGGAAGGAGGAGTAGATGATGACATCTATGCAAAATTATCGGAGTGACCTGTTGATCTGACATCTTTTTGGTGTGTAGCACTTTATTTACATAAAAACATTTAGTTTTGACATTTTGTCAAGGAAAATTTCATGATAGTGATGTGGAAAAGAGGATTGTTGGGTTTTGCTGTGGGAGAGAAAAAAAGGAAAACTAGGAAAACGTGAAGGGATGAGAAAGTGTGTGTGGCACTGGGGAGAGTATGGACACACGGACAGTAAAATCGAATGGCTGATGTGTCACAGAGGTGAAGGAGGAAGAGACAAAGGTGACTGGCAATCAGCAGTGACATGGTTCAGTGGCAGATCTGAACGTCTGGCCCAGATGTTGCTGCTCCCATCTGCAGCAAGGTAAAGAGGCTGCTAGGTTTCTTGCCCCAGGATTTGTCTTTAATTTTTTGTCTTCTTTGTTTTGCAGTCTATTAAGCCATTTTTTCCTAACAGGTAATTCTTAAGCATCCCTTTTATTTCATTTGATTGTCAAAACCTGTGGTAACGCTGAATAGCAATGCTTGTGATGTTCTTTTGAGTTCTTTGCATTTTTATAACATTCAGATTACCCTGGGTGCTATTTAGGTCAGAGTGTGTGGGGACACAGCTGCTGAATGTTTCTTTGAAGAAGCTTTTTTTAAGTTCTGAGGAAGTTGGGATGCGACTGGCAAAGGAACTTCCCTAGGTCTCTTTACCTTCGTCTTGCCTTCTTGTGAAGGACTCCCTTCTCAACTTGTGGTCAGATTTTGAAGGCATGGAGAGTTCTCCACTCCCCCATCAAAAACCGTAATGAAGCTGCAGACTTAAGGCCTGACACTGAGAGGGCACAGGCTCAGCGGTTTGGACAGATAAACATGGAGAAATGCCAAATAAGAGCATTGTGGGTGAGGTCCTGCCTCTGAAGGGCTGTTTTGTTGTCTCCTGCTGGCTGAGAATACTGAGGAGGGAGAGGCAAGGAGGCCTTTCTGACTGCAGACACTTCTCCTTTGCAGAGTGCCTGTGTGAAACAGTGCTGCAGTGGACTGTGGTAGAAGGGACAAAAAACCCCTCAGCCGCTGCTGGGAGGCAATGGGCAACAACAGAAAGGCGAGTGTCCAAAAAAAGGCATGGGATGGGGAAAGAGCACATTTGGAAGAAGAGGAGCTAAAAATAAAGTTGTAACTGTAAATGACAGCGATAATTAGCATTTTAACATGTTAGGGTTGAGATGGGGAAATAGTTATTATTTTTCAAGATAACTTTTGGAAGGGCTGAAACAATTAGTTATTTTCTCTGTACACTTTTCTATACACTTTATATATACAAACCTTAATATACTTCACCGAAATAAAAAAAAAAAATTCTTAAAACAATGCAATCTGAAATGTCAACAAGAGAATGAAAATTTTTAATAAAATGATGATTTCCTGAAAAAATTATCAACTTGTTTGTAAATTTTTTTTCCAAAATTGCTGATCAAAAAACCTTGTAGAAACCTCCTCTTATTATATTCCTTAGTTTTGCCTGCTGCAGTGCAGGATCATTCCCAAATTAATGTAGATTCTAGTGCTTATCTAATCTACTATTATGCCAATTAATTCAATTTCAGAGACCGTTTAAAGTTTTCCCTACTATTGAACTTCAATGTTCATCACTTAATTTTTCCTTGATATTTGTGTAATACTCTCTTGTATCTCTCTAAATGATTCTGCTAATGAACCAGTGTGGAGTTTGCACATTTTAAATATTTGCTGTAGATGTAATCATAACTTAGCTGTCATTTAGCCAGCACTATACATGTATTTATCTTTTCATCTTTTCTTTTAGTTTAGTCTCCCCTAATTATTTTTGTAGCTTTTCTTTGAACTTAATCCAATTTGTCTACGTTTTTCTGGTAATTAGGTGCTGATAGCAGAAAAGCATTTGGACAAATTCGACCTGATATGTGAAGAATCATCTCCTTTTATTTCTTTGAACCTGTCTCCTACTAGCTTTCGTTAATGGCTCCTACTTCTTGTGTTTGGAAAAAACAGCGAGCACTTGATTTCTAGCCACCTTCCCACATGTAGCGTGATCCATTTTGCATTCTGTAACTCTTTTATGGTTCATTTCTTTTGACTTCCAGAATTACTCGCCCTGTTATTTTTGTATGGGAAAGAAGTTAGATTTGTTCTGCTAGTGGTTGCAGGAGCAGTAGTTTTCTTCAGCAGTAGAACTGTCTCTGGTTTTCTCTAAACTTCTGCTATTTATTTAGTTATAAATTCTTTACCTAGTAACTTCAGCAGTTTCTGATGCTTGCCCTTCATCTATGAGCGTGCACACAGCTAATCTCTTAAAATAATATTAGTGTGGCAAAGTGAAGATCTCAAAGGAAAAACAAAGTTCCAGTTGCTGGGGCAATATTAATTTTGAGACCTCCTTCTCTTGTGTGATGTATCTTTAATTTATGATTATACTATTTTTTTCTTTTATATAGGATTCTGTCTCACTAAATACAAGGATGGATAATGCTGAGTGACAAAAATCTTCCACATCTCTTCCTTATCCTTTAGCTGTAGCATCCTTATTGTACAGGCAAGGAAAATATGTGAGAAGGAACTTTTTATGAAATGACATAACAAACTTGTGCTGACGTTAGGACGATGTCTGTCAGCGTGGAGACTGAGCACTGCTTTGGTCTTCAGAGCTGGCCATGAACATGCCTGGGAGTGCACACTTCGCAGTGACCTTGCTACAGAATAGGGTCGTCAGATCACACCCCTGAAAGTTAGCACCTCAAGCAAGACATACCAAAAATGTGGACTGCAAAATATTTCTTTCTTGGGGGGCAGGGAGGGAAATCTGGGGATTTCTGTGAAATCTGTGAAATAGTCAGGAATGGAAGTGAGTTCACCTGACTGAATTTCTGCTTCCTAAACCGTACATCTGCTCACACCTTAAAGTCTGCCTGCCAGCTTGAAGCCTTGCAGAAGTCGAGGTAGGGACAGAATCAAGAATATCAAGGTCCCTGGTCTGTGTGTAGGTACCATTCTTTCTGTGAGGTCTGTCAGGCAAGGGGGATATCGGAAAAAACAGGATGTGAATGTATAATTTAAACCAAATTGTTTTCCTTGTGGATGGGGATTGATTGGGCAGTCTTAATTCTGGATTTCCCAATTTTCTGGATTTTTTTTGAGTGCTAGATCCTAAAAATCATTCTTCAAATGTTTGTTTGGGAAAGAAGGATAAAAAGAAGTGAAATTCATCACCTCGTTAGAAGACAGAAGTTGAGCTTCTTCTCATTGCTTTTATGTATAATTCTTGTTGAATTGGTTTCTGCCGGTTCATTTAATGAAATGAAGGTTAATTGCTTCAGTATCTATCTGCTATGGTTTGCAGGCCAAGCAGTGGAAGATGATGTGACCCGTAATACACTGATCAACTCTATGATACAAACTACTCTGTCTATACAAAAACATAGTAATTTTTATTGTGTTGATTTTAGGGGTCATCCTGAGTTTGTCTACAAGACCAACACTGGTCTCTGTTGGCAAGGAGCCTGCAAGGGTGGCTTGAGGTGAGGCCAGCTGGTGTCATGCATGATGTGCAGATCTCTCTGATATGATGAGTGTGTGTAGCTGTCACGTTGGGCTGGCAGCATGTAACTGCTTTCTGTATGTTCTTTCTTAATATACCTAATTAATGCTATGGTCTCAATCTGCTTAATACATCTTTGCCACTTTAAAAATCTTTCCTCTTCTTATGAAGAGGAACATTTATTGCAAGTAGGACAATGTTATGACAAGAGATACATTTTGTTATTCTTTCCCCCCCCACCAGACCTTTCATTTCTCATTCTGCCATTCTGTGGCAATTACATGTTCAGTCTGTGCATGACTTGCATGTGCTTGCATATCAGTTTTACAGCACTGCTCCCCCCCTTGCCCATAAACAAGTGCCAGCTAAGTGCTTCATGCCCTCTTGCCTTCCTTCCCTGAGTGCCTGTAGAGCTGTGTCCAAACTGCTGGAAAGAGCTGTGCGGCAAGAGGAACAGTGAAGGGCAAAACCAGGCAGTAGGTGAGTACCAGTGTCCTGGTTTCGGCAGGGATAGAGTTAATTTCCTTCCTAGGAGCTGGTACAGTGCTGTGTTTTGGATTCAGGAGGAGAACAATGTTGATAACACACCGATGTTTTAGTTGTTGCTAGGTAGTGCTTACCCTAGCCAAGGGCTTCTCAGCTCCCCATGCTCTACCGACTGAGAAGGCTGGAGGTGCACAAGAAGCTGGGAGGGGGCACAGCCAGGACAGCTGACCCAAACTGGCCCAAGGGACATTCCATACCATGTGACGTCATGCTCAGTACATAAACTGGGGGAAAGCTGGCCGGGGGGGCCGCTGCTCGGGGACTGGCTGGGCATTGGTGGGCAGGTGGTGAGCAATTGCACTATGCATCACTTGCTTTGTGTATTATTATTATTATTATTACTACATTGTTATTATTATTATTGTTTTATTTCAATTATTAAACTGTTTTTCTCTCAACCCACGAGTTTCTATGATTCTATGACTTAGTTGCCGACTGAGGTTAAACCACGACAACCAGCCAGTGCACCGATCAAGGTGCTTGTCTATGTAAATTGCGTAGCTGTTTTTTTCAGTATTTTTGCAAAAATTGGAGGCACCATAGTAGCAGAACGTACAAATTTGTAAATAAAGCCCGGTTCAGTTCCAGTTATGGAGTGATTCCCTGAAGTGGTAGGGATTCCCTTCACCTCACAGTGGATTATTGTATAGTAGCCCATGTTTTATCAAATGTGAGACAAGAACCTTAAAGCTTTGCTTTCAGATGGTAAGCTTTTCTCTCAATGAAAGATTATAAAGGTGTCGTGGTTTAACCTCAGCCGGCAACTAAGCACCACACAGCTGCTCGCTCACTCCCCCCCAGTGGGATGGGGGAGAGAATCGGAAGGGTAAAAGTGAGAAAACTCATGGGTTGAGATAAAAACAGTTTAATAGGTAAAGCAAAAGCTGCGCACGCAAGCAAAGCAAAACAAGGAATTCATCCACTCCTTCCCATCGGCAGGCAGATGTTCAGCCATCTCCAGGAAAGCAGGGCTCCATCACACGGAACGGTTACTTGGGAAGACAAACGCCATCACTCCAAACGTCCCCCCCTTCCTTCTTCTTCCCCCAGCTTTATATGCTGAGCATGACATCACATGGTATGGAATGTCCCTTTGGCCAGTTTGGGTCAGCTGTCCTGGCTGTGCCCCCTCCCAGCTTCTTGTGCACCTCCAGCCTTCTCAGTCGGTAGAGCATGGGGAGCTGAGAAGCCCTTGGCTAGGGTAAGCACTACCTAGCAACAACTAAAACATCGGTGTGTTATCAACATTGTTCTCCTCCTAAACCCAAAACACAGCACTGTACCAGCTCCTAGGAAGGAAATTAACTCTATCCCTGCTGAAACCAGGACAAAAGGTTTCAGGCAGAGTGACAAAAATTAACAGGTGTTTTGAAAGCATTCAGAAATCAGATGTTGAGGACTGGTCTATCACAGAGTAGTTGGACAAAGAAACAAAACCTGTAACTACTATGGACTATCATAAGTGTTCTGTGTTATGATTTAAAATGAAATAATTTAAGGAAGTCTCTGATAAAGATTATTCCTTCCAGATTGTAGCCATAGAAGGATGCCAGGAAAACTGAGGAAACTTTGTATTCCATGAGGTTTGTAAAAACAAACAAAAAAGGTCCCTTCTCTATTTTGTGAACTTTTCATTAATAAATATTTGTGAACACTGGGGATTTCTGCAAATTGTTTTTAGCAAAGTAGATTTTGGCCATAATAAATAGTTCCACTAACGCATTTATTTAATTTTTCATTGCTCCTGGTTCTGCTACGACACAGGAACTTGATCTTTTGGCATCCAGTAATATTTTTGCTTTGATCCTGTAACCAAATGATGCTAGCCACAAAATTATTTTAATTTTGTCATGATTGCACTTGGGATACTTGCTATTCATTTTGGTTTTGGTACTCACAGCATTGAAACTTAACCCAAATAACCAATTATGTCTTTGCAATAATGTCAAGCAATATTTGGCAATTATTTCACTGTATGATTCAGGAAGGTGTTTGACACTGACCTGATTGCATCTGGGAATAATTGTGAGTTTACGAAACCAAGAGTGGAATTATATACTAAACAGCTAGTCATCTCTGACAGGAACATAGCGATTATACTCTTTCAATAATATGGGGTCTTAGCTGGAAATCAATACATAACAGGTAAGGGGTGACTAGCAGGCCAAATAATTCCTACCAAAGAGGCTAAGAGGGTAGCTAGGCAAGACTTTATGCTTTGAGCTTTACATTTCAGCTTAATTCTGTTTCATGTTAGTGTACATAACTGGGTTTTACAGCATCCTTGAAGTCATTCAGCCTGCTGTGAAATAATAAAAAAAAAATGGTTAATTGCTGTGTGTTGCTCTATTTGAGACCACTGATATAATACTACATGTTCAAATAGTGATTGCAAAGGGAGAGAAAGGTATATACAACCTTGAGTTTTATATAACCAGGAATTTTTAAAATCAGTTTTTGGTCTTCATCTTGCTAAATGAAGAAAAGGGAGATTATTCCAAAACATAGGCGTCCTGAAAGTACAGGTGAGTCTAATAGGTAGGTAAGCAAACAATACATTGCTTATGAAAAGAATAGTTGGTACTACCTGACTGAGGTCATAATCTAGGAAAAAAATTATGAAGTAATGTAATTTATCTGATCATTCCTATTGATCTTGATAGGAGGTCTGTAATGGGTAATGTTATTGATATGTAAGAGTTAGCGAAGTCTGGGACAGAGTCAGTTAAAGGCATTTGGTAAGGAGCAATGATAATTAGCACTGGGGTTTTAGTCTGGTTAGATTGGATTTGAAATCTCAAATCCTTATTTTGTCTTAGGACTAGTTTACATGTCTCTACCAATTTTAAGAACCAGGTAATATTATCAATTTTTTATAACTTACAGGTAGAATTAATATGTTATAAAAGGATATTTGCTGAAAAGATTCATAATGTCCACACAGAAGTAACTAGGTGATGGTTTTAGTGTCATTAGTATGGTGGTAGAAGATGGTATTATTGTTGTTATTATTCTCATCATCATCATAATCATCTCAGATTTTCACAAGATCTCCAGCCAAACTTGTTGAAGCTGGATTTAGGTGCTAATACTTTCTGCCAGCTCCTAGTGATTAAGCATGGTGGGATAGGTACATACATTAAATTTCAGTGGCATTTTCCCATGATTTATTTCACACAGGAGAGTCCCAAATCTGCCAAGAAATAAGTGTAATTAGGTGATTGATTTTCTGTTTCCCATTGAATTCTGTGATAACCTGAGAAGAAATTGCCTGGGTTGTGTTCTTTTCACATCGTTAAAACTCAGAAGGAGAGTAGCATTTCCACAAATAAATATAGACCTTCAACGGAAAAGAAACTTCCTGAAAAATCTGAAAAATAATTTGCTAGAGATGAAGTATCAGATGGTAAAAGTACTGCTTTGGTTTTGTTGCACAAGTCCAGGTCTATTTCAGACACAAGAAGAAGAGTTCAATTTTAACAGGATAGTTCCAGCCATGAAACTAAACAGAATCTGTGAATTATTGGTTAGTTTAAGATAACATATACAATAAACCATTATGTCTGGCCAGACATATTTAAAACCAATTACAAGTAGCTGTTTAAAAAGTTTTCAGGATGAATGGGGCTTTCTGGTTTGCTTTGTAGAGGAAAATACTATTGTATTAGCCAATAAAAACACTTATGATTACTACTGATTTCCCTAACCTCTCCATTTTACTTGGCAGAAAGCAGCATGGGGTGTTGCTACTGTTTCCCTTGCTCCTGAGCCTCCACAAGAATGCCTAGCCAAGGTGGCTAGATGACATTTTGGCATAGAAAGCACCACATTTTCTCCTGCCAAATCCAGACAGTTCATGTATGCAGGTGAAATGTTGCCCTCACTGGTTTTTGGGATATGATTCTCAGCCTCCTATCAGCCACATACATTAGGAAACTGGGAAAAACTTGAAGTGCCATTCTTAACACGTGCAGATATTTATTTGTGTCACCCCTTGGCATATTGATATTCTGGCTTGCAATATGAAGGACACTGCTTTACTATGTGTCCTGGTTTCGGCAGGAATAGAGTGCTGGTACAGTGCTGTGTTTTGGATTTAGGAGGAGAACAATGTTGATAACACACCGATGTTTTAGTTGTTGCTAGGTAGTGCTTACCCTAGCCAAGGGCTTCTCAGCTCCCCATGCTCTACCGACTGAGAAGGCTGGAGGTGCACAAGAAGCTGGGAGGGGGCACAGCCAGGACAGCTGACCCAAACTGGCCAAAGGGACATTCCATACCATGTGACGTCATGCTCAGTACATAAACTGGGGAAAGCTGGACGGGGGGGGCCGCTGCTCGGGGACTGGCTGGGCATTGGTGGGCAGGTGGTGAGCAATTGCACTATGCATCACTTGCTTTCTGTATTATTATTATTATTATTATTATTATTATTGCTATTATTGTTTTATTTCAATTATTAAACTGTTTTTCTCTCAACCCACGAGTTTTTCTCACTTCTACTCTTCCAATTCTCTCCCCCCATCCCACCGGGGGTGGGGGTGGGAGGAGTGAGCGAGCGGCTGTGTGGTGCTCAGTTGCCGACTGAGGTTAAACCACAACACTATGACATTTAACCTGACACTCAAAAGTTGCAGCCTCTGCTTTCTTATAGATGGATCCTAAAAAGGAATTATCAACAAGTTAAAATCTATTGTGATTTCTCTCCAAGCATTCATTCTGTGCAGGAGGGATGGATAAACAAGTTTCACTAACAATGTCAGAGTCACATAATATATTATTTACAGTGAATTCTAACAAAAAAAAAAGTTCTAAGCGTTTTTGATTCATAACTGCCATTCTTTGTCATAAGTAAGCACTTTTGACGTATACTTAGAGCCACTCCTGTCTTGCCTTTTCCTTAGCTCAAAAACTTGCCTTTGAAGGTGGATAAAATACAATCGTTGGAGACTGACTCCTAGAACTGCAAATTACTTTTTGGTGCATTTTCAAATTTGTTTTGCCCAGCCTTCATGAAAGCTAAATTTCTTTCAGTAAAGTCTACTGGATGTTATTTAAATTGCAGACACTGAATCTCACACAGTTGTATGGTGAAGGGATACATGCTTTGCTGGAAAAGAGTAGTCTTTAGAAGGAGTTTCCTATTTAAACATTTACTCATTTGAGTAGTTGCTTCAAAACTATTCTTATAGTTTTGAATACTGTAATTTCTACATGACAGAAGCACATTCATTATGTTAAAATATTATAAACAGTGCAAAATCAATCTACCTTCCCTAGAACTTTTCACATGACTTCCTGATTCTTGCCCTTCTTGTCTTCATCTGCAGTAAATCATTCTGAAGAACAGAAATTGATGGCTGTCTTGGTGAACTTTTGCTTTCTTCAGTCTCTCCTAGAGGATGTTGCGGTTGTCAAATGTGGGAATTGCCCATAGCGGACCTGGTAAAGGAGATGATTTATAGATCAAAGACATTGCTGGGCAGTGTCAACAAGTGGCCTGTCACTTATGTAAAGCCTATTTTTTAATGACTGTTTTGAGTTCTTAAATGGGACTTGGCCACAAAAAAACTTTTGGGCTAGTCTTCTACAGAATGGTGAATATCCTTCTCTGTTTCTCCATTTCCTCTTTAAATTTTCTAGGTTGTTTTTTTTCCTCCTTCATGCTTTGTGAGGCTCAGGGTGAATGCAGTATTCAGCTATTCTGACATCCAAACATTTCAAACAATACGTCAGTGCTCAAGAAGTCTTATTTTTCAGTGGAATGTATTTGTTCTTTTATTAATACCTTGTTTAATATCATCCTA
Organism: Pygoscelis adeliae; assembly: GCF_000699105.1. Classification (NCBI taxonomy): domain Eukaryota; kingdom Metazoa; phylum Chordata; class Aves; order Sphenisciformes; family Spheniscidae; genus Pygoscelis; species Pygoscelis adeliae. Next base: position 2,617,765 of record NW_008824908.1, on the reverse strand, counting down.
TGATTCAAATTCAAGTTGATGAATATTCAGAAAATACTTGCACAGGAACACTTCCATTTTTATCCCGTCCTGGTGGAGGAATCCTTGCATTAAGCAAATTTCTTTTCTTTTAACCTTCCTCCAGTCTGCTGAAAGTCAATAGGCTGATGATGTTGCAGCAACTGCTTTTCTTTCTGCCAGGCTGAGAAAAGCTCTATCTACAAAAGCATTGTCCTGTCTACAGTTACTTGCATGTGCTCTCACCTATCCTTCTCCCTGAGCTGAGAGCAACTTCTTCAGAAAATAGGTCCATGTTGGCCACTTACCAGTCTTTAAAAATGCCCAGTGCTGAGATGTATTCAGGTTCTGTTTGGATTGATTGCTTGAATTTTGTGGCTGGCCTGACCTGCACTAGGAAGATTTTGAATGTATTTGATAATCCAGAGAGAGCTTGGAGCTTGGGTTGTGGAATTTAATAGTTGCTGTTCTAATTAAAATTGCTGCATCAGAAAACTCTTTGTGAGCAAGCATAGTTGTCTGATGAATGCTGAACTGAGGTACTTCCTTTGTTTGTGAAAATTTTGTCATGCAATACCTGAAATAGAAGATTCTAGTCAAAAAGCAGGTAATACAGATGTTTATAATTGGGCTTGGTACAAAAAATTATTAAATTGCTACATTTTGAATGTAAGGATTCAGAATTGTGGTTTATCTTGAAGACAGAAATGTTTTTATTTTACAGTTTACAAACAAGAAAATCATGACACAGTATGTAAAACCAAGGTAAATGCCTAAATGAGACATTTTGACATATTCCCCAAGGGAATGTCTGCATTGTGTTAGTTCCACTGTGGTAACTTTTAAGTGTTATTTTTACCTGCTACTCTAAACATTTTATAAGAAGCTTTCTCCCGACATATTTCAATAGAAAGATCAGTTGTCTGCAAAGTTACAGGTGGGCTTCTTTTGATCAGTACTTTTGAAAGGTATTTGTCATAACTCTTGGCTCTGGGGCCAGTCCTAAAAAATGGAGAGAAAACATGTCAATGTTAAATGACAGATGTTAAAAAAACAAGCAATTAACTGGGAGCATTAGGCATCCAATTCAGCTGGCTTTTATACACGTACTTTGTTTATATGTAATCTTCAAGAACAGTTTTTCATAGATACGAAACTGCTGCTATAGAGGTAATATTTGTCTATGACCTGTAAGCTTGACAGACAGAAGAATTTAAAAAATGTTGTGTGAAAAAAACTTGGGCAATGCTTGCAAAGATGTATGCTTGCAAAACAATTGCTTCTGCTGCTATGAACAGTGCAGTTCCCAGTCTGCTCCCAGGTCAGCTCATTGACTTATGTAGACCTTTGGATGGTCCTGAGCAATTTGATTACGTAGGAAAGATGATATTGGTGGATAAAAGGTTATAGCAAGTGTCTTTGTTTCCTGCCAACTTAAGCAAACTTAAGGTTCCCTCAATGTTGAATGACTAAATTATATATTACTTAGAATTCAGTCTCATTGCCGCCTTATGCCCATTCCCTCACTTTTTTACATTTCAAGAAATGTTAAAGCATCTGACAATTATTAACTGACATTTTGGAAATATTTAGACAAGAGTACCTGGGTTCCATAGTCTAGTAATGATACTCAGAAAGATGGCTTTTGTATCCAAAGATGGAGAAATGTTATAGAGAAATGATACTGTTCTTGCTGAATAATGGGATTTTACAAGAAAAAAAGACTCAAGTTGATAGCAAAATTCTTATAACTGTCAAAAGGATTGAGATTTCATGAGCTTTCTGAATATTTTTAATTTTTTTTAATAGCCAACAAGAAATTTTGGAATCACTGCATGATGAAAATTATAATTACTTTTATAACATTGAAACCTCAGGTAGTAATTCTAGTTGAATGGACTACTTAAGAGAAGTTATTTTTTAATTTGATTTCGAGATTTTTGGAAGAGACTTATGCTGTGGCATTGTCTGTCCATCTGCCTGTTCTACACTAATATCTTTTGAATTCCTTGGTCAAATTCAACCAAATCTGAGTTACCTGTAAGACTTCTGGTTTACTCTATGTTCCTTCAAGTCACGTGAAAAATAAGGGGCTGCATGGAAGAAAGAGTCTCAAATTAGTGTACTGCTGAGGAAAAGGCAGGCAGAAAGGAAACACTGTGTTTTACTAGGCAGCAGTGGGCTAAGTCTAACTTTGGACTATCCACATTGCATGTGCTCTCTTGCCTGGTTGGGGTGGCATGAAGAGAAATGATGGTGTCGAGTAGGTTTATGGGATGAAGGGAAACATCTTTCATTAGTTCTGCTGCTCACAGAAGAGCTCATTTGACTGGCATTGCTATAGTACCTTAGTTCAAAAAGAGGATTTTGAAAACCAGTATCATATGCTTTATTAAACTCAAGTCTTAAATAAGGCTATATATAATCATTTTAATTTCTGAGGCTTCACAAGTAATCCTACTTAAATATATAGAGAAGATTTATCATAAGATGTTAGTGCCGTTTTTCTTGATTATCACTTACTGAGGCTTCAAAGTACTCACTTCAAAGTGCTTAAAAGCCAAATGTTTTGGGTTTTTTTTCTTGCCACAGCATCCAGTAACCTAATAAAAGGCAGATTATACTGATTTACTGTGAAGCACAAGGGATAACTAAAATAGAAGTTTTTTTACATGTCTACCCCATAGGATTGTGAGTTATTCCAGGACTACAGGCAATGTAGATAATTTTGTATTACAGGCACAGAACATTCATGTTTTTAAAAAATAATATTTTGATTCATTATGACAAAGGACATGCCAGAAAGAAAGCTTTGTCTTCAGACTTAAAGCCACAGGGTGTCATGCTCATCTGGCATTTCTGCTAGAGGAATCTCTCTAAAGACAATCACTGGTGAAGCACTGTCCTGCATGGCCTTTGGTAGGCGGCCACAAGGATGCTGCACAGCAGAGTCTTTTGCCCTCTGAACATAATGCTGTCTTGCAGGCAATCTACAGCTGGCCACTCTGCCTTATGCCACCCTAAGCCCCTGGGCGTTCTTGGATGCATATCTGGTGTCCCCCTTGCAATTCCTCTGTAGGAACAGAGACTTCTCAAGGCGCCTCAAGGCAACCTTCAACAGTCAATCTAGACCTGTTCTTTGGCTTGCCAACACACTTTAGGTCAATACTGAAGCTGTGAATTTCACTGGTCGAGAAAGTTTCAGTGGCAAATAATTTTCCTTTAACTGAGAGCCTTTTAGGTAGCCCATGGAAGGTTCTGAAAGGAAGAGCAGAGTAATTGCAATCTGATGTAACCTGACAGAGTCAGGGTAATGGGTGCTGAGTGACTGGTGTGGCTGAGAGAGTTGGACTGATGCGCTTTGAACTTGCTGAAGCAATTTCAGGCATCAGTTAAAAATGACAAAGCTGTCTTGCAATAGCCAAACCTGGAAGCTATTCTTATAAAAAAGAACCATGGCTATGTCATAATATGTAAAAATGGTAATTTTAGTGGCATCTCTATTTGCAGCTAAACACTGTTGAGATCATCTTGGAGTCAAACCACCAGTACAGGTATCTCAGCCTTCAAGATTTTTGTTCTCAGCTTCACAAGTTTTCCACCTTGTTAGGGTTTAGTTCCATCTTGGCAAAGCACTGGAACAGCTGGGCTGTAGGACTAATTGTGCCACACCTAGAAGATGCGTGCAACTGGCTTTCCTCAGCGTGCACTGCGTGTTCAATCTGCAGTATCTTCTGAATTCTGCCAGCACTTTCAGGTAGCTGTTCAGTGAAGATGGGAGGGAGAGTGGACCTCCAAGGACATGAATAGAATTGGCTGAGACATTGCCACAGCAGAACCCTCTGGGACCAGACCACAGTTCATGTTTGGCTACTGTTCTGTTTCAGTTTGTGACTAGAGCAGGCTGGTAAGACAGTACTGAAAATTTACCGGTTCTGGCATAAAATCCTTATCCCTACTCTTATCAAAAAGAAAGACAAGAAAATAACATTTGTGTTATAAGCTACATTTTAACTCTTACTTAGATACAGTGAAGGAAACTAATTATCCGATTAAAATTTGCCTAGCACTAAAGTTGGTTCTCAGTGAGTTTAACAGTAATACATTGTCCTCTGCTGCAGGAGTGGCAAATGTACCAGAACATACTGGATTATATCAGAGCATGGCTTTTATACCACTATCCACTTTACACAAACTTTGAAGCTCTTGCCTATGAAGTTGACGGAACCTCATTGTGGGACTGTAAGACACTAGCTGCATTTGTGGGGAGAAATCCTCTCTGTCAAGTATTAACTGGAGCCTCTCTAGCAAGCAGTAAGCCAGAGTTTTGGCAACCCCTCATTCGGAGGGACTCGATCCCCTAGATCAAGTTAGGGGCTCCTCTGAATTCAATCAGAATGAACATATGTGAGTTTTGAAGTTCTGAATATTGGAGTCCTTCCGACAGAAATTAATAACTGGGCCCAAAACTATAATTTTATATAGTTGTTAGCCAAGTGACTTTAAGCCTTAAACAAAGACTACTGACCCCAGAGGAGAGCAGTCTTTCCTGAGCATCCCACATGTAGCAAGCCATTTTGGGGGAGTAAGAACTCTGTTGATATCTGCTGAAGTGTGAGATGATTTTATTAGATGGTCCCGGTTTCATTTACATGTAAACTTTGAGACAGCTGACATCCCACTTTGAAAACTATTACTAAATTTTAAAATGAGAGAAAATGTAACATCGATATTCGTGCTTGCTGAGGACTGCCCAGACTGCTTTGCAATCTGTAGTACAGGGGCGATGAAACCATAGGTCAGGCATGAATCTGGAAATGTTTCCCTATTGTCAGGACTCATTGGAATTCATTTTGAGTAATGACTCTCTGTGAAGGAGGAAGGAAGTGGCCAGGGCGTGTTGGCACGATGGACCTGATAGGTCACTAAATTGGGTAGTGGGTATGGCAGCTACTCATGGTGCCTGGCAGACTTGTATGTACCAGCAACGGACCAGTCATGGAGTAGACCAGCTAGATGTTGTCGTTGAGTACAAAAGCCATGAGCAGGAGCTCTGCTTTGGGCAGGGCTGGGGTAACTAAAAAAGCCTTGGGCAACTTCTCCCTTTGCAACAACAGATCAACCATCTGCTGAAGTTATCTGAGAAGTATGATGTTGATGGTAATAGCAGTTACTTCAGTGGCCACTTACACCTATGGGAAGGGGTATGGGTCAGGACATTTGCTGGAATACCCTAAGAAAGGGAGGAGGCTAGCTGATGGTAGTTTTGATTACTGTAACTCAGGTCTCCCAAACTCGGCTTTGGTTATGTTGTCATCTCCAAAGCCACTGAAGTTCTGCTTGTTTATAAACCTTTTGAGTGATCTGCTGCATGTGAGTATGGATGTTTTTTCAGTTTCGGGCATAAATTATGCTTCATACAGCATAATATAATTCCCTAGGCTTTTGGGTGGGGGCTCAGGATGGTATTTAAGAATTTTACTAGAAAGGTCTAGAAACTGAACAGATCCTTTAATTAAAGCAAATCAGTATGGGGCAGAGAAGTTACCTGGTGACTGAAATTATAGGAAATATTCCACTCTGTAGTATTGTGATTTCAGTAGCACAGCTGCACCATTTTGCACCCTTAAATTCTTTCTTGCTTCTTAGCAAGCATTAGAAAGCACCTGTTCTCTCAGTTATGCTGGAGCTATGGAAATAATTATGGGGTCTCAACATACCAGAAGTGAAGCATTAGTTCAGGAAAGTCAACAGCAACTGAAAATAATGTAAGAATTGTATCAGACTAGACTGATATTCTTATTATGTAAGGATAATTCTCATTATATGTTTGGATTGCTGCAACGGCTTACATCCATAGTCTTCAAAATACTTCACTATATATTATGATTTTGAATACCTCTGTGAGATATTCTTTTTGTCATTTCTGTTATGGACCTCTTACATCTGACTAGCCCTGGAAAAATAAAAAGCCTCCTCCACTCTCAATGGGAGGAATGGGTGAATGATGAAGACGTCATGCAGTCCAGCCTGTTTTTCCAAAAAAAAATGTAAGTTAAGTAATTGCTGATGCAGGTATCTGTGGCAAAATTTGGAATGAAACTCAGGTATGAGTCCTGGTTCTCACTATCATTGCTAGGCGTTATATACAGTGCATTTACAGCTCTACTGTACGATATTACTTATGAAATGTAATGGATGAAATTTGGTGGTGTTTAAACTTTACTGGCATAAACAAAATAAAAGACTATAGGTGGTGTCACCCAGAACTGGCATTCTTGGATATGTTTCATCATAAGGACTCTTTCCAAAAGGCTGTTTGGCTGTAACAAACAGCTCTTTGGGTCCAAATCTTCTGTGCTGGATGACTGTCTCCAGCTAAAATGATTACTTTTCTTAAGTTCAGCTATTATGAACCCAAGCTGTTTACAAGAATGTTGTTCCATCCATTAAAATATAACTGCATAATGCTTTTGCTGGGTAAACTCTAGAGCATTTGTTTTAATTTAGGAGATATTTGAAATATGGTGGAGATGGGGCTGGTGACAAATGTACACCTTTTTTAGTCTCTACAGAAGCCTCACAGTGTGGGCAAGGTAAAGAATCCAATCACATCTTAGGTTACATATGCAAATAAGGGGATACACTTGTCATCTAGATAATCAGAAGATGTCACATACTTGATCTCTAATATCCTGGTGGTTTGGAAGGCCATGATAAGTTTTCTGGAGCAGATGTGCAAAACTGTGTGGAAATACAATGTTTATGAACTAACCAGTGCTGTATGGTAGATGTTGTAGTCTACTGTCAGTATCTTCTGCTGCAATGCTTCTCCCTTGCTGTGTGACCTCACATGACCGCTGACTCCCCAGCATGTGACAAGTCCCTCATGGATGGTCCACAAGATTCCAAGAGTGGTTTAGTGCTCCAGAGAGGTTTGGGAACGTTGATTTATCCCATAGATAGAAGAGGATTATCAAAGTTTTCCACTGTTTTTCTCTCCTGTTAGTTGCTGACGATGTTTGTGGAAGAATAGGATCACTGTCTTTTCTGTGCGATCAAATGCTTCTGCAGCTGGAGACGAGAGAAGGATTAAACAACACTCCTCTTACACCCCCCACCCCCCACCCCCCACCCCCATCCATTAGCAATATACTTCTTTTTATTCTCAATGCTTTTTTCAGCTTTATAAAGAAAGCTGGGATTGGATCTGTGGAAAAACTCCACAACTTTCTTCCTTTGTCTGCAAAATTAAGATTGCGTCTCTGCTCAGAAGAATGCAAAACTTGAAGGTTTAGTTATATCTCATGGTATTACCTTCTGTTTTTTGGTACTTCCTTCCCCCCAGTGCTGTTGAGAAATTTATATTAAACTTAGGGAAATAATAAATGTTCTGTAGTATATTTAAAGGACTAGATACGTTATTTAAACATAGTTATTCCTAGTTATGTAGTAACATGCTTCCTTCTTTCTAATCAACATGTTTGTATTGCCTTGTCCTGTCATTGGCCTGCCATGGCGTGGAGTGAACGATATGATGTCAACCATGGAAAATCAAAATATACTCACTTGTAGGCATTTTGAAGTCTTCAGGACCAAGTGACATACACAAGGGTATTGGTAACAAATAAGGCAAATAGCCTGGAACAGGGAACTAAAGCCCTACTTCAGAAGGATCTCTCTTGCAAAGCTCTTTCCTCTCATACTTGCTGTACTGTGCTAGTGGGCAGTCAGCAGTATGGATTCTGCCTGTCTCAGCTAACAGGAGGGAATGTAAGGGGCTGGACATGAGGATGTTTGATGCTGATTGTCTTGAGCTATTGCTTTGAAACTGCCTGGCTGGCAGGAGTCATAGCCTGATAACAGAAGAGACAGCTTTCACAGAGCCATAGAATAGTTGATGTTGGAAGGGGCCTCTGGAGGTTGTCTGGTTCAACCACCCTGCTCAAAGCAGGCTCATCTAGAGCAGGTTGCTCAAGACTGTGTCCAGTCAGGTTTTGAATATTTCCAAGGATCGAGACTCCCCAGCTGGTCTGGGCAACCTGTTCCAGTGTTCTATCACCCTTACAGTAAAAAAGCTTTTTCTTGTGTTTAAACTGAATTTCCTGAATTTTGGTCTGTGCCCATTTCCTTTTGTCCTTTCACTGGGCATCACTGTTAAGAGTTTGGCTCTGTCTTCTTTACTGCCTCCCATCAGATATTTATACACTTTGATAAGACATGCCCCCTACCCCCAGCCTTTTCTTCTCCAGGCAAAACCAATCCCTGCTCTCCCAGCCTATCTTCTTATGTCAGACACTCCAAACCCTTAATCATCTTCATGTCCCTTTGCTGGACTCGCTCCAGTATCTCCATGCCTGTCTTACACAGCACTCCAGATGTGGTCTCATCAGAGCTGAACCACGTGGAGCAATCACCTTCATCAACTTGCTGGAGATGCTCTTCCTACTACAGCAGGGTGCTGCTGGCTGGCTTTCCTGCAAGAGTGACTTGCTGGCTTATTTTCCACTTGTCAACCAGGACATCCATGTCATTTTTTGCAAAGCTTCTTTCTAGACAGTCAGCCCACAGCGTGTACTGATAGGTGTGGGACTTTACATTTCACTTTGTTGTATTTCCTGACATTTCTGTTGGCCCATTTCTTCAGCCTGTTAAGGTCCCTCTGAATGGTAGCACACTCACTGGAGCTATCACCCATTCCTACCAGTTTTATATCAACTGCAAACATGATGAGGGTGCGTTCTGTCCCATCACCTAGGTCATTAATGAAGATGCTAAACAGTATTGGACCCAGTATCAACCTGTGGGGTACACTGCTGGTGACTGGCATCCAGCTGGACTTTGTACAGATCAGCAGATAGCAACCCTTTGAGCCCAATGTTTCAGCCTTGTTGTGGTTTAACCTCAGTCGGCAACTGAGCACCACACAGCCGCTCACTCACTCCTCCCACCCCACCCCCGGTGGGATGGGGGGAGAGAATTGGAAGAGTAGAAGTGAGAAAAACTCGTGGGTTGAGAGAAAAACAGTTTAATAATTGAAATAAAACAATAATAACATTAATAATAATGTAATAATAATAATAATAATAATAATACTACACAAAGCAAGTGATGCACAATGCAATTGCTCACCACCTGCCGACTGATGCCCAGCCAGTCCCCGAGCAGTGGCCCCCCCAGCCAGCTTTCCCCCAG